>NC_133658.1:362384808-362695724 GCF_037893015.1 Macrotis lagotis | reverse complement strand
CATTGCCTTGGAAAAAAAAATTAAAAAAAAGCACAAATGTACAATGAAAGACTTTAATGAAGTATTGAATATTTCTGCTAAACTATTGTCTTCCTTCTTTATTCTTTGTTATAAGAAATGAATGTTTCTCTATTAAGTAGGAGAGATGAATCATTGGGAAATTTAGAATATTAAAATAAAGGATTAAAAATGTAAGCAGAGTGGATAGAACAAGACCTGGGTTCAAGTCCTACCTCTTACAAATAAAGGTTGGGGGGAGGAAGGGGTGAAAGTTACTTAAACTCTTAATGCTCTAGGTAAATCTCTAAAACAACAGATTATACAAAAGCTTTATTGGTAGAGATAGTTTCCTTTTAAGGAGTTCCATATTCCAATGAAAAGTCCCATTCTTATTCCCCTTAAAAAAATAAAAGAAACTATAAAAAAAAATTAAATAGAAAAAACAAAAAGTTTCTCAACTAAAGTATACAGAGAAACAAAGATCTGGTCCTAAAAAGTGAATGAGGGGTGGCTAGGTGGCGCAGTGGATAAAGCACCGGCCCTGGACTCAGGAGTACCTGAGTTCAAATCTGACCTCAGACACTTAATAATTACCTAGCTGTGTGGCCTTGGGCAAGCCACTTAACCCCGTTTGCTTTGCAAAAACCTAAAAAAAAAAAAAAGTGAATGAAACTATAACCAATAACAAAATGGCAGACTCAAATAATTTGGAATCCCTAAGGGACCAAAAATGTTGATTGACTTTTTTTTTCCAGACAGAAAATGGTTTAGAAATGGATATGGCATAGCACACAAGGGCAAGACTGTTTAGGCTCCCTCACCTTGCTCTGTCAGTATCTAACTAAAGAAAAGGAAGGGTGAAGGTGATGAAGATAAGGATGGTCAATAAGGGCTTTTGTTTTACACTGACAAATTGGAATATGTCAAAAGGCAACGGGGTAGTGAGAAGGTTGGAGATCAAGCCATAGAAACAAATAAGTAGAAATAAAGGAACATAAGAGTTAGCTTCAAGTATTTAAAGGGATATTGTGTAGAAGGGGGCCATATTTTATCTACTTGGCCTATGGAAAAGAGTTGACCTAAATCAATAAAATTCCTAATAATCAGGACTGTCCAAAAGTAGAATAGAGAAACTAAGCTCCCTTTCACTGAAAGGATTCTAGTTCAAGCTCAATTACAATTACAGTTTATCAGTTATTTTGCTTAAGGTAGGAGTAAATTGACCTCAAGTTTACTTGATTTTAATTATATCCAAAATCTTCCAGAGTAAAGGGTGAAAGGTTAAAATGAGATCTTCCCTATCAGCTGTCATGGTCCAAGGAGAAGGAACTTATAGAGCACACTGAACCAAAGCATGATCAATCAAGGCATGTTCCAGGGAAGGGAGTGCTGGGGAAACATTCGTTGTAAATATGTATTTGGGGTCCATACCTGGGAACTTGGACCATCCCTGGGTGTTTACCTCAAGACACCTGGAGAAAGTGATTGTGCTCAGGATCTGAGAGTGTTTTGACTGAAATTCCCTGGATCACTAAGTTCAGTCTTGTAAACCCTGTGCCACTTTTGTGTGAGCACTATAAAGGTCTTACTTAGGAAAGTGGGCTTTAGAAGTGAGTGGGATATTCCCTCTTAAGAGTTAACATTCCAGGGGTGGCTAGGTGGCGCAGTGGATAAAGCACCAGCCCTGGAGTCAGGAGTCCGCGAGTTCAAATGCAGCCACAGACACTTAATAATTACTTAGCTGTATGGCCTTGGGCAAGCCACTTGACCCCATTGCCTTGCAAAAAAAAAAAATGAAAAGGAGTTAACATTTCTAGTGAAGTCCTCTCAGGGTTAAAAATCATTAAAACAAAGACAGACTATTACTCAGACTATTCTTAGAAGAAAGAGGAAGAGAGACCTTGCATTTGAAGTCAGACACCCTGTTGGGGGGAGAAATAGTGGACTATTTTCCAGAGATACCTTGCATTTTTAGTCACTTATTTGATGATAAAACTATCTTAACTGGGAGAATGGTATACTGTTCCCCTGAGAAAAATCTTGTATCTCAACGAAGTTCATAAGACTCCCCTTGTTTGATGAAAAGTAGACTATTACTTCAATAAGATAGTGATAATCCTGAAGGTTATTCTCACCATCTGGATAGTGAGGTAATATTTTATGTAAACCTTTCATTCTTTTCTTTGTTGCTGGGACAGATTTTCACAAGTAGAATGTAACTCTGAAGACTAGCCAATGAGTCAACAGAGAGGGATGATAGGGAGGAAGAGGGGATCATGTTAGGCCATATAATCTTTTTTTTGTACTTAAAGATTTTATTTATTTTGAGTTTTACATTTTTCCCCTGATCTTACTTCCCTCCCCCCAGCCCCCACAGAAGGCAATTTGCCAGTCTTTACATTGCTTGCATGGTATACACTGATCCAAATTGAATGTGATGAGAGAAATCTTATCCTTAAGGAAGAAACATAAAGTATAAGAGCTAGCAAGATCAGACCATAAGATATCAGTTTTTTTTTTTCAAAATTAATGGTAATAGTCCTTGGTCTTTGTTCAAACTCCACAGTTCTTTCTCTGGATACAGATGGCATTCTCCATTGCAGACAGCCCCAAATTGTCCCTGACTGTTGCACTGATGGAAAGAGCAAGTCCATCAAGGTTGATCATCACCCCCATGTTGCTGTTAGGGTGTACAGTGCTTTTCTGGTTCTGCTCATCTCACTCAGCATCAGTTCATGCAAATCCCTCCAGGCTTCCCTGAATTCCCATCCCTCATGGTTTCTAATAGAACAATAGTGTTCCATGACATACAAATATCACAATTTGCTAAACTATTCCCCAAATAAAAAAACATTTACTTGATTTTCAATTCTTTTAGGCCATATAATCTTGCTTGACTGTCAATTCGGGGCAGCTCCTTGATCTTCACTACCTTTGTGAGACTTTGGAGTGTGCCCTTTTCTCACAAAAAGTCAAAATAAATTTCTTTTTTTTTGTTGTTTGTTTTTAGGATTTTGCAAAGTAAATGGGGTTAAGTGGCTTGCCCAAGGCCACATAGCTAGGTAATTATTAAGTGTCTGAGTCTGGTTTTGAACTCAGGTACTCCTGACTCCAAGGCCATGCTCTCTCCACTGTGCCACCTAGCCGCCCCTTCTCTCTATACTTTTTTAAGTGAATTTTTATCCCACATAGAAGTCACCCCTGTTGGAGAGTATGCTCTGCCAAAGGGACTTTCCCTGGAGGCTTTGCTATGACTTGACCTCACCAGCCAGTCAGATTTCCAGGTGTTGGAGCCTCCTGGGTTGGGTAATTCTTTCTCTTACTGCTTATATTTCCTTTTCTTTATCTATGTTGATGTTTTCTTTTCAATATATATAAATATATATATATATATTCAATATATATTCATATGGATAATTGGATATGTCTTGGGTTATATTAATCTTGAATTATAAGTATATTATCATTAAATTCTCATTTAAAGATTTAAGATGGGGCAGAGCCAAGATGGCGACAAGAGAGAAAGGTCTCTTAGAAGCTCTCTCATAAAACTTCGAAACTAAGGACTCTAACTAAACTTTCGAGAGACAGAACCCACACAGGGACCCAAGGGCATGAGCCCATTGAACCTAGGGAGGGGAGTGAAGAGAGAGACTGCCGAGCTCTGTCCTCTGCCCCTGGAACAGGACTCTGGGGCTCTGACCACATTCAGATCCTGATCGCAGTCTAGAACCCCCAATACTGAGACACTTGTGGGAGTGTCCCAAAAGCTCAGGAAACACCCCAAAAACAGGCTCAGGCTGGGAAAATGAGCAAGCAGAGAAAAAAGAGGAAGACCATTGAGAAATATTTTGCAAATGAGCCCAAGAAGGATCAAAATGCTCAGTCTGAAGATGAGGAAGCACAAGCTCCTGCATCTAAAAACTTCAAGAAAAACAGAAATTGGGCTCAGGCTATGACAGAGCTCAAAAAAGACTTTGAAAATCAAATGAGGGAGTTAGAAGAAAAACTGGGAAAAAGGAGAGAGATGCAGGACAAACATGAAAATGAAGTCAGCAGCCTAGTCAAGGAAATCCAAAAAAAATGCTGAAGAAAATAGCATGCTAAAAACCAGCTTAGGTCAAATGGATAAAAACAGTTCAAAAAGTTATGGAGGAGAAGAATGCTTTAAAAAGCAAAATTGGCCAGATGGAAAAAGAGATGAGAAAACTCTCTGAGGAGAACAAATCCTTCAGACAAAGAATGGAACTCAGGGAGATTGATGAATTTACGAGAAATCAGGATTCATTACTTCAAAACCAAAAAAATGAAAAATTAGAAGAAAATGTGAAACATCTCATTGAAAAAACAACTGATATGGAAAACAAGACTTCGGAAAGATAATTTAAAAATTATTGGAATACCTGAAAGTCATGATCAGGAAAAGAGCCTTGACATCATTTTCAAAGAATTACTACAGGAAAATTGCCCTGATATTCTAGAAGCAGAGGGCAAAATAGAAATGGAGAGAATCCACTGATCTCCCTAAGAAAGAGATCCCAAAAAACAAACCCCTAGGAATAGTATAGCCAAGTTCCAGAACTCCCAAGTCAAAGAGAAAATATTACAAGCAGCCAGAAGGACACAGTTCAAATATCGTGGAGCTGCAGTCAGGATCACACAGGACTTAGCAGCAACTACATTGGAAGCTCGTAGGGCTTGGAATATAATATACCAGAAGGCAAAAGAGCTTAGAATGCAGCCAAGAATCAACTAAACCAGCAAGGCTGAATGTCCTCTTCCAGGGAAAAATGAACTTTCAATGAACTGGGGGAATTTCAAATGTTCCTGTTGGAATGGCCAGAACTGAACAGAAGGTTTGATCTTCAGATACAGGACTCAGGTGAAGCATAGAGACTGAAGGAGAGGGGGGAAATATGAGGGACTTGATGATGAACAACTGCATGTATTCCTGCATAGAAAAATGACACTGATAATACTCATATGAACCTTCTCAATAGAGCAGGTAGAGGGAGCTTTTATAGTTGAAGCACAGGAGAAAGTTGAATCTGAAGATAAAATATGATAGAAAAATGGAGGCAATAGAAAAAAAGGGAAATGTGATGGGAGAAAGAAAAAGGAGAGGGGGAATAGGCCAAGATATCTCATATAATAAGTTTTTTCTTTATTACAATGAGCTATTGCAATGATATGGAAGGGGGGAAGGCAAGGGAAATGAGGGAAACTTTGCTCTCATCAGAGGTGGCTAGGAGAGGAAACAGTATATATATTCAATGGGGTATAGGCATCTGGAATAAGAAGAAAAGGGGGGACAGGAGGAAGGGGGGGGGGTGTGAGTGATGGAGGAGAGGATGGACCATGGGGGGAGAGTGGTCAGATATAACACATTTTCCTTTTTACTTCTAGCAAGGGGCTGGGAGTGGATGGCCTGTCCAGGACCATAGGGCCAGGTAGATGCTGGGCCTAAGGGGTGGTAGGGGGGCTCAGGGCCTCTTGGCCCCAGGGCCAGGGATCTGTCTGCTGTGCCACTCAGCTACCCTACAGCAGAGTCAGAGTGAAAGGAGAGAGAAAATATAGTACATGGTAGTGGAGAAATATGAAAGGTGGGAGTTGCGATCAGCAATGGCAATGGTGGAAAAATATGGAAGTAACTTTTGTGATGGACTTACCATGAAGAATGTGATCCACCCACGACAGAGTTGTTGGTGTTGGAACACCGACTGAAGCATATTTTTTATTATTATTAATTTGGTGGGGGCTGCAGGGCAAATGGGGCTGGGTGGCCTGCCTGGGGCTGCATAGCAGGGTGACCATTGGGTGTCTGAGGCCATATTTGAACCTAGGTGCTCCTGGCTCAAGGGCCAATGCTCTGTCCGCCACCCAGCCACCCCTACTATTATTACTATTTTATTTTATTTTGGGTCTTTTTTTTTCTTTTTTTGGTTTTTGCAGAACATTGGGGTTGGGGTGGCTTGCATGTCACACGGCTGGGTGATTGTAGGGTGTATGGGGCCAGATATGGGCTCGGGTGCTCCTGGCTCCAGGACTGGTGCTCCATCCATTGTGCCACCTGGCCATACCTACAATTATTACTATTTTTTTAATTTTAATTTTTTTCTCTCCCCTTTATCGCTCAAGTGAGTCTATATTTTGTGGGGGAGGAGGTATTCTGTTTACTCTTAAACAAGAATATTTTATTAATGTATAAAAGAAATTATTTGTACAAAAAGAGAATAAATGTAAAAAAAATAAAGATTTAAGACCAGGGCGGCTAGGTGGTACAGTGGATAGAGCATCTGTCCTGGAGTCAGGAGTACCTGAATTCAAATCCAGCCTCAGACACTTATTACCTAGCTGTGTGGCCTTGGGCAAGCCACATTTGCCTTGCAAAAACCTAAAAAAAAAAAAAAAAAAAAAAAATTTAAGACAGAGTGAGTGTGTCATTGTGGGGACAGATCTGAACCAAACAAAAAGTGTGTGCTGTCCCATAACCCTTTCTGTTGGATCAGCAAAGCTGTACATCATGTCATCAGTACAGGGGTATCAGTAAGAAATAGAAATAGAAAAATAGAAACTGGGGATACATAAAGATCACCTGGGTTACATGGGTTACATATTAATTTAGAAAACCACATATTATATTAATATTACCTATATTTGATTATCTCTTTATTTAGTTTGTTAACTAGTTCCTAATTATGTTTTAATCTAGATCGGTTTCACTAGAGAGTGTTTGTGGGATACCACCAAGTCTGGACACCTCTCTTAGTCTAACTCCCCCATTTTTGCTGAATTTTAATTTGGTTTTTTTTAATCATGTAAATAAAATTTCCTTTTTATAATACTTTTTGGATTATAGGGCAGTATAACATAAATACAGTTGATTACTTGGTAAGGTCCTTAATCCATAGAGTAAAAATTCTGATGGATAGTATAGATTTACCACAGACAGAAAACATGCCTTCAGGGTATGTAAATAAATAAAACCCTTTCTCCTTAACCTGCAGTCATCAGCAGACACAAAGGTGAGGAATGATCAATATAAGTACTATTAAGGGGAGACCAGTCCAGTATAAATCTCTTAAATTAACAATATTACATGAAGCTTTTTTTTACAATTTATCACTAAATTGTAAAAAAAGAGGTTATTCAGAATTCAGATTAATCAGGAAAGCAAGTAAGAAATGCAGTTCGTTATTTATTTTAAGTGCTACCTTTCACATTAGATAGCAGCTCTTTGATAAAATGACAGAGTTGCATGAGTAGTGTTAAAGACTAAATTGTGGGGCACTGGATAGAGCACAGACCCTGGAGTCAAGAGGACCCAGGTTCAAATTTGGCCTCAGACACTTAATAATAATAACCTAGCTGTGTGACCTTGGGCAAGTATATTGCCTTGCAGAAAAACAAGAAACAAACAAAAAAGACTAGAAGAAAGGATATCAATAATCTAGATGCCAGTAGACGCTCATTCATCAAAACAAGTTAGGGCCAAAATGGCTTTGAATGAATGAAAATAGTATAAAGCGATCCCATAATGAGAGATTCACTTTTGTTAGGTAACATTTTTTGATGATGTCCTTGAAAATCCCTACTTTGTGATATTATTTGTCATTTTCTCTACACTTATGCATCAAAAGAGCCATCACTAAGAAGATAATGAAAAACCTGTCAAAGCTTCCATGATTGCTGAAGGAGGAAAAAGTACCTGAAAATTAAACTTCACCAAGTAAGTCAGGCATAGCTAAAGGTTCTTTTTAAAAAATGAACAAACTCTGAAATAATCACTATTTTACTCCAAACCACAGTTTCTGTACCTTTAGTCCAGATGAGACAACAATAATTTATTAATGACTAACTATATGTGTGTGGCACTAAGAGAAATACAAAGGCAAAATAGCGTTACTGAACTCATGGAGCATGCAATGTGAGGGAGAAGGTGACAACACATACAAACAGGCAATACTGCTAGTAACTATAGTACAGTCCAGAACAGAAAACAAAACATCAAGAAGGTATATACATGGGCAACCAAGTGGCACAGATGATAGACCTCAAGACTTGGGGTCAGAAAGGCCTGAGTTCTTATCAGAACTTGAATGCTTACTGTGTGACTCTGGGCAAGTCACTTATTCACCTTTTGCCTCAGGGAATGATAATAGCACCTACCTCCCAAGGTTGTTGTGTGAGGCTCAAATGAAATATTTGTAAAACATTTAGCAAAGCACCTGGTGCAACATAGGTTCTATACAGCTGTTAGCTATTATTAGCTATAATCATTTAAGTGCTATTCAAGAATTTAAACAAAAACCAAACAGGATGCAAACACAAGGGATTTTGCAAGGGATGATGGAAGGCAATCTGGAGTAGGTAGTTCCAATTCAATAAATGTTTATTAAGCATTATATCAAAATACATAGGAAGGTGCTGGTGATACAAAAACAAAAAAATTTAACGATTCTTGCATCTAAAGAGCTTACATGATATTGAGAGAGGTTATTATAAAAGGATAGGGGTGGAGAAAAAAAATGGCAGAGGGCTTTGAGGAAGTGGTACCTGAGTTAAGCCTAGAGACAAAAATGAAGGAAAGTATTCAAGTGGAAAAGCATTTCTTAAATACTACAAGCAGGAAGGTGGGTCATAGGGATACACTAACAAAGGACATGGTGACACAAGATGGAATGCCAAGTTTAGGCAAAAGGTAGAAAGCTAGTTTGGTTGAAACATAAACAACAAGAAAGTAAATGAAGTACAAAAAATCTGCAGAGGTAAGGGGCAGCTAGGTGGCACAGTGGATAGAGCACTGGCCCTGGAGTCAGGAACACCTGAGTTCAAATCTGACCTCAGACACTTAATAATTGCCTAGCTGTGTGATTTGGGCAAGTCTCTTAACCCCATTTTCTTAAATAAATATAAAAAAAAATGGGAAAGATGCAGGTCTCTTATCTTTGCAAGAATCAGAGAAATTGTCAGTGGTTAACTCCATCAAGCAATTAGTATTTATTAAGTGCCTCTGAAAAGCCCTATAAGCTGGAAGGTCTCAAGAAAAGTCTAACTTAGGAGGGAGCAGAAGCTAAGGAGAGGAGGGAGCACATTAAAAGCACCAGGCATAGCCTGTTCAAACTTCAGAGATCAAATGTGAAAAGGTCAACAATTAGGCCAGTTTGGCTAAATCATAGTATGGGAAAGGGAGAAATATGCAAACTTTAGAAAGGAAAGTTGGAATCACACTATAAAGAGTTTTATTGTTAAACAGAAGAGTTTGTAAACATTTGAGAAGGAACCAGTGGAACTTAATGAGTAGAAAGAGGACATGTTCTATGCTTTAAGGAAGAGCATTTTGTCAATAGCTTGGCAAAGAAAAAAAAATGGAGTCAGAGAGACCAAATCATTAAGTATGTATCAAGCTCCAACTAGGTTGGGTATAGTACTAGGTGCTTGAAACACAAAAATATAAAGAAGATACCCTATGTCCTTCAAAAGCATACACCCTAATAGGGAAATTGTACACACGTAAGTGTTTACAATGATAACTCTTTAGGGGAGAAGATGGCAACTTAGAGGCATGTCATTTAAAGGTCTCATGTATAGGGTAGACTAAGAGGTGAAGTTTGAAGGAAACTAGGGATTCCAAGAGGCAGAGGTGAGGATATAATTCACTCAGGCATAAGGGGCAGCACCCACTGCTCAGACACAGATGGGAGGTATGATATTCCTGAGGAAGACTGGCAAGGACAGTTTGACTGGACCACAAAGTGTGGAAATGAAATGTATTAAGTTACTATGAAATGCAATTAACCAAAAAAACTTAAATCTGAACCTATAGAAAACATTGGGAGAGTGTAGGGGGAACAGAAAATGGTCAGACCTGAGTTTCAGGAAAATCATTGGCAGTTATGTGAAGGATGGATCAGAGTGAGGAACAGCTTGAGGTGGATTTGGAAGGCTACTGTAAAAGGGTAATCAAGGGGCAGCTAGGTGGCACAGTGGATAGAGCACTGGCCCTAAAGTCAGGAGTACCTGAGTTCAAATCCGGCCTCAGACACTTAATAAATACCTAGCTGTGTGGCCTTGGACATGCCACTTAAGCCCACTGCCTTGCAAAAAAAAAAAAAGTTAAAAAAAGGGTAATAAATATGAATGAAAGATCTGTGAAAGATAATGGTGGCTATAGAGACTTCAACAGAATAGGAAGTTCAGTGGAATGGATTTGTTTTGAATGTGATGAGTTTGAGATGCATATAGCATGTCAAATTCAAAATGCCAAATCAGTGATTTCTGGTTTGAGAATGGAATTGAGTAATACCTTAACTAGACAGAGATCTGAGAGACATCTTTATAGAAATTATAATTTAACTAGTGGTTAAAATCATCAAGAGAGAATAGAAAGAGAAAAAAATGCACAAGGGTTTTTGAGGTGATATCATAGTGCATAGTTAAAACCCCAAACGAGCACACTAAGTGAGAAAGAATGTCAATCATGTACTAAACTCTGTAAGAAAAGCAAAATGACATGAAGGGTAGATGACTATACCCAAGGATCTAGATAGGTCATTCAGGCAGTTAAACATTCATTAAGCACCTGCTGTATTCCAGGCACTATAATAAGCTGATGTGTCAGTAGCTGAATGAATCTAAAAAGGATAGGTTCCTGTGTGGAAGAATGAGTACAAAGGGGACAGAGACAAAGAACAACAGAAATCATAATACTTGGGGCCAGGGACAGCCACATAGGGGGCCTCAAGAGATCCAAGAGAAGAGGAGAAGGGGACCATCAATGTGCACCAGACATGTTGGTGCCAGACAAAAATACATGTGGCAGACACATAGTTGAGTTTATGTTTCGAGGCAAAGATCTCCTGTCTCAGAGCCCCATGATCCCAATTCAAGCCCCTAATCTAATAGATCTCTCTCTCTCTACCTCCATTCTGCTTTCAGTTGGAGATGAGTTTTTTTTTTTTGGGGGGGGTTGGCAGGGGAATGTACATAATGTAAAGTTAAAACAATTTTTTTTTTGGAGTGTGGATTTCTTTCATAATTCTTTATGCAAAGCTGAATTTGTGAAAGGCAAGAACTGTCTGTATACTTATTCCTCCCCCGGCTCCAGTAGGGAGATGCTGAAGGAGCCCATTCGGCATCTTCCCCTGCAGATTGCATAGACTTGGGAAATCACAAATTAACATTATCTATGTTGTACAGTTATCTCTATTTATTAAATTTTTAAAAGTTAAATGTATTTGTTAAACATTTCCTAAATGCATGAAGGTATTTGCATGGCCCAGAAATTTCTAAGGGTGAGGTAGAAAAGGATATGAGAAGAGGTCTAAAATTAAAGTTTGCTATCAATAGAAAGAACTCTCCAAGGGATAGAAAGGAAAGGAAAAACAAGGAAAAAGGGAAAAGTTGTAGCTGAGAGTGGATAGAGATGAGGGAGAAATTTTACTCAGAGCAATTCAGAATCAAAAGGATTCAGATTTACAAAGCCCTAAAGCTGGTTTTCTTAGAGACTGAAACAGAGCACTCTAGTTCCTTCCCTTGATTTCAACACTGCAGATAGTTTTGCAGATGGAAACCCTGACCCCATGGAAAGTGAACTTTGTTTCAAGTGAGATTCAGCATTATAGGTTCTAGAGGCAAAAGAGCTATGATCCAGGCATTAGTTACAGTTGAAATTCTTTTCTAAGGTTTAGTTAAACAAGACAAAACAAAGCAATAGGAGGCCTTTAAATCTAGTTCCAAAGAGGGATTAAAACTCCACCCTCCAGAAGCTAGAAATGGTACCAAAAGGAATAAGCGTAGGGGGAGGTAGGAGGGTAAAGGGGGTTTATGTGTCAGTCATTCTATTTAGAAGTATCATAGTTAGGGAAACTGCTGTTTTCAAATACATAGCAGGCACAGTAAGTTCCTCTTCCACCCTACCTAGGAAAACGTTCAGTGGTAAAACAGATGAGGCATATTCTCAGATGGTTAGGCTCTGCACATGGCAGCCTATGACAATAAAAAATTCCAAGGTAAGGAAGGCTACAAACTCAGTTCCTCAAAAAAGGTCTAGGATGGGGCATTAACCCAAATCATTTGAGTAATGCAAGTTCCACATCTCTCTGGTTTCCCCAAGAGGCACTCACAGAGAGATACACATCAGAAAGCAGTTTATATATTCCATACAACCATTCCAGTTTGGAGAATTTAGACTGAATTTCCAACGTAACTTCTATCTGCAAGTACAATCCACTCCCCCCTTCTTGGTAATTCCCTTGAAGACAGCAGAAAATTATTTCCACTAGGTCCAACTTATCTGGGCTAGTCCAGTATCAGAACAGTGGCTTTGGAGTGAAAGATCCTGTGTCTGAAAAGAAGCTCAGTTAACTTAGAGTGGTTAGGGCAAATAATTTGGCAGTTTTAAACCCTTTCCTCTACAGTTTCTTCCAGTTCTAAATCATATGATTCTATGAAAGCAAAAACTAACCCACAATCAAGCAATAAACATTTAAGCACCTAACTATGGGCCAGGCACCGTGTTGAACAATAGGACAAAACCTCTCCTTTTCAAGGATGTTCACTCTACCTCATCCACAGAGGTTCTAGGGTCACCTGGGAAGGACAAGGATTTAACATCCTGGCAAAGAAGTTATTAATAGAAAACAGGAGTTAGGAAACTTGGGGGTCCAACCCAGAGGCCTCTATAACCCAGTAGGAAAATTCTGTATTTCATTTTTAATCACTCATAAGAACAGGTCACTGCTACAATAAAGGTTGGAAGACTCTGTAAACGATATACTTGGTAATCCTGAGAAGCAAGTGCCCTAACCACTCAGGTGAGTAAACTGAGCTTCTGTTCAAACATAGGACCTTTCACTCTAAAACCAATCTTTTGGTTCTGAACTAGACCAGAAAGTTGGAAGCTGCTGGAAACTATTGTCTGCTGTCTTCAAATACGTCTGTCAAAAGAGACAAAGTGAGGGAAGAGCCTGACAACAAATGACGCGTGGGGAGGGAGGGAGGAGAGGGGTTAGAAGTTGAGCGACGATCCATCTTAGGAGGCCACAGGCTGGGTGTGAGGATGCTCTAAAGTTCCTGAACGCTCTCCGGAAGGAGACGGAGCTGACAATCAGCTCCGACGCAAAAGGCCAACTAGGCGAGAACGACCAAACGGGGAAGGGGACCCTGGGGGGAGCCGGAAAAGCCCCCAGGCATCACGGGCCACGCTTTTCCAGAGGACAGCGAGTCTGCGCGAGTCCAAGGACCAAGCCAAAGCCACCGGTCCCCGGCGCGGAGGCAGGGTCCACACCCTGGCCCGGCGGCTTGTGAACCGGGTGGGAAGGGCAGGGACGGAAGGAGAGCGTGGGGTCGGGGGAGGGCTCGGGGGGCCTGGCCGGGGGCCCGAGAGGCTGCCGGGGCCGCGGCGCCCAGACCCGAGAGCGAGGCGGGGATGCGGAGCGCGAGCGGCCAGCGGCCCTGGGGGCGGGACGAGCCGGGCGGCGCCTACTCACCGCTCCGAGCCCGAAGTCGGCCGGCCCCGCGGGGCCGCGGGCTCCCGGGGCTCCGGCGGTGCTGGCGCGGGGGCAGGCGCGGGCGGAGCCGCCAAGGCGCACGGAACCGCGCCGCCCCGGCGGAGGGGCACGGCCGGCCTGGAGGAGCCCGGCGGAACTCTGGGAGCGGGCGCGGGCGCGGGCGCGGGGGCGAAACCAAGTCCGCGCAGGAGAAGGGGAGGCCGTGGCCGATACCACCTCCACGGGGGCCGAGGGGAGGCGGCGGCGGAGGCGGGGCCCGGCCGGCGGAGGCGGGGCGAGGCGCCTCCCTCCTCCCGCGCTGCCTTGGGGCATCTCCCCTGCCCCGCCCGCTCCCCGGCCTCCCCAGTGCCCACCATGAGCCAAGTCCGAGAGGGAGGAGGGCACACGGAATGTCCTCCCCCTGACGCTCACCGGCTGTGTGACTCGGGACAAGTCACTTCATCCTCCTGTCTACATTTGCAAAATGAACTGGAAAAAGAAATAGCAAATCACTTCAGAATCTTTGCCGAGAAAATCCCGAATGGGGGGTTATGGAAAGCCAGACATGACTGAAACAAGTGAATAATAGAGAAATGCATTTTTTGAAAAAGCACTCAATGTATTTGGAGGCAAAGGACGAAGGTTCAAATCTCAATTCTGCTATTTAGTTGTGTGATCTTGGGCATGTCACAAAACCTCTCTGGGACTCAGTGTCTGCCTTTGTGAAAAGAGAGAGTTGGACTATATAACCCTAAGATCCCTCTCAGCTCTAAATCTGTGGTCCCATGAGTCAGTCACAGTACTTGAGGTACAAAGACAAAAACAGAGACCCTTCAAGAAGATTACATTCTGTTGAGGGGGCAGGGAAAGGATTATACACATGCACATACAGAGTGAGAGAGAAAGATTGGGTCTGGATTTAGGACTTCAGTGATTCAGAAAACTCCCAGATAAAAGAAAGTCCCTCTCCCAGTTCAGGATTACATTTTCCAAAATGACAATCTAGGAGAGTTGCCCATGCACTGGAAAGTGAAAGGACTTGCCCAGGGCCACACATGTAGTAGGAGTCAAACATGAGATTTGAACCCATGTCTTTCTGGTTCCAAAGCCATCTCTTCTATCCACTACTGTATGCCTCTGAATCAATGTTTGTACAATATACTAACAAGCAAGGCAAATAAGGAAGGCCTTGTGTGCTTGTACTGAACCTGGAAGGAGGTACAGATTTTAAGGGAGAACATTCTAGGTCCAGAGGACACCTTGCACATGCAAGAAGATGAAAGGGAAATTGTTCCATACAGGGAAAAAGTAAGACATCTAGTTGAGTAGAAATTAAAGTGCATCTGGGGGAATGACAAATTGGTCTAGAACATAATTAGGTTGTGAAAGGGCATTAAATAACATTTAAACAGTCTGTATTTTACTCTTCAGAAAACAGGTACTAAAGTTCCTGGAGCAGGTCAGACAGGACTGGGCCTACACTTAAGCAATATCAATTTACCAGAATTGTGGAAGTTGTATTGGAAAGGTAAGAGACTAGAGGCAAGGAGACCAATTAGGAGGCTACTGCAGAGGTCCAGCCACAGGTGAGAAAGGCCTCAATTAGGGCCATGGATGTGCAAGTGGAGAGTGATGCCAGAGATGTAGTGGGAGGGAGTCTCCTCCTCTTATCAATGGAGAGAGCTGCACTACAGACAGCATCTAGAGTCCCTCCTAGCTCCTCATTGATGATCCCATGATTCTAAAACAAAGCATGACTGACTGATCCTGGCAAAATGTGGGGTCAGAGAGAATGGAGAGTTGAGGATAATAACAGATTGCATAGTTGGTGATCAAAAATATGGTGATGTCCTTAGACAAACTTCAGAAAGTTGGGAGGGAGAGGGAATTAGGGAAAGAACAAGCAGTTCCATTTTATACAATATAATCATATCATGTTCAACAAGAAGTAGCCAATAAACAGTTACTAGAGATAAAAGACTGGAACTCAGGAATGAGATAAAACCTAGATACAGATTTGGAAGCCATATGTAGCAGAAAGGATTACATGCCATGTAGATTTTTAATTTGATCAGCTCAAATCTGTCCCACAATGACATGCTTTGTCTCTTAAGTCATTAAAAGAGAATTTAGGGGCAGCTAGGTGGCACAGTGGATAGAGCACCAGCCCTGGAGTCAGGAGTGTTCAAATCCAGCCTCAGAGACACTTAATAATTACCTAGTTGTGTGGTCTTGGGCAAGCCACTTAACCCCAGTGCCTTGCAAAAAAAAAAAAACAAAACTAAAACAAAAAGATATCATTAAGAGCACTAATTTAAAAGCAGAAGAAGGCGCAGCTGGATAGAAGATGCAGTGGATAGAGCACCAGCCCTGGAGTCAGGAGTACCTGAGTTCAAATCCGGTCCCAAACATTTAATAATTACCTAGCTGTGTGGCCTTGGGCAAGCTACTTAACCCCATTTGCTTTGCAAAAAACTAAAAAAAAAATTTAAAAAAAGAGGAAGAAGATAAAAATCAATACAAAAGAAACACAGAGGACTCCTAGTTTTATAAAGTTTAAGACAAAAAATTTTGAAATCATTTTACAAGATGCTATGACAATTTGAGAAAAATTCACCAAGAAATAGAAACTTTTATTAAACCTTTAGTTTTTTTAAACCTTTTATTAAACCTTTCTATGCATAACTATATATAAGCTTCAGGAAGTACTTGGAAACTGATTAGTAGGCCTTTCTCCCAGAGGATAAGAATATATTGCAAAGGGTCAAAACTTTATAATAGTCAGTGAGGGAGTATCTGAAGAAAGGGAGTATAATAAGAACTATAGGAAGTGAGTGGGATATTCTCTCTTTAAGAGTTAATATTCCTAGTGAAGTCCTCTCAGGGTTAAAAATCATTAAAACAAAGACAGACTTACTCTTAGACTATTCTTAGAAGAAAGAGGGAGAGAGACCTAGCATTAGCAGCCAGGCACCCTTCCGATTCTGTTAGGGGCGGGGAAAAGTGGACTATTAATTTCCAGAGAGGCCTTGCATTTTTAGTTAATCACGCATTTGATGATAAAACTATCTTAACTGGGAGAATAGTATCCTGTTCCCATGAGAAAAACCTTGCATTCCAATGAAGCTCATAAGACTCCTCTTGTTTGATGAGAAGTAGACTGTTACTTCAATAAGACAGTTACAATCCTGAAGGTTATTCTCACCATCTGGATAGTGAGGTAATATTTTATGAAAATCTTTCATTCTTTTCTTTGTTACTGGAGTAGAGTTTCACAAGTAGAATGTAACTCTGAAGACTAACCAATGAGTCAACAGAAAGGGACGATAGGGAGAAGGAGGGGATGGAGTTAGGCCACATAAATCTTGCTTCACTGTCAATTTGAGGCAGCTCCTTGATCTTCACTACCTTTGTGAGACTTGGAGTGTGCCCTTTTCTCCAGAAAAGTCAAAATAAACTTTCTTTTTGTTCAGAGGAGTCTCTTATATTTTTTAAGTGGATTTTTATCCCACACAGGGGTCTATAGTGGACCATCTACAATCTAAGGAGATCAAGATTATTTGATCAGTGACCAGACTTAAAAAGAAAGCTGGAAGAACTAGTTACTCATATAGCCACACAAACTTCATCAAGAATAGCATACGTGGGGCAGTTAGGTGGCACAGTTGATAGAGCACCAACCCTGGAGTCAGGAGTACCTGAGTTCAAATCTGGCCTCAGATACTTAATAATTACCTAGCTATGTGGCACTGGGCAAGCCACTTAACCCCATTGCCTTGCAAAAACCTAAAAAAAAAAAAAAAAAAAAAAAAGAATAGAATAGAATATGTGTGGGACAAAAATCCACTAAGAAAATTTTCAGAGGTTTGTCTGAGCAAAAGAAAGTTTATTTATTTGCTTTATAGAGAAAAGAGCAAACCCCAGATCTCTCACCAAAAATGGCAAGGATCAAAAGGCACTCAAAAGGACAGTCAAGCAAGATTATATAGGTCCTAATGCAGGTCCCCCTCTCTAACCACCTTCTCCTTTAACCCACTGACTGAGTCTCTGGAGGCACAATCTTATTCAAGGAATATCTACTCCAGCAACAGATAGAAAAAAGGAATGAAAAGTTTTCATATTTTTCCCACCAGATGGTGAGGTAACTTGGGTCCTTAAGATTTTTCAAGGCAATGGGGTTAAGTGGTTTGCCAAGGTCACACAGCTAGATAATTATTAAGTGTCTGAGGCCGCATTTGAACTCAGGTACTCCTGACTCCAAGGCCGGTGCTTTATGCACTGCACCACCTAGTGGGCCCCTTTGACTACTATCTTAATGAAGTAATGTCTATGGTTAGACTGTCATCCCAGTCTCCAAAAATAGTCTTATCATAAAGCAGGTGACTCTGTGCCTATTTTGGAATGCAAGGTTTTCTTGACAAAAACAGTTTTTAACCCTGGAAGGACTTCACCAGGAACATTCCCACATATACAGAATATTTTGCTATGAGCTGTTTCCTTACTGTGGCTGCAATGTTTTACCTAGATTACTGATCTTGGAGTCTCTAAAACGTACCATTGCTCTATCTGTGCAAAGACTTTGTTACTACATTATACATATGGTCTTCAATTGTAGGATACAATAAGTGTATAATGCATGTCATGTAAAAAGTATATTACCCCTTGTACTGAACAGACAAAGTTAAGGGTGCATTCTGTTCAGACAGATGTAACTCTTGTAAAGGGTTATCCCCATTTCAGATGTGAGAATCTTTTCATACACTGCAAAGGATGTAAAATTTTAATAGCTAATGAAAGACCAGTAAAGTCACTATGTAGGCATCCTACACAATGGACATAAACTGCTTCTAGATTTTTAAGTCATTTGCAAGAATCAACAGGAGAGATTTAGAATTGATAAAAGTGGGGAATTTTGCTATTTGGAGATTACTGGACAAGTAGTTACTGTCTAGTTTTGGCCTAAGCTGCAGGGATGAAAACTTAGGAAATCTACTATATTACCTTAAGTTAGAATGAGGTCTCATCATGGAGGGATCAGCATCATACCAGGAAGAATGGCAGAAATGAAAGATTAAAGGGCATTTATAATCTGGTGATCCCTCCTCTCCCTGCTTGGTCATGAGGAAAGAGGATTTAGGGGATAATATCTGAGACTTAATTTCAACTCAGATGTTTCAGACTCCAGGGCCAGCATTTTTATAGTGTTCCACCTGACTCTGGGTAAACTTGTACACAGCAAAACAGAAATCTATAGACAGAGGAAATTATTCAAAAGTAGTAGGGGATGATTAGAGGGATGAGCCCTATAATGTTAGGTCTCTGAACTAAATGGTTCTTGTCCTTCATTATTGAAGAAGACTAGGTTTGAATCAAATTACAGTGGCTACTCTCAGACCAGTAGGAATTCAGAATGCTCTACCACAGGTTGGGCACAGTTCATAGGAATACCTGGGATGGGTACTCTAAACTTACATATGTCACATTTCCTTTAAGCTGCTTCAATTCTGCCCTCCTCATAGAGTACAGTACCCTCATTGATGAGGGCATACCACGCTGGGTGGTTCTGTGCCAGTGTCTCCCATGCTGTGCAATAAATTCTAAAAGTCTTCAATGAGACCTTCAGGGTGTCCTGGAATTGCTTCTTCTAACCCCCTTGTGTGAGCTCTTCATAAAATAGTTTTTGGTAAGGACCACTCCCATCAGGTACAGACTAATCTCATTTCTCAATGATAACTTTTTTGGGGGGGGGTTTTACAAGGTAAATGATATTAAGTGGCTTGCCCAAGGCCACACAGCTAGGTAATTATTAATTATCTGAGGCCACATTTGAACTCAGGTACTCCTGACTCCAGGGCCTGTGCTCTATCCACCCCTCCCAATGATATCTTTTTTTTTTTTTTAGGTTTTTGCTAGGCAATGGGGTTAAGTGGCTTGCCCAAGGCCACACAGCTAGGTAATTATTAAGTGTCTGAGACCAGATCTGAACCCAGGTACTCCTGACTCCAGGGCTGGTGCTTTATCCACTGGGCCACCTAGCCACGGCCCCCCATTGATATCTTAATGAAGAGCTAAGTTGACACCTATCCCACCTCCTCATTAAAACGTCTACCAAGAGGGGCCTGGAGGTGGAGAAGTGGATAGAGCACTGGCCTTAGAGTCAGGAGGACTTGAGTTCCTATCTAGCCTCAGACACTTAATAATTATATAGCTGTATGACCTTGAGCAAGTCACTTAACCCTAATGCCTTATGAAACAAAAATGAAAATGTCTACCAATTGCTTTACCCTTATATGTAAATTATTCTATTACTGTCTATAAAAACAGGCAGGAGCAAGTAGCTTTGAAGGAGGTCCACTCCAACTCAGTTGAATCAAATCCAGATTCAAACACTGTATCACCCAGGGCAAGTCACTTAAACCCTATTTGCCTCACTTTCCTCATCTGTAGAATGAACTAGAGAAGAAATGGCAAACCACTCCAGTATCTTTGACAAGAAACCCCAAAATAGGGTGAAGAAGAGTCAGACAGGATTGAAAAATGACTGAACTGTTTTTTTGTTAAAAATCCACTCCAACTTTTTTGATGCCTTGGGGTGACAATAAGCTCCTTTTGTTTTGTTACCCAATTTTGCTTTTAATTCAGCAGGATGGATTAAATTTTTCCTTTAATAGCTCCTGGAGCAAATAGGGTTCAAGGGCATTAAGTAGAAGCATTGACATCCATGCCAAAAACAGGTCATTCTGACTGAGAAGATATGAGATAGAGATTTAGAGAGAACAGAAGCTTCAATTTTCCCAGTCAAATAATGGGGTGAGTCCCTCTGCTGAAAGCCTGAAGAGTGATGAAACTGGCCTAGGAAAAGAAAGTCTCAGATGCAGTGGGGAGTGCCAAAGGAAATCAATCAGGGAAGAGTAGAAAACGGTTACAGTGCAGAGGTGAAGGCCCAGATAAAGTTAAATAACAAAATATAAACCCTTAATCTTGACATTCAAGGCTTCATAAAGGTACCTTTTATCAAAATTCAATAATAATAATTACTATAACTATTGAGAGTAATGGACCTTGTCCTCCTTTAGACTTGGAAAGAAGTTCTTGTCCTGCCCTCCTGGTACTTCAACTCATTACAAAAAGTTACCTCCCTTAGGCAAGATAGTATTGTAGAGGGATGATTCTCTTTGATATCAAATAATAGAATGGTCTCCAGGAAATTTAAAGTTTTGTCTGCTCCTGTTTTTTATATTCTATTCCCATCCCCTTGCTGCTGTAGAAATTTTCTGATCTCCCTCAGTTTGGAGTGGTCATTACCAGATTGACTTCCACCTATCGGTTAATGGTAAATCCCAGAGAATAAAACTTCATGTCTAACCTATATTTTTCTGTCATTTTATTTTAATTCTATGTTTTTAAGGTTTATAGTTCTAAGCTTAACTGGTTTTGTGTCATAAAAATGCAGAAATGGACTGGAATTTTGAAAAAAATGCTGGTCTCCACTCAAATATTCTCCTTGGAAAGAAAAAAGGTCTATAATTTATCAAATCCCTGCTCTATTCCGAACCAGTATTTTATAAAGATTTTATTTTGAGTTTTACAATTTTTCCCCTGATCTTACTTCCTTCCCCACAGAAGGCAATTTGTCAGTTTTTACATTGTTTCTTTTTTAAAATTTTTTATTTTTATTTTTTAAAGTTTATTTAGAGTTTTACAATTTTTTCCCCCGTTCTTGCTTCCTTCCCCCCACCCCACCCCCACAAAAGGTATTTTGTTAGTGTTTACATTGGTTCCATTTACATTGTTTCCATGGTATACATTGATCAAAATTCAATGTGATGAGAGAGAAATCATATACTTAGGGAAGAAACAAAGTATAAGAGATAGCAAGATCAGACAAGCTATCAGGGTTTTTTTTTCCTATATTAAAGGTAATAGTCCTTGGTCTTGGTTCAAACTACACAGTTCTTTCTCTGGATACAGATGGTATTCTCCATTGCAGACAGCCCCAAATTGTCCCTGATTGTTGCACTGATGGAATGAGCAAGTCCATCAAGGTTGATCATTGCCCCCATGTTGCTGTTAGGGTGTATAGTGTTTTTCTGGTTCTGCTCATCTCACTCAGCATTAGTTCATGCAAATACCTCCAGGCTTCCCTGAATTCCCATCCCATGCGGTGGCTAAGTGGTGCAGTGGATAGAGCCCCAGCCCTGGAGTCAGGAGGACCTGTGATCTCAGACAATTATGACTGACTTAGTTGTTTGACTTTAGGCAAGTCAGTTAACCCCATTGCCTTGTAAAACCCCCACAAAAAAAAGGGGATTCAAAAATAATAGTTACTGGGGCTGCTGGTGCAGTGGATAGAGCACTGGCCCTGTAGTAAGGAGTACCTGAGTTCAAATCCAGCCTCAGACACTTAATGTGTGGCCTTGGGCAAGCCTCTTAACCCTATTTGCCTTGCAAAAACCTAAATAATAATAATAATAATAATAATAATAATAATAATGATAGCTATTTAGGTTTTGATTCAGTTTTAAAGGTTACAAATTAAGAATTATTTTATGAAAAATATTTTGATTTAAAAGGTATACTGTACAAATTTAGAATTTGAATGCAAATCATATGAAACATCAATTCATTTTAAAAATTGAGACAAATCTCCATTTTAAATTTTCATCTGTAATTCATTTCATTGTAATATTAATCTGATATTAATAATAACAGATGTGCAACTTTGATTAATGAAATCAAGAACAGAAAACCCTGTATATTTTCATTGTGTTGCTGTTTTGATACAGATTTTGTTTCTGACTCAGCTGAAATTGACTGTTAAAAACAATTTTTCTGCCCTATTAACTTGACTCAACAACTTTGAATTCTCTTTATGTCCCTGAGGTGGTGCTGGTGGAGACAAGATGACAGAATAAAGGCTAGGTCTCCCCCAAGTTCTCCCCTAAACCATTCCAAATACCTTTAAATAATGATTCTAATCAAATTCTAGCTGGAAAAGCCCATAAAAAGACTTAGTAAAACAATTTTCCAGCCCAAGACAACTTGGAAAATCTGAAGTAAAGATCCATTGCACCAGGATTAGAAAGGACCCAAAGCATAGACCAGGCTGAGCAAACCCACTCTGTGCATCCAGAAACAGATCATGGGACACCTGGGTCCATGACAGCGGTGGCAGTTTCCAGACCTCTCAGTCCAGGGATTGCCAAGGACAATTGGGAAACTCAGCAGGAAAACTCTGCCTCACCAGAGTAAGAAGAAAGCCAAGTCCAGTGAAGGCCTCAGCTCAGACTTGGCCCTGGGAACCAGAAGCAGGCCTGGGGAGCCACCAAGCTGGGAACCACCCTGAAGCTGCTTTCAGAGTTCTCAGTCCACAGATGGTAGGGGTATGGGACTGTAGAAATTTCTTTGCTATCCCTGAGGCAGGACTCTGTTGCTTCACCCATACTCAGATTCAGGTAATAGTCTAGGGCCCCAGTCTCAGTCAAAAGAGCAGAAGCACAATAAAGTTTACTGTTTGTAGGAGAATAGGGACTCTTCACATTGTTCCAGGGAGAAGGGAAGTGCTTAGGTGTCATCCACAGACCAGAGCACAGGAGAGTCAACCTTTCATGAGATATTGGAGGACCTGAGAACTTGCAAATCCCTAGGGGGTATCCATGACAACAGTTGCAAAATCCCTCAAAAACTTGGGAGCGTTGGGGCGGCTAGGTGGCATAGTGGATAAAGCACCAGCCTTGGAGTCAGGAGTACCTGGGTTCAAATCCAGTCTCAGACACTTAATAATTACCTAGCTGTGTGGCCTTGGGCAAGCCACTTAAACCCATTTGCCTTGCAAAAACCTAAAAAAAAATTCTTGTTCTATAAGAAACAATAAATTGGCCAGACTCTAGAGAAGCATGGAATGATATATGGGATCTGATGTTGAGCGAAGAGAGTAGAGCCAAGAGAACAATTTAAGATGAACAACTTTGATAGAAGCAACTCCTCTCCACAGTCCAGAGAGCTAGGACAACTGTGTTAGACTGGTAATAGACTATGTTATCCCCAACCAGAGGAAGAAAAACAAAACAAAACAAAATACACAGGAAAAAAAACACCCCTACCAAATCTGAAGAACACTTTACAAAAACTATCTCTTATGTATCTCTTTCCCTTAATCCTAATTCCTCATGCCAAAAATTCCTAATTTGTAAATATGTTTAATAAAATATGCCAATTGATAAATGGTCAAAGGATAGCCAATTGATTAATGGTCAAAGGATTATGAACAGTTTTCAAATAAAGAAATTAAAGCTATATATAAGCATATGAAAAAATGCTCTGAATCATTATTGATTAGAGAAATGAAAATTAAAACAACAATGAGGTATCATCTCACACCTATTAGATTAGCCCAGATGAGAAAAAGGAAAGATGGTCAATGTTAGAGAGGTTGTGGGAGGATTGGGACATTGATGCATTGCTGGTGAAGTTGTGAATGGATCCAACCTTTCTGGAGAGCAATATAGAACTATACCCAAAGAGCAATAAAACTGTTCATTCCATTTGACACAGTAATTGCAATTCTAGATACTTCCAGAAGAAATTATAAAAAAATGAGAAAAGGCCTATATGTGCCAAAACATTCAAAGAAAAGGCCTACATGTTCCAAAATATTCAAAGCAGCTCTTTTTGTAGTAACAAAGAATTGGAAATTGAGGGGATACCCATCAATTAGGGAATGGCTAAACAAGTTCTGGTACATGAATACTATAGAATACTATTGTTCTATAAGAGACAATAAATGATCAGACTCTAGAGAAGCATGGAATGACTTATGGGATCTGATGCTGAGCAAAGGGAGTAGAGCCAAGAGAACAATTTACACATCAGCATTATGAGATAAACAATGGAAGCAACCCCTCTTAGCAGTCCAGACAGCTAGGAAAACTGTATTTGATAGATTATGGCCTATATTATCCCCAGAGGAAAAAAAAACAAAACAAACAGAAAAAAAAACACCCCTACGAAATCTGATGAACACTTTATAAAAATTATCTCTTATGTGTCTCTTTCCCTTAATCTTAAATCCTCATGCCAAAAATTACTAATTTATAACTATGTTTAACAAAATATGTATCTAAAATGCTAACCTGACTACTCCCTACTGAGGGGAGGGGGGTGGAAAGGGTTGATGGAGGGAAATTTTGTAACTTGGAAATATGCATGTACAAATAAATGAAAATAAATATGTAAATAAATACTAGGGAGCATGTCTTCCACCCTGGAAGCAAAGCCCTACCTTAACAAAGAGTTAAAATCAAGTCATAGGCTGGGGAAATGAACAAACATCAGAAGAAAAAAAATCCAATCATAGACAATTACTATGGTCCTATGGAGGATCAAAAATACACACTCAAAAGGTAACAAAGTCAAAGCTCCTACATCCAAAGCCTCCAAGAAAAATATGAATTAGTCTCAAAAAGATTTTGAAAATCAAGTACAGGAGGTAGAGGAAAACTTGGGAAAAGAAATGAGAACAATGCAGCAAAGTCATGAAAACCAAGCATCTTGGTAAAGGAGATACAAATAAATACTGAAAAAAACAACATCTTAAAAACCACTTAGGGTCAAATGGAAAAAGCAGTTCAAAAAGCCAATGAGAAGAATGCTTTAAAAAAAAGAATTGGAGGGGGCGGCTAGGTGGCACAGTGGATAAAGCACCAGCCCTGGAGTCAGGAGTACCTGGGTTCAAATCCAGTCTCACACACTTAATAATTACCTAGCTGTGTGGCCTTGGGCAAGCCACTTAACCCTATTTGCCTTGCAAAAAACACTTTAAAAAAATGAAGAAGAATTGGCCAGATGGAAAAGGAGATACCAAGTCTCTGAAGAAAATAATTCCTTAAAATATGCAATGGAGCTAAGGAAAGCTGATGACTTTATGAGAAACAAGAAACAATAAAGCAAATCCAAAAGAATGAAACATTAGAAGAAAATGTGAAATACTGCATTGAAAAAACAATTGACCTGGAAAATAGATCCAGAATAAATAATTTAAAAATTATTGGACTACCTGAAAGTCATACTCAAAAAAAAAGGGGGGGGTGAGATCTCATTTTTAAAGAAATTCTTGAATGTGTGAGAGGCAGCAAGATGGCGGCAGAAAAAGAGCCTCTCCTAGGCCCTCTCAGAACCCACAAAAAGATCCAGTGAATCAATTCTCCAGAGCAAGGTAATCTGGAAAATAGTGGGAAAACTTGGTTCCACAGGGTTGGAAGTGTGGCTGTGCCAGAGCAAAGGAACTTCAGCCTCCCAGGAACAGCCCCAGGGCACCTGGGAGTGGCAGCTCCTGAAAGCAGAAGCTGTTTTCTGCCCTGCACCCCAAGGAGTACCAAGCACATCTTGGAAGATCAGCATGAAGACCTCTGCCAGAGAGCATGAAACCCAGGCCCTCAGCACAGTGGTTGCACTCTGCACAGCCCAGTCCCTTAGCAGGGCCATGGCAGCCTAGATCCAAGAAATGGAAGCAGTCATGTGAAGTTTCCCAGCAGGAACTTCCAGGCAGCTGTGCCCTGAGTGCTCAGCCCACTGAAGTAGTGGAGGGAGATTGCCGAGGTCTGTTCTCTGTCCCTGGAATAGGACTCTGGGGCTTTAACTATATTCAGACCCTGGTTGCAGTCTAAGCCACCCATAGAGCAGGGACCCCACCCCCGCCTCCCACAGTCCCATAGCAGAAAGGTGAGCTTGTGGCCATTCAATAGACCAGGAGAGGGGTCAGAACCTCATACAATGAGGTCCTTGTGGGGGTGTCCCAATAATACTCAAAAGCTCAGGAAGCACCCCAAAACCAGGCACAAGCTGGGGAAATGAGTAAACAGAAAAAAAAAAGGAAGCTGATCATAGACATTTACTTTGGTCCCAAGGAGGACCAAAATACTCAATCTGAAGATGAAAAAGTCCAAGTTTCTGCATCTAAAGACTTCAAGAAATATAGAACTTGGGCTCAGGCTATGACAGAGCTCAAAAAATATTTTGAAAATCAAGTAAGGGAGATAGAAGAAAAATTGGGGAAAGAAATGAGAGAGATGCAAGAAAAACAAGAAAACAAAGTCAGCAGCTTAGTCAAGGAGATCCAAAAAAAAATGCTGAAGAAAATAACATGTTAAAAATCAGCTTAGGTCAAATGGATAAAACAGTTCAAAAAGTTATTGAGGACCACTACTGGGTCTATACCCTGAAGAGATGAGGAAAAAGGGTAAAAACATTACTTGTACAAAAATATTTATAGCAGCCCTGTTTGTGGTGGCAAGGAATTGGAAATCCAGTAAATGTCCTTCAATTGGGGAATGGCTTAGCAAACTGTGGTATATGTATGTCATGGAACACTATTGTTCTATTAGAAACCAGGAGGGACGGGATTTCAGGGAAACCTGGAGGGATTTGCATGAACTGATGCTGAGTGAGATGAGCAGAACCAGAAAAACACTATACACCCTAACAGCAACATGGGAGTGATGTTCAACCTTGAAGGACTTGCTCATTCCATCAGTGCAACAATTGGGAACAATTTTGGGCTGTCTGCAAAGGAGAATACCATCTGTATCCACATAAGGAGCTGTGGAGTTTGAACAAAGTACAAGGACTATTCCCTTTAATTTAGAAAAAAAACAGATATCTTATTGTCTGATCTTGTTACCTCTGAGATTTCTGTTCTCTTTAAGGATATGATTTCTCTCTCATCACACCCAATTTGGATCAAGGTACAACATGGAAACAAAGTAAAGACTGACAGAGTGCTATCTGTGGGGTGGGGGTGGGGAAGGGAAGCAAGATTGGGGGAAAATTGTAAAACTCAAATAATATCTTTAATAAAAATAAATTAAAAAAAGTTATTGAGGAGAAGAATGCTTTAAAAAGCAGAATTGGCGAGATGGAAAAGGAGATAAGAAAGCTCTCTGAGGAAAACAAATCCTTCAGAGGTAGAATGGAGCTAAAGGAAGTTGATGACTTTGCAAGACATCAAGACACAACAGTTCAACACCAAAAGAATGAAAAATTATTAGAAAATGTGAAATATCTCATTGAAACTGATCTGGAAAACAGATTCAGGAAAGATAATTTAAAAATCATTGGGACAGAATTGAGAGAAGCCTGGAAGGATTTTCATGAACTGATGCTGAGTGAGATGAACAAAACCAGAAGAACATTGTACACCCTGACAGAAACATGGAAGTGATGATCAACCATAATGGACTTGCTCATACCAGCAGGGCAACAATCAGGCACAATTTTGGGATATCTGCAATGGAGAATGCCATCTGAATCCTGAGAAAGAATTGTGGAGTTTGAACAAAGACTAAAATAAATAAATAAAATAAATAAATAAAATAAATAAATAAAATCTTTCTAAAATTAAAAAAAAATTATTGGGATATCTGAAATTCATGATCAGGAAAAGAGCCTTGACCTCATTTTTAAAAAATTTCTACAGGAAAATTGTCCTGATATCTTAGAAGCACAGCATAAAATAAACATCGAGAGAATCCACCAATCTGCCCCAGAAAGAGATCCAAAAAGAAAAAAACAACCCCCAGGAATATTATAACCAAATTCCAGAATTCCAAAGTCAAAGAGAAAATATTACAAGAAACCAGAAGGACACAATTCAAATATTGTGGAGCCACAGTCAGGATCCCACAGGACTTAGCAGCAACTACATAAAGGGCTTCTAGAGCTTGGAATATAATAGTCCAGAAGGCAAAAGAACTTGGAATGCAACTGAGAATCAATTACCCAGCAAAACTGAACATCCTCTTCCAGGAGAAAAGATGGATTTTTAATGAAACAGGGGAATTTCAAATGTTCCTGTTAAAAGGACCAGAGCTGAACAGAAAGTTTGACCTTCAAGTATAGGACTCAGGTGAAACAGAGGGTGGAAGAGAATGGTAAATTATGAGGGACTTAATGATGATGAACTGCGTGTATTCCTGTATGGAAAGATGATACTGATAATACTCATATGAACCTACATATTTAATAGAGGAGGTAGAAGGAGCTTTTATAGATGAAAAGCAGGAGAAAACTGAATGTGAAGATGGAATGTATTGTAAAAATGGAGTCAGTGGGTGAAAGGGAAATGTACTGGGAGTAAGAGAAAGGAGAGGTAGAATAGGTTAAGATATTTCATATAAAAGATATGTCATGTCATTTTTGCAATGGTATAGAAGGGGGGAAGGTGAGGGGGGAATGAGGGAACCTACATTCTCATCAGAAAGGGCTAAGTGGTGCAGTGGATAGAGCACTGGCCCTGGAGTCAGGAGTACTTGAGTTCAGATCCAGCCTCAGACACTTAATTACCTAGCTGTGCGGCCTTGGGCAAGCCACTTAACCCCATTTGCCTTGCAAAAACCTTTAAAAAAAAAAAAGAAAGAAATGGCTCAGAGAAGAAACAGCATACACATATATAGACATCTAAAGGAAAAAAGAGAGAAGGGGGACAGGGGGAGGGGGGGATGTGGGTGATAAGAGGAGAGGGTAGATCATAGGAGAGGTTAGTCAGATATAACACATTTTCTTTTTTACTTTTTGCAAGGTGCTGGGATTGGGAGGACTGTTCAGGACCACTGGGCTTGGTGGTTGCTGGGTCTCTAGGGTGGGATGTGGGCTTGGGGCCTCTTGGCCCCAGGGTCAGTGATCAGTCTGCTGTGCCATTCAGCTACCCTACACCACATTTAAGAAGAGGGACAGAGTGAAAGGAGAGAGAAAATATAATTGATGGTGGGAAAAAGAATGGATGGAGGGAAGTACAATCGGCAACAGCAATTGTGGAAAAATATAGAAGTAACTTCTAAGATGGACTTATAATAAAGAATGTGATCCACCTGAGACAGAGCTGATGGTATCAGAACAGACTGAGATACATTTTTTTTCTCTTTTACTTTATTTTTCATGAGGTTTTATATTTTTGTGGGAGAGGGGCTATTATGTTTACTCTTAAATAAGAATATTTTAGTAATGTGTAAATAAAAAATAAAATCTAAAAAAAATAGATGTATGAAAAAAGTACTTCAAAAATATCTAAAATGTGCCAGCTATTTGGGCTAGGCTAGCAATTAATTTAAACCAATTCAACCATGCTCTATTCATTATGTTTATTGTAACCACAGATGGTTTGGATTGTGTGCGTGTCCATGAAGCAAACACAATCTCATTGAAACTGAATTTGAGGTAGTAGCAACCTAGAACCTCATAGTAAGTGGACTGCATTTCAAGCAAGTTCTTTTTCACTCTTTACAAAAGGAAGATGTGCTGATAGGAAGGCTGATAAACCAGTCCATGTGCATTACAGTAAAATGGGGATAATAACAGTATCCACCTCTCAGGGGTATTGTGAAGGTCAAATGAAATATTTGTAAAATGCTTAGCACAATTGACTGGTACATTGTAGATGCTATATTTTCTCTTCATACACATTGTTAGTCCTATTAAAGTTTAGGATCCCTTAAGCCATGAAATGGTTTTGTTTTTAATTTCCAACTTTGTTTCTCCAACATCTAACATACTAACAATACATATTTACTCAATTAATGTTTCTTGAATTAAATGGGGGAAAAAATTCTCCAGGAAAACTTCCCTGATATCCTAGAAGTGGAGGATAAAATAGAAATTGAAAGAATCAACTGATTAACCCCTGAAAGAGATGCCAAAATGAAAAGTGCCAGGATTATTATAGCCAAATTTCAGAATTCCCAAGTCAAAGAGAAAATAATACATGCAGCCAGAAAAAAATAATTCAATATTCAATAATTCAAATATTGTTAGGATTTAGCAGCTTCTACATTAAAGGGCTCATAGGACTTGGGAAAATGATAATTCTGCAAGGCAAAGAAGCTTGAACTACAACTGAGAAGCAACTACCTAGCAAAACTGAATTTACTCTTTCAGGGGAAAAGATGGACATTAAATGAAATAAGGGAATTTCAAAATTTCCTGATAAAATGACCACAGTTAAACAGAAAGTTTGATCTTCAAGTGCAAGACTCAGGTGAAGCATAGAGAGAGTGGATGGGAAGGCAAATCATGAGGGACTTAATGTTGTTGAACTACTTATATTCTTACATAGGAGGATGATGCTTATAATTCATATAAACTTCATTTATTAGAGCAGTTAGAAGGAGCAAAGGCACAGGAGGGAGTCAAATTTGAAGGTTTAATATTATTAAAAAGATGAGTTAATGGGGGGAGAAAGGAATGTACTGGGGGAAAGGAAAGGTAGAATGGGGTAAGTTATTTCTCACAAAAAAAAGGCAATAAAAACCTTTGGCAGTGGAGTGAGTGAGCCTTACTCTCATCAGAAGTGGCTCAGAGAGAGAATAACATATACACTCAACTGAGCATAGAAATCTATCTTATTCTAGAAGGGAACAGGGGAAGGGGGTGGTAGGTGATAGAAGAGAGGGAAGACAGTGGAAGAGAGTAGTCAGATGCACATACTTTTGAGGAGGAACAGGGTGAAAGGTGAGAGAGAACAGAATAAACGTGGGTGGCAAGAAATAGGATAGAGGGAAATACAGCTAGCAATAGCAACTGTGGGAAAAAATATTGAAGCAACTTCTCTGATAGACTTATGATAATGAATATTATCCATCTCAAAGACAGAGCTGATGGGTCAGAATACAGCCTGAAGCATACTTTTTTTTTCTCTCACTTTCTTTTTCTTAAGGTTTCTCTTTCTTCATGGTGAATAGGGAGGAGGGTTATGTTTACTTTTACAACATAACCATTATAGTAATGTTTTTCATTTTTAACCTACACGAACTTGCTTTCTCAATGAGTGTGAGGGAGAAAATTTGGAACTCAAGATTTTAGAAGTAAAAGTTGAAACTTGTAGCTGTGGGAAATTTTTAAATAAACTAACCTATGTCCCTGCTTATATTTTTCATAGAAAAGATTCTATTTTTCAAGGTAGTAAAGGTAGAAATTTATTATTTGTGCATTTTGTCATTATATAGAAGTACTTAAAGTTACTTTGATAATTGCAAAGTAGAAAGGATCTTGCTGTCTTGATCTAAATTTGTTGTCATTCCATGACCTAAACAAAAGTTATATTAGCATTTTGCAATTATCATATAAGATTAAATTCCTCAAGAATCTCAATTTCTTTTGAGATTAGTATATTGGAATACAAGTAAATTTATAAAACATAATATGTAAAGTCATTGTGTTTATAAGGTTAAAATTAAGAAAACTTCCATGCTATTTTGACTGTTCTAAGAGATAAGGTTTGAGTATGGAAACATTATGTTTAATGAAATATAATACATGTTACCCTGTTTGGAAATCTGATTGTTTTTATGGCTGTTTTGTTAAATTTGAAATTAGTAACACCTGTTGAAATTTTAAAGTCACCTAAGATGTTCTAATTGCTTAAAAGAATTCTAAAAGTAATGATTTGTATTTGTCTATTTTTAAAAATGGTTAATAACTAAATATATTCTACTATAAAAACATTTTTATCTTGTTTCAAGAGGCAACTGAGATTATTGATCTATTTTTAAAATTCTAAGATTATTCCATTTTTAAGCACAGTCATTATGCGCAACAATAGAGTGAGTTGTGAAGGTTTTCTGTGATATTAAAATCTCTACATGGCACATTCTGATCTTTTAGACTATAAAGTTTGAAGTTAAATCACTATCTGATTAAAGGAAATTGCTATTAAAGATTTCATGAGACTGAAAATTGGCCTTCTGAATCTGAAATCCAGGTATCAAGGAAATTTAGGTTGGACCAATGCCTACAAGGCTGGTAACCCTATGGGGATCATGGTAGGCTCATTCAGAAAAGTTGGCTAAGCAATTTTCAACAAATTCTGAGATTGCATTTTCCTAACTTGGTTTCTCAAATATGACATTTGGAAATGTCTCACCTGACAGATTTAAAATCTGATTCAAGGCATTTGTTCATCCACATAGATGGCTCACCTTGAAACTGACAACAAAATGAAAAGGACTAGTTTTCCTTTCCTATAGCCTTGTCTTTGTGGTTCTAATTCTAATAACCAGCTAGGCAAATGTATAACTTCAGCATTTGTTGTTAGCTATATGCTTCTATGAGAATTAAGATCCTTCAGCTTTTCAAAATGCTAAGAGGTATTGAAGCAAGTATGATAAAAGTTGTGTGACATTAAGGATATTATTCTATATCATATATACATCCGAAGGATGAGATGTGTAGTCTATTTAAAATTTTTTTTTCATCTTTGCTAATTTTGTTAAGAGGACTCCATGTCTAGCTAAGTTTTTTTCTGATAGTTTTTAAACATAGGCAAAAGGTTAAAACTGTTTTTATAAGTCACCTACTAGATATACCTTGATCAAAAAAAAATGATTATCAATGAATATTTCTTTACTCTTAAGAAAGCTATTTTTGTTAGTGGAACAGCATCTTCCAAGGGCCAAGTATTTTAAAATGAATATTTTAAAACTGGATTGTATAAAACTAATTTGGTTCTTTTTTAAATTTCTTTTTGAACTTTACAATTTTCCCCCCTAATCTCACTTCTCCCCCCCCCCACAGAAGGCAGTCTGTTAGTCTTTATATGGTTTCCATACTATACATTGATCTAAATTGAAGGTGTTGAGATGAGGTGGCTAGGTGGTGCAGTGGATAGAGCACTGGTCCTGGAGTCAGGAGTACCTGAGTTTAAAACTGGCCTCACTTAATAATTACCTAGCTGTGTGGCCTTGGGTAAGTCACTTAACCCCATTGCCTTGCAAAAATCAATATTTAAACCCAAAAAACAAGTGAAATGTGTTGAGAGAGAAATATCCTTAAGAAAAAAAAATAAAATTTAAGGGGTAGCAAAATTATATAATAAGATAATGCTTTTTTTTAAAATTAAAGGTAATAGTCTTTGGTCTTTGTTCAAATTCCACAATTCATTCTCTGGATACAGATGGTATTCTCCATCACAGATAGCCCAAAATTGACCCTGATTGAGCAAGTCCATTAAGACTGATCATCAGGGCGGCTAGGTGGCACAGTGGTAGGGGTGGCTAGGTGGCGCAGTGGATAAAGCACCGGCCCTGGAGTCAGGAGTACCTGGGTTCAAATCCAGTCTCAGACACTTAATAATTACCTAGCTGTGTGGCTTTGGGCAAGCCACTTAATCCCATTGCCGTGCAAAAAAGATTGATCAACACCCCCATGTTGCTGTTAGGGTGCACTGTGTTCTTCTGGTTTTGCTCATCTTGCTCAGCATCAGTTCATAAAATCCTTCCAGGCTTCTCTGAATTTCCATCTCTCCTTTTTTCTAATAGAACAATAGTGTTCCAAAAAAGAACACATACCACAATTTGTTCAGCCATTCCCCAATTGAAGGACATTCACTCAATTTCCAATTCTTTAACACCAAACAGAGCTGCTATGAATATTTTTGTACAAGTGATGTTTTTACCCTTTTTCATGTTCTCTTCAAGGTATAGACCCAGTAGTGGTATTGCTGGATCAAAAAGTATACACATTTTTATTGTCCTTTGGGAGTAAATCCAAATTGCTCTCCAGAAAGGTTGGATGAGTTCACAACTCCACCAACAATGTGTTAGTGTCCCAGATTTCCCACATCCCTTCCAACATTGATCATTGTCCTTCCTGGTCATATTGGCCAGTCTAAGAAGTGTGAAATGGTACCTCAGAGATACTTTAATTTACATTTCTCTAATAAGTAATGATTTAGAGCAATTTTTCTTTTAATATTTTATTAAAGATTTTATTTTGAGTTTTACAATTTTTCCCCCAATCTTACTTCCCTCCCCCCCCCCCAGAAGGTAATCTGCCAGTCTTTACATTGGTTCCATGGTATACATTGATGCAAATTGAGTGTGATGAGAGAGAAACCATATCTTTAAGGAAGAAACAAAGTATAAGCGATGGCAAGATCAGACAATAAGATATCAGTTTTGTTTTTTTTTCTAAATTTAAGGCAATAGTTCTTGATCTCTGTTCCAACTCCACAGTTTTTTCCTCTGGATACAGATGGTATTCACCATTGCAGACAGCACAAAATTGTCTCTGATTGTTGCACTGATGGAATGAGCAAGTCCATCAAGGTTGATCATTGCCCCCATGTTGCTGTTAGGGTGTACAGTGTTTTTCTGGTTCTGCTCATCTTTAGAGCAATTTTTCATATGACTATGGATCACTTTGATTTCCTCTTCTGTAAATTGCCTCTGCATACCATTTGTCAAGTGGGTTAATTTGGTTCTTAAAATTTTCTTTTTGTAAACCAAGGTCTCTGTGTGACAATTGGTAATAAAGAGATTCCAAAATCATAGGATTTGACCTAACATTTGTGTTGAGAAGTTCTTTTTTTGGGGGGGGAGTTGGAAGGCAATGGGGTTAAAGTGACTTGCCCAAGGTCACACAGCTAGGCAATGCTTTAGTGTCTGAGGTCGGATTTGAATTCAGGTCCTCCTGACTCCAGGGCTGAGGCTCTATCCACCATGCCACCTAGCTGCCCTTCAGAAGTTCTTTTACCAGAAAAGAAGATACTTACAAGTGACCTGAAAGCACCTGGAAAATCCTAGCCATTAACAGACTCCCGAGATATGGAAGATGTCTCCAGAAGAAGGAAGAAATGAACCAGAAGTTTATGCTATTGGTTACTTTCTCCCTTTTGTGTTTCCTGATTGTATGGGCTATGCAATTTTGGTTTTTGTAACTTGCCTATTACTCTGCAAATGCCTTGTCCATCTGAAGATCCCCATCAACCTTCCCCACAGACAAGCCTTTCATTTGTTGCCTGCTCGTTATTCTAGGGTCCAAGCAAAGCTTAGAGAGATTCAGGACTCTTGACTCAGTAAGAAAGCAAATGAAATTCAATTTTATGAATACAGTAACAAATGAAAATGCTTTTATGACACCCTGAAGGCTATTTATGGGTCAAAAACCTTTGGTGTATCTCAACTACTCAGAGCTGATGGATCCACACTGATTAATGACAGGAACATGATCTTAAGAGAGATGAACTGAACACTTCCATATTACTCTTAAAGGACCAGCATCAATCAGTAGTCATTGACCTTTTACCTCAAGTCAATCAGTCCCTAGCTGAAGTTCCAACTGAAGAAGAGGTTTTGAATGACATTAGCCTCCTTTCAAGTGACAAAGCACCTGGTGCTGATTTTCTTCCAGCTGAGATCTACAAGGTGGGGGATCCAATACTCTTTCAAAAATTGACTGAAATTTTTCAGATTATATAGCATGAAGAGGTTATCCCCCAAGAATTCAAGGATGCCTCTACTGTCCATCTCTATAATGGTAAAGGACATAGATTGTCCTCTGACAATCAAAGGGGTATTTCTCTTTTAGTCCTTAATGATAAGATTCTTGCCAGAGTCCTTCTCAATAGGCTGATCCTTCACCTGAAAGTTGATCACCTTCCTGAGAACCAGTGAGGCTTCAGAAAGGGAGAGGAACAGTCGATGTGGTGTTTGCTGTCTGACAACTCCAGGAAAAATGCCAGGAACAGAATAGAGGTCTATATACATTTGTAGATCTGACCAAGGCTTTGCTACAGTGGAGGATGCTGTAGAGATTTCCTAATCACCAATGGGGTAAAACAAGGATGTGTCCTTGCTCCCATACTTTTTAGCATGATGTTTTCAGTCATGTTATCAAATGCCTTCACTGAGGATGAACATGGTCTCAAGATCAACTACTGCCCTGATAGCAAATTCTTCAACTTGAAAAGGCTACAAGCCAAGACCAAAGTGGAGGGAGTGTTGGTGTATGATCTTCTGTTTGAATATGAGTGTATACTCACTGCAGCCTCTGAGGCTGAGAAGCAACAAGATGGATTATTTCTCTGCTGCTTGTGCTAATTTTGATCTAACAATTAACACCAAGAAAACAAAGGTGGTCTATCAGCTAACACCACACCATCCATATGTAGAATCATTGATTACTGCAAATGGAGAAGTTTTGAATACTGTGGACAAGTTCACTTACCTTGGTAGTGTACTTTCCAAGGAGATACACATTGACAATAAGGTTGACACTCATAGTGCCAGAGCTAGCTCAGTATTTGTGAGAATCTGAAAGAAATTGTGCAAGAGAAGAGGTATTAGATTGACTAGCTACATGTCAAGAAACTGAATCACTCCCATTTAAATTGTCTTAGGAAGATTCTGAAGATCACCGGGCATGAGAAGATAGCAGACACTGAAGTCCTTTCTTGGGCTAAACTGCCTAGCATTCCAACATTACTACAGAAAGCACAACTAAAATGTGTTAAGACACATTAGAATGCCAGATATACACTTGTCAAAAAAACTATTTTATGGAGAACTCATACAGGACAAGCACTCTCAAGGTGGTCAAAAGAAGTGATACTGAGATACCTTGAAGATCTCATTGAAGAATTTTAGAACTGATTGTACCCAGCATGGGAAACATTGGCACAGGAGCACCCAGCATGGTGTATCCTCATCAGTGAGGGTGTTGTACTCTTTGAGGAAGACAGAATTCAAACAGCCCAAAGGAAACATGACAGATTCTAAGTTTAGAGTACCCACTCTAGGTGTTCACATGGACTATTTGTGCCCATCCTGTGGTAGAGCATTACTGAGCTTGTATTGGTCTGCTAAGTCACAGTAGGATACACCACAATTTGTTGCAAACATAGTGCAAACATAGTCTTCTTAGATAATAAAAAACAAGAACCAACTAGACCATTCTTCAAGCAACCCTAGGTCTCCTGGAGATTGCTTTCTCTCCAAAATCCCCCTCATTTTTTCTTTTGTTGATTTGTATCTGACTTGATGTCATCTTTGATCAAAATAGGAAAATGTAAAAGTTTAACTTTTTAACAACTATATTCCTGGTCAAAGGTTGATTTTCTTAGCTATTGTGAGGAATGAAATGTGTCCTCCTTTAGACTTTGAAAAGAAGACCTGTCATGTCCTCCTCGTAATTAAACTCACACATACAAAAAAAAGTTACCTCCCTCAGGTAAGACAGAAGGATGATTTTCTTTGATCTCCAGAAAAGTTAAAAGTTTTTGCCTACTCTTGATATGTATACTCTGTTCCCCTCCTCTTTGCTTCTGAATAAGTTTTCTTAAATCCCTCATCTTGGGGTGGTTATTAGCAGAATGGCCTCCACCAATAAATTAATGGCAAATCCCAGAGAATAAAACTTCATATCTAACCTATGTTTTCTCTCACTTTATTTTAACCCTATATTTTTAAGGTTTACAGTTTTAGGGTTCATACTTTCTAACAAGATTTTACCCATTCTCCTTCAAATTATCTATCTGCCAGTTAAATTAAACTAGTCTCTCTTTCTAAGTCTATTCATCTCCAAATCTTTTATGCCTAGTTTGGTTCCTATGTTTATGTGGGGCAAATCTAACCCTTCCAAACCAGAATTTGCAGACTCTGGGAAAAGAAACTGGAAGCTAAGAGGAAGTAAGGAGCCCTCCAAAAATGCAAGGAATGTCAGCAATTGTCACATTGGCAGTCTAAAACAGAAGTCAATTGTTCTGTAAGACTTTTAAGGTGGAGACCTGGGGAGCAATTCTGAGTAGAGTTGCAGGGGTAACTTAGTAGTGCCCTACCCCCCTTAGAGTTTGTTTCTTTTTAATTTCTCAAAGTAAAGCTACTCTAAACTAAGATGGGAATGTGGTTTCCTTTTGAGTCACACAAAATGGAAGAGAAGAATTTTAATGGGAAATACCATATTTCCCCATGTATAAAATGCTCCCCATGTTTAAGATGCACCTTAATTTGGGGGTCTGAAATTTTTTTTTTAGTTTTTTGCAAGGCAAACGGGGTTAAGTGGCTTGCCCAAGGCCACACAGCTAGGCAATTATTGTCTGTGGCTAGATTTGAACTCAGGTACTCCTGACTCCAGGGCTGGTGCTCTATTCACTGCGCCACCTAGCCACCCCCCACCCCAAATTTTTTTTAAAAATGTATTACATAAAGCTATTGAACTCAAGTTTTGTTCATCATGAAATTTCAGGACCTTCTGCTCATAGCTTTCAGGCATCTTTTGGGCAAGTCTGGTGTGTGTACACATTCTTAGTCCATTCCATTTCATGAACCTGAAGCACCAGTTGTATGCTCCTTTGAAATCAGTAACTTCTTTTTCATCAGCAATTTTTCTTGCCTCATGCTGAACCATTTTTGTGGACAGAGGAATTCCAATTGCCCTTAGCTCTTCAATCCATAGCTTCAATTCCTCTCTAAATCAGGCCATTTTGCTGACTTGCCTCATGACCTTCTTCTGCCACGGCATCTTCAGCAGGGTTTCTTCTTCCCATAGCCAGTCTTGGACTGTTTTCTCAGTTGGAGAAGGAAAAATCTCAAGTTCAGCAGCACGATTTCCATTCACTTTTTTGCAAATTGGCTCACTTGGAACTAGAATTCAGCACTATATGAAAATCTCTTCTGATTTTCTGGGCAGAAGATGGCAAAATGTAATATAATATACCAATAATAAATGTGAAACAATGAATGCAAAGAGAAAAAGCATGAAATACAAGTTTAAAAAAAATCTACAACCACTGTATAAGATGCTCCCAGTGTTTAGATCCCAAATTTTTGGAAAAAGGCTGTGTCTAAAAATGGGGAAAATACAATCAATATATAGTTCTAGAGATTTCTGATGTGAGCTAGATAACCAACTAATTTTGTGGCAAATGTATAGAATATTTCATGCAAATGATAATTTAAAAAGTTTTAGGGGCGGTTAGGTGTTACAATGATTAGAGGCCCTGGAATCAGGAGCATCCAAGTTCAAATCCAGCCTTAGACACTTAACACTTAGTACCTGAGTGACCCTGGGCAAGTCACTCAACCCACAGTACCTCAAAAAACAAAATTTTACATATACATACATACATTTTATACACACACACACATACACACACACACACACACACACACACATTATGAGGAATTATGAGGGTGTTTTCCACAAGAATGTGGAGAATTTTGGTTTACAATTACAGAAACTGAGGTCTGCCTGTATTGTGCTGCCTATGGTCAGATATGTGAGGTCAGACAAAAGACAGCCTCAATCTGATCAAAATTATATCAGGTCTGCCCCATCTAGTAATTATTAAGTGTCTGAGCTCAGATTTGAACTCAGGGTCTCTTGACTCCAGGGCCAGTACTCTTATCCACTGTGTCACTTAGCTGCCCTCATCTAGTTCTGGGTTAAACTAGGGTCCATGTCCTTCTCCACTGTGCCTGCTCAAGGCATTGTGCATTGTGCCTGTTCACTCCACTGTGCTCATTAATATAATGAACAGGGTGGGGGGGAAACATATGGGTTGTATGTATCAATTAGATTGTGACCCTGGCCAATGATTGGCAGAAGGGGAAGAACAAGTCTTACAAACTGCATATAAGACCCAGCCTTGCCATGATTCAAGGTCTCTTTCCTGAAGAGAGGTGGTCCTTTTATTAAGATGTCTTAATAAGGGGTGGCTAGGTGGCGCAGTGGATAGAGCACTGGCCTTGAAGTCAGGAGAACCTGAGTTCAAATCCAGCCTCAAACACTTAATAATTACCTAGCCATGTGGCCTTGGGCAAGCCACTTAACCCCATTGCCTTGCAAAAAAAACTAAAAAAAAAAGTCTTAATAAAAGCCATTTAAATCACTCTGGCCTAAGTATTTATAACGAGCCATTGATAACACATGTATGTGTATATATACTATATACCTAAATACACACTTTAAAACCTACATTGAGTCTAGGGGAACCTGGACCACTGTGCAGGAAGAGTTATTAAGGCAACTTCCTAAACTATAGGCACTACAGTATAGGCCCTTTATCCAAGGGCATGGAACCAATTCACCCAATTATACAGATGTTTTCACACTACTACCATCCTTATCCATTACCACTTAATTTCACTAGAATAATGAACTTGCATTTGTTAAGCATTTCAAGATTTACATAGGAATGACTTCTCTATAAGTCAGTAAAAGCATTATTATCATCATTGCTTCCATTGCCTGGAATCCAATGACCAGTAAAGAGCAAGAGAAAATTTATATTCTGCTCTCCTAAGTTCAAAACCAACCCAGCCCTTTCCATTCCACTACATTTCCTTCCAGATAATTTCTCTGCTCTCTGCATCAGTTTCCCAATCTGTCTACAGAAGTTCAACACTCAACTCTAGTGCTTCTTCTTCCATAAAATATTCCTTCATCCTGGGGGCCATCTCCAGTTGTCCTATTCTATAATGTACCAGGGGACCCATATGGCTCAAGAAGAGAGATCAAGGTTGATGATTTTACACAGCCCCACCTACTTAATCCAATTCACTTGTAAGTCATGGTATCACCTTCCTGATGTCATGGTATCTTTCTAGAAGAAAGGACAAACCCAACCTTTATCCCAAACATCACTTGAAAAATGATCTTTTTCTTATTAAAATTTTCATAACACTCTATGTAGCTATCAGATTATTTGTGTATGTAACATTTTCCCACCACTAAATTGCAGTAGCAGTGTGTCTTTTAATCCTTGAGACCTAACACAATATATAGTAAAAATCTCATATTTCTCAAATTAAATGCTTTTTGGGCAAGGAATTATTTGAATGGAAGTAACAACTAGGATTTCAACAGGCAAAAATTGCAAGGCAAGAACTTCAAGAAAGTTACTTTGACAAAGAGAAAACACAGAATAATTTCTACGAAAGTTGAATACTACAATTTCAAGACTACTACAATTTCAGTTCTTGTAATGAGTTGGGCCCTCTTCAGGAAAGGAATCAACAGCTTCAAGCTCTAGGGACAATTTTCAAGTTAGCCAAATTGACAAAACTCTGAATTATAGGCCAAAACTAATTATTAATTTAGCATGAGTGATCCATCTCATCATTACCTTTTGACTCTAGTTGAAGGGTAGGACCATGAACTCTAAACCTCTAAGAGGAGGACTCAGCCTAGAATCTCATCTCTCACCTGGGTAAACTACTTGCACAGTTTTCTCTGATTGACTTCTTTACCATGCTCCTGGATAGGGTGGCTTTCCCCTGGCCTTCCAATTTCCTTTGGTTGTTTCCCCCCATTTATATCCTCAGCATTTAGCATCATACCTGGCACACAGCAGGACCTCACTGTTTATTAGCTATTGATAAACCTGGCTATCTAGAGAAGTCCTATTCTACTCTCTCATCATGGCCTGGAAATGACCCTGTACTGTCCCTAAAGGCTATGATGCCAATCCAACACAGGGCAAGTACAGGCAGCAAAACACGTCAAAAAACCAGTAGGGTTAAGGCTTATAATCCCAAAAGACTAGACAGCAAGGGAGTAATTTTTTTCAGATACATACCTTATAAAGAACTTCTGCTAAGATCTATGCTCACAGCTGTGAAATCACTATATATGTTTGAAATGCATAATGTCTCTGTCCAAGGCACTTTCCAAGTATTTCTTTCCACAGAGATTAAAAGGGAGGGAAAGTTTCTTGGTGAATTTTTTATCATTTTGCGTGGCCCTGTGTTTCATTAGTACTTATAATTCCTGTTGAGAAAACTCTATCGATCAATTTATAACCTTTCAAGTCTTAAAAACTTGTATAGTGCACTAGGATGTTAAATGACTTGGCCCATGGTCCTGTGACAAGTTTGTCAGAGGAAAGTACTTGAACCTAGGTCTTCCAGATTCCAAAACTACCATGCTACCTCCATCTTCAACAATCTGGGATAGTTTAATGAATTGCCTTTTCCATTCAAAAGCTTTTTTAATCTAAAGAATTACAATACCTTCTACCCTAAAGTATAAGTTCTTATTCTTTAGCTTTTTTCAATATTCCTTTATAAGCGACTAAAGTGGCCAGCACTAATAATCCATATACATTACAGTTAACTAAATTTTAACTTGGTCTATGCTAGCTTACATTATGGAATGGTATCTTTTTGATTTGAATGGGGTATTGTGGGCTTCTTTGTAAAGGCCTCCACCCTAACAAAATCAGTTCAGATGGCTATAAATGGGTTTTGTCCTAGAAAGATGTCCACATTGTCTATTTTTAACCTTTGATTCTTCTTAATTTATATTTCAGAAGATCCATTTTATGGCTTGTGTTTAAGAATAGAGAGCCTTTATGCATTGTTGTATTGTTTTAACAGGGTGTGCTTAAGACTCAATTTCCCAAAGTGAAAAGGATAAAGCTTTTTATATTGACTGGTTGACAATATAGTAAGAGAAAAAAATCTTTCCTTTCGCTGTGGCTGTTTTCTATCCTTTTGCAAGGGCTTTCTTTCCCCTGGGAGCACTTGTCTTCCATGGCAGTAATGCACAGTGGAATGCTTGTTAGAAGATGGCCCCCAAGAGCCCATTTATCAAGCACAGGGAAGGAATTGAAGATGGCAAATGCATGTTATTTCTAGTAGTGTCAGTCCCCAACAGGATCCTGGGTCTTGGCATTGCCTGGCATATCATATGTAAGATAGGTCAATGAATGGCTAAGTATTAAGACTATTAAAATGAATATCCAGTATGGGATCCAGGAATCATACTATTAAAACACAAGAGACTACAGTTTTGAAACCATTTCTTGGAGAACTGAAAACTATTGTGAGGATCTAATTGGACTCAGGGGATATTATTTTCTAAATCCATTGCACAGTCATTTCAACATTCAATCTTTCTGCAGAGCATGAAAAAATGCCCTAAGATCTGTGCCTCTAACCAATACCTTTTATCATCCTGTATTTCTAGATGAGTAATTCTAAGTCTATAGGAGTGAGTTCCCAATATTTAACACGAATTTCTGTATGCATAATCAGTATAGGCACTCCCTTGACATTTATAGATTACTAGTTCTCTGAGTTCTGTCATTCTGTGTGACTTGATGTCCTTCTGTAAATTTTCTATAGAGAATCTACCCAATATAGCTCTAACTTTTAATATGGTCCAACTCCTCATTTACACTCTCAACTTGTTGATCATTGGACAAAATTCACACATTTATTTACATAATAGCCTAACTAAAGTAGCAAGACATGCTGAGGAAGAAACTAGAGGTTACATGGACCTCCATGTTGGCCTTTCATGGGTCAAGCAGTCACATCACTACCACTACTGTCCTCTCAGACCTAGATGGAATCATGTCCTGAGTTTAAGACTCCACCTCCATATATCCTACCCAACCTTTGCAACCATTGCCAGGAAATCAACCCTTAAGGATGTGATTCATAACTTTAAGTGACACAGCCACTTCCTCTTAAAAAGCCATTGCTATTAAAAACCTCCTAAAGAAAATTCTTACCACCAAAGACTTCTATGGACAAATGGTTCAACATCAAAAATGGATATATGGGGGCAGCTAGGTGGAGCAGTAGATAGAGCACTGGCCCTAGAGTCAGGAGTACCTGAGTTCAAATCCAGCCTCAGACACTTAATAATTACCTAGCTGTGTGGTCTTGGGTAAGCCACTTAACTCCATTTGTCTAGCAAAAAAAAAACCCTAATAAAAATGTATATAGTTTAAAAATAACATTAAAGAAAACTCATCTGCTCTAATACTGAACCCTTCAGGACCACAGGTGTTTCCATCTGACTTGCAGCTGAAACTTCCTTTAGATACTGTCTTCTTTTAGACTATAAGCACCATCTGAGCAGCAACTATCTTACTATTTGCATTTCCAACAGTACTGGGTTTGCACATAATGTCCAATGGGGTGGTGTTTTTTTATTCATTCTTTCACTAAGAATATCAATAGTTAAACTGATTTTGTAGATTATTCTCAACAACTCGGCATCTTTTCTTCCTCTTTGTCACTGTCTCTATGGAAACAACAGTTGTACAGGACTAAAGACCATTTTGCATCTTTACGTTTCATGAATCTTCAGACCAAAAAAATTAATCACTTCTGATGTAAAGCAACACTATACTTAGCTAGTAAGCTGTTGGACCACAGGACTCAGAAACCCTTCATGCAAGGTAGTCTCTAGCAATTTGCAATCTAGTAGGATAGCATTCTAGAATCCAAAGTAACCTTCACACCACAAGGAAGCATCAGGTCTTCTGTACAAGGGATTCTCAATACAATTCGTTAAAAGAATCAAGACTTGCACATCCATTTGCTTTCAGAGATAATTGATCCCAATGATTAGGTCAAAATTAAGGGTTCCAATAGCCTTAGTACAAAAGTCTTGTAAAGCAACAATTTTACCTTTATATTCTTGCCAGATCTTTCTTAGGTACAAATCTGATGTCATTCTTCTGCTCAAAAATTTTCAGCAGTTTCCTCTTCACTAAATAAAGTTCAAATTCCTGTCTAGCATTTACAACCCTCCATAAATTAATACTATCCTATCTTTCAAATCTTATTCCACATTATTACCTTTTATATACTCTATACTTCACTGGATTATTTTGATTTGAATATATTTATGCCTTTTCTCACTGTTCCATAAAGCCTGGAATATCTTTTTCTTTATTTCTTCAGTTTTTCAATGATGTACGATTCTTTGTGACTCCTGCATGGAATTTTCTTAACAAAGATACTGGAGTGGTTAGACAGTGATCAAATGCCTTGACCAGGGTCATTCAGTTAGTGGTGATCCGAGGTCAGAACCAAACTCAGTTCTTATTGATTTCAAGTCCTGCATGCTACCCACTGAGTCTTCTAGCTTCCTCCTCTCTGCTGAGTACCCACTTTCCTGCCTCCTTCAGGAAGTCTTCTTGCATGATACCTAGTTCCAAATCCATACCCTGGGCCTCATCTTGAGCAGTAATAACTCCAAATATTTGCTGTGCGATACTTAGTACTTACATCATGCCTCTACCAAACTATAATTTTCATAAGAGCAGCAACAATATCTTGATATATTCACAAAGCAAAAATACTTCAGAATAAAAAAAAAAGACCTGGACCCTAGAAGCAGAGAGGAGCTTATTACCTAAGATTTGCTAATACCAGAATACCTGGAAAATTCAGCTTAATTCAAACCTTTGCCAAAGTTGGGCTTCTATGGAGTATGTTGGTATTTGGCAAGGGTCACAGATTGGGAGAATGATTATCCAGAGTTGAATAAGATATGGTTCATTTCTCCAGAGGTTCACAGAGTAGTCAGTCTAATATATATAAGAGAAATAGGAACAATTGCCAAGTCATATTCATAGAATATGAATTCTATCTCCAAAAGATCTCCACTCTTGATGTTTATGCCTTTAACATCTCTGCCTGGACTACTATAAAAGTCTTGTTACTCCTCTAATTTGAATGTATGCCCAAAAAGTCACTAAAGCAAGCATACCTTTTTTCCCAAGATAACCACAACTAGCTCTCTGCCCAAAAAAGATCTAGGAGGGAAGGAAGCCAAAAGCATATTAATATTTATAGCAGTTCTAGAAACTAAAGTGTCACATATTTGGGGAATGACTGAACAAGTTATGGTATATGAATGTGATGGAATGTTATTATACTACAAGAAAGGATGCTCTTTTGTTGAAGTGAGAGTGAACAAAACAATTTATATACTAACAACAGCACTGTAAAAAATAACTTTGAGGGGCAGCTAAGTGGCGCAGAGGATAGAGCACTGGCCCTGGAGTCAGGAGTACCTGGGTTCAAATCCGGCCTCAGATACTTAATAATCACCTAGCTGTGTGGCCTTGGGCAGGCCACTTAACCCCATTGCCTTGCAAAACCCTAAAAAAAAAAAATAACTTTGAAAGACTCAACTCAATGAACTCAACACAATGACGAACCATGATCCAAGAGGACTGATTGAAAGGTGATGAATTTAGGATACAAAATGAGACATAACTAATGTGGAAATTTAACCAGAATTGTTCCTAGAGTTCCCCCTCCCCAATAAGGGAGAATTAGAAGTTAAAGAAAATACATTTTTTTAAAAAACTTCTTAGGGTTTTTTTTTTGTAAGGTAATGGGGTTAAGTGGCCTGCCCAAGGCCACACAGCTAGGTGATTATTAAGTGTCTGAGGCCGGATTTGAACTCAGGTACTCCTGACTCCAGGGCCAGTGCTCTATTCACTGCACCACCTAGCTGCTCCATTATATTTTTTTTTAAATGTTTAAAATCTTTCTTCAGTTCCTTCAATCACTCTCCCATACCTACAAGCTTTTTTTGGTCTTTATTCAAGACCTTCCATGACTTTTGTAGATTTACTTCATATAACTCATCCTGTTTTTCAAGACCTCTATATTCTAGCAAACTATATTACAAGCTGATTCTCTCAGCCCTGAACCCACAGGCTGCTCTCTCCCCCTCACCTTCCCACCCCCATCACCAAGTACATGAGTACATAATCTACTTTTTGAAACCTTTCCTTTCTTTTAAGGTTCAGTTCCAGCACTACAATGGGAAGAGAACTGGACCTAACTTGAAGATCTACTGGGTACTTACCTCTGTGACTTAGGGAAGGTCACTTCCTTTCTCTGGATTCAAATTTTGTCATTTTTAAAATAGATTGAATTGAACTAGATGACCTGTAAAGTCCCTTCTAGTTCTAAATTTATGACTCTTGACCAAGCTTTGTATGGGCTGAATTTGATCTCACTTTCCTCAAACTTGGAGGTTTCTTAATTGTTCAAAGGAAGAAATTAGTCTTTGACAAAATTGATTCTCCTTTCCCATTCTATTTAGTGACAGAAATAAAAAAAGTACAAATAGGTAAAGCAATGGGGTTAAGTGACTTGCCCAAGGTCAAAAAGCTAGGTAATTATTAAGTCTGAGGCCACATTTGAACTCAGGTCCTCCTAACTCTAAGGCCAGTGCTCTATCCACTGTGCCACCTAACTTAGCTACAAATAGATAATTGAAATAATGGGGTATTACTGTTAGAAAGGTATTAAATTGGAGAGAGGTTTCTATGTTCTCAATCTCAGACTGAAATAGAAGAGGAACTTGAGGTTGGTTGCCTGGTTGACTTTTACAACGATTAAATAACCAAACCTGGAACCATGTACTATCCTGGATCTATACTAAAGAGCAATGAATGAGGACATTTTACTCCCAGCAGCTGACTCTCAATAGCTAGGGCTGGTACTCCCTTAAATTCTTTGTTGCCTCTCTTCTCAGTGATTTAGGTAGCATTCCTTGAAGCTCTGTCCTCAAGGGACTGCTTCTTTATGTACAACTGAGTGTCAAGTCAAATATATGTATAAAAACCTTGCCCAAGCAACAAGTTCCCTAAAAATCAAGGATGATATAATAGAACATGACTCCAGAAGACAAGAATATTAAAACAATGTCAAAAAACTAAATCAAAAAATATAAGGTTATCTTCTAGCAATAACAAAAGACTTGAACATTTTTTTTAAATTTTTTTTTAGATTTTTTTTCATGGCAGTGGGGTTAAATGGCTTGCCCAAGGCCACAGGGCTAGGTAATTATTAAGTGTCTGAGGTCGGATTTGAACCCAGGTACTCCTGACTCCAAGGCTGGTGCTCTATCCACTGTGCCACCTAGCCACCCCAAGACTTGAACATTTTAAGGAGAGATATCTTATCTTTATTAAATTTTTATTAAGACATCTTAATAAATGGCACACCTCTCTCAAGGGTTGAGGGACCCTGAAATCTAAAAATGTTAGATCTTATATGCACTTTGAAAGGCTTTGTTCCTTCCCCCCTCACATCAATCATTGGCTGGGGTCACAAATGAAATTGATACATTACCCCATATTTCCCCACCTTGCTCATTAGACTAATGAGCATGGACAGCTACCTCCTTGAGCATGCACAAAGGAGGAGGACACAAACCCTAGGTTAATTCAGAATTAGATGGGGCATACTTGATCTAATGTGTTTTTGATCAGGTTGAGGCTAAATCTTTTGTCTTACACTCACCTTCCTACCCATAGGCAACAATACAGGCTGACCTCAGTCTTTGTAATGTAAACTAACAATGTCCCTTCACATTCTTGTGGAACCTAAACAACCCCATATTCCTCACAATTCCCTCATTTTCTTTTTTATTAAGAACTTGGATTCTACATACCTTAATAATGCTTTCTTTCTTAAATCACAATTTTTGTTAACATGACTACCGACTCTTTTTCTATCAAGATTTTACTTCATTATCAGGCATGGACCAATCTTATTTTCCAGGTTTGCCAACTTTCTGATGTCCCTCATTATTTCTTTTACTACTTGCCTAATGTCATCTATTTTTCAGGCAGAAACTTGATGGATTCAATTTACCACAAATTCTTCTTTCTCCAATCAATAGATTGTCTAATACAACTCTTATGTTGAATAGCTATTTGCATGACTTAGTCAGCCAGCCTCCAACTCCACCCTCCAGGGCCCCCTAACTCCCATCCTGTGCCCAAGTAGCAGGTCCATAAATCTGGATTACAACACTCTGACCAATCCTTGGCATATGGGTATATGCAGTGGTAATCACAATTTTCTTTACCATAATGAATCCTGACAAGGGATCCAGGTGCCATCACCACATCTCACATGAGTCTCAGACCACCTATCTCTATAAGCTGTACAGTCCAGAGAAGTATAGCCTGCTTCTGGACATTAGTCCACAATCTGCTACTCCCCAGGAAAATATCCTGTCCAGACTGGTATAAACAATAGTCACCCTGAACTGACTTGGTCATATGACACTGGACCATAATCCTATGCAATAGTGACTGTGGGGGAAAAAATATTGAAACAATTTCTCTGAAATAACTCATTTCTCAAAGAACTGAGTCAGATTTATAAAATAAGAGCCATTTCCTCAATTGATAAATGATTAAAAGATATGAACAGTTTTCAGATGAGATTATCAATGCTATTTAAATCATTTTTTAAAATGTCCCAACTTACCATTGATAAAAGAAATGAAGGTTGAAACAATTCTGTGATATTACCCTATACCTGTTAGATCTGTTAGTAGGACAGAAAGAGAAAATGTTGGAAGAAATGAGGGAAATGGAGACCATAATGCACTGGTAGAGGAATTCAACAATTCTGTAGAGCAAGTTCAGACTATGCCCAAAGGTCTATAAAACCATACATACACTTTTACCTAGCAATGCCTCTATTAAGTCTATATTCCAGAAGAGATAAACAGGATTGAAAAATTAATATACATAGGTATATGGGATATTTATCTACATCAGATATTTAAAGCAGCTCTTTTTCTGGTGGCAGGGAACTGGTGGATGAAGGGATGATGCCCAGTGGTTGGGGAATGGTGGAACAAATTGTGGTGTGTGATTAAGATGAAATGCTATTGTTTTAAGAAATAATGAACAGGATGCTTTCAGTAAACTTACAGACACAATGGGGAATGTACTATATGCAAAGTAACAGTAATGTTGTAAAATTCACCTTTTCTCAGCAATACTGTGACCCAAAGAACCTTTGCAGGATTTATGATACCATCCATTCCAAAAATAGAGTTGATGTGGTCTGAATGCAGATTGAAGTATACTTTTTTTAAAACTTTTATTTTTCTTGAGATTTCTCTTGGGGGGGTGGGATGTTTACTTTTACAACATGACATTGTGGCAATGTTTTTCATAACTACATATTTTTTCCCCCATTTTAAATGTTTATCCAACAACATACAATAATAATTTTCTTTTTTTGTTGGTTTTTTTTTTAGATTTTTCAAGGCAATGAGGTTAGGTCACACAGCTAGGTAATTAAGTGTCTGAGGTCAGATTTGAACTCAGGTACTCCTGACTCCAAGGCCGGTGCTCTATCCACTGCGCCACCTAGCTGCCCCAATAATTTTCATCAATCATTTTTTGCAAGGTTTTGAGGTTTATTTTTTTCCCCATCTCTCCCTTATGACTATACATTTAGAACTTAGATCAAATAACTTGCTTTCTTCCTCTCTTTTTTTTTAAAAAGGTTTTTGCAAGGCAAATGGGGTTAAATGGCTTGCCTAAGGCCACACGGCTAGGTAATTATTAAGTGTCTGAGGCTGGATTGGAACTCAGGTACTCCTGACTCCAGGGCCAGTGGTCTATCCACTGCGCCATCTAGCTGCCCCTTAACTTGCTTTCTCGATGAGAGGAATTGGGGAGGAGAAAAATAAAATTCAGAACCTAAGGTTTTAAAAATGAATATTGAGGGGCGGCTAGCAAAAACTTAAAAAAAAATGAATATTGAAACTTGTTTTTGTGTGTAATTGGAAAAAAAATCAATTCTTTTGAAAAAGTCTATTTGTAGGGTTGTAATGTTGGTGCTCTTATAGCTGGACAGATGGTAGCTCAAATTTCTTCAGATCTTAGTGTGTCCTTAGAGATGCATTTAGCTTCAGAGCTGTCCAATATCAAGGTGACCTACTACAGTGGAGCAGTTATCTTTGGTTATTGCCAGGCTATTTTTGGATTCAAATTCCCCTGGTCTTCCTGGAGACTATGGAAACCGATTTTGTTTTTGTTTACCAAAAGAAATTCTTTACTCATTTGTTGATATAGTTATTGCTATTCTTATTAGGGCAATTTTAGAACTGGACAATCGTAACTGTAACTTCCTGCTATAAGTTCCTCCCCTTCCCCAAATAAAGAGGGGCCAGTTCTCCCTGTGGGTCAAATTTACAAGACAGCCACAGCAACAGAGATTCCATTTTTGATCAGGTCATAGCAAACCCTTTTAACTGCCCTGTAGTGTTTCTTTTTTCTTTTTTTAGTTTTTCTCCTTGCAAGGCAATGAGGTTAAGTGGCTTGCCCAAGGCCACACTGCTAGGTAATTGTCTGAGGCCGGATTTGAACTCAGGTACTCTGGACTGCAGGGCCGGTGCTCTACCCACTGTGCCACCTAGCTACCCCCAGGAATGTTTCTTAAAGAACTTTCTCTTCTACCACCTTAATACTCTACCTTATATTGCAACTGCATACACAGGCCATTTTGCCAAATGGAATGGTGTGTTTGAAGAACTGCTTTTTTCCCCCCCCCTCACCTTTGTTCACTAGTCACTTACTGTGGCACTCCTGTTCATAAAAGGCACTTAATTATTTAATTGTAGGGGTGGGGGGAGGGGACAGCTAGCCCCAAAGTCCCCCACAAGATGGCTTTTCCCTGAGTTACCCTTGTGTTGCCATGGTAATTAATACCTAACAGAAAGCAGTTACATTTTGTGCCTTTCTATAACAGATCATGAGCTATGCCGACTTTGTGTACCCTGAGAAAATGTGTTCCTCTAACATTTTTTGCCAATATTCCTGAGATATTGCCCCCCCTCTACCAGACCTTGCATAAAGCATGGCCCCATGGGCACCCTGATTTTGCCAACCAGCTATCACCTTAGAGACCAGCTGCTGGGAGGAGCCCACACGGGCAGGAAACAGAGGCAGAAGCCCAACATAATAAACTGTTGCCTTCCCCAAAACTTGGCTGAATACCCCAGTATAATCCTTTGCAGCAGGCCATCGTCTGAACCCCTATATAGAGGCTCTTTATCCGCCGGGCCCCGGACTGCATCCCTGGGCCAGGCCGCAGGTGGCCCCGGGCCCGCGCCACGTCCCAACTGCACGCCGTGGCGGTTGGATGGAACGCTTCTGTTGGTCCGTGGGGCCGCGCGTCAGGATTCTTTGACTCCGGGGAGTTGAGGGCAGCGCAGGGTCAGTTAAGCCCTTCGAAAGCCGTGGGCATCCGGCGCGCCCGGGGCACGTCTCGCGAGCGCTGCCTTTGGCGCCCGCCGGAAATCTCGCGGTCGCAGCCGCCGTAGTGGCGTGGAGGGGGAGGGGGAACCAACCAAAAAAAAAAAAAAAAAAACAACAACAACCGAACCACGGCCGTTGTTCTCGCGAGATCCGCGGCTGGCGCTGGGCTGCGGGGCTCGGGGCAGGGGCTGAGGCCGGTGCTGGCTGCGCCCAGCGGGGTCTCCGGGAAAGATGGCCGACGCGCCCGGCAGCAACGGCGAAACGGCGGGCCCCGCGGGCAAGGAGGCGGGTGAGTCTCGGGGCGGGCTCGAGGCCGACGGAAGCTCCGCGTCCGCTGCGTCCCCGGGGCCCATTCATTCCGCCCCCAGGCTCACCCGGACGCGTCCCCTGCCCCGGACCGGCCTGACTCACGTGGCGGCCGGCCCGGGCAGCGCCGAGCCCAGCCCGCCGGCCCCGGCCAGCCCTGCCTGCCCCCAGGTCTCCAGGCCGCCCCGAGCTCCGGGAAGTTCTCCCTCCCGCGCCCCGCTCTCGGCAGCCCCCGGGGCCCCGCGGAGCCTCGCGGCTAGCCTCACCTGTCTGGCTTCTCCTCTCTCCCCCCCCCATCTTAAATCCTACCTGCCTTGATTCCCCCCGCGGCCAGGGGGCGCAGTGCGGGGCCTCAGAGCATCTGCCAGGGTGTATCACCCCTCCCCCATCCCAACGGCCCTGATGGTCCCCAGCTCCACCTGGACTTCCTACCGGCGTGTGCTCGTGCCCCCCCACCCCCACCCCCAGGAGCCCCTGGGTGGGCTTAACTGCCATGATTGCCCCGCAGCTTCACCTGGGGCATCTTCCTCATCCCCTTACTGCCCAGCCTCTCCTGGATACCTTTCACCCACGTCTTGATCCACCACCAGCTACACCTGGATATTGAACCCTCTCTACTGGTCAGACAACTTCGCCTCCATGGACCTTACTGTCTTGACTTCCAACAGCTGCATCTGAATATCAAACCCTGGCTTCAGTGATCCTGGGAGGTTCCTCCCCCACCTCCTAGACATCTTGCCCTTTCCTCTAACCTTACTTCTTCAATTTCTCCAGCCTCACCTGATCATACCACTTTCCCACCCCTTGTTTTTTGCTGACCCTCCACATCCAGCCTTACCTGGGTACAGCCCCTCCCCACCAGTATTGGATAAGGGCTTTAAAGATTCTTCCTGCTTCCTCTCCCTGGCATAATTGTTTTCTACGGATCTCCATTCTCACAGCCGTGATTCCTTGTCCCACAGCTTACCCAGCTGAGGTTGACTTCAACCTTTACCCAGACCCACCAGGCACCAGAACCTTGCAAGCTTCCTAATACATGTCCTCCTACCCTCTCTAATTATTGGATCAGTCTTAAATCTAGTAATCGGGCCACTCTTAATCTGTAATCTCTCTCCTCCACCCCATTATATAGAAATCTAAACTTTCTTCCTATTCTCCATTTTGTCATATCTTTGTATCAGTGCCTTAGATAGTTATCTTGACTCCCTTGTCTGCATCTTTCTACCTTCTCTTTTTCTAGGCTGTGCCCTTTCTAATAGCAAGGTATGAAAGTTCCTTCTAAATGGATTAATAAGGGGTAGCTAGGTGGCACAGTGGGTTAGAGCCCTGCCCTGGAGTCAGGAGGACCTGAGTTCAAATGTGACACTTAATAATTACTGACTGTGTGACCATAGACAAGTCACTGTACCACCTATCTCCATTCTCTTCTTTCTTTCTTCCATATCTTAGAATTCCTCCCTTCAAAATCTGCTGCAGGCATCACCTCTACATAAAGATTTTTATGATCTTTCCTCAATTGTTAGTGGCCTCCATCCCACATTTGGTTTTTAACTGCATTATTGTTGTTCTTCAAATGTTCTGTGTAAATGTGTGTGTGTGTGTTTCTCCCCTAATAAGGTCAGAACCAGAGCCATTTGATATCACATGACTGTGTAACTTAACAATTTTTTTTAATCAAATTAAAAAACACTTAAATAGTTCTGTGACCTTGGACACAGCACTTGACCTCTCTCTAACTTATGGAAGATATTCTGTTTTTATATTCTAAAGTTTTATTTCTTTTGGTCTTTTACACAAAACATTTCTACACCCTACCCTACCATACAATTCCATCTTGAAGCAAAGAAAAGCAATTCCTTCTGTAAATTTTAAACTTTGATAGAAATGTGATTTCTTATCTGTAGGTTTCAGGGGCAACCACACAGCTCTGTTACTGATAGAATAGAAAATGACTTCTTATGTATCAAAGAGACAGAATTCTTAGCCCCCTTGGCATAATTGTGGTAAAATTTAAATCAAGCTTCTGGTTTCCCAGTTTGACATCCTGCCTTCTTGTGTAAAGAAATCCAAGGGGTGGCTAAGTGGCACAGTGAATAGAGCACTGGCCTTGGAGTCAGGAGTACCTGAGTTCAAATCCAGCCTCAGACAATAATTACCTAGCTGTGTGCCCTTGGGCAAGTCACTTAACCCCATTGCCTTGCAAAAACTAAAAAAAAAAAATCCAGAACTCTATTTTTGATTCTCTTTTATTGACTTCATAGAGATATACTGATCAGTTATATTGGGAACTGTGTCATGTTATAACCTTGTAGGATGGATATGAGGCAATTAATATGGCTTTTCTTTTCCTCCACAGTGGATCGAATGATTCAAGAAAATAACCACCTGTTCACTGATGTCCAGTGTAAAGTGTGCAACGCAGTACTCATTTCTGAGTCCCAGAAACTTGCCCATTACCAGGTATCATTTAGAGTAACCATTTAAAAGAACCTTAATTACTTCATAGATTAATTGACAGCAGTTCAGAAGTGAGAGTGAGAGGAACAGCTGGATTCCATTTCTAGTTTCTCTTTTCTCTTACCAACTTTGAAAGGTGACATTTCCCTGTTACCTTCTTGGATCTAGCCTTTGTGTGTATTCATAAATAATGCAGTAGTTCGACTAGGAGTCTTGGGCATCATTGACTATAAGTTATATTCCCAGACATTAGTTTCTCCTCTCTGAGCAGACCAAGGGAACCTTGCCTCTGGTTCGGGCCCTTTTGCTTCTCATTCTTTTATTGGATCCCAAGCCAAAACTCCAGACTCATGGGCTTTCCTGGTCCCTGAATTTTCTTGACTGAATTCAGAGACAACTATACAAGAATTCTGTTTATCTGTTCTCCTTCCACTATTTCAAGGTGCCCTGATTCCAATATTCACCTTCCTTGCTTCCCTGGCAGTCTTCTTATATTGTTCTCCAGAAAAACATCAGGACTTGGTTACTGATGAATATAAAAAAAAAGGGATAAATCAGAGTTGATTGAGATTTTGATTCTGGATGACTGGGAGGTTGGTGGTGCTATTGTACTGTTCTTCACACTTCATCCTCAACTCTGCCTTTGTACAGTATATAAGGTTTCTTAAAGCAAAGGAGATTCTATATTAAATATTCAGAAATTAGAAGTATCTAAACCATGAATCACTTTTAGACTAAGTGACCCTCTGTTTGGAAACTTAACCTATACTAAACTTTCCAGGCTTATATCCTAGTGATTCCATTCCTTCTGTATGTAGTACTCCAAAGGAAAATGGATTCCCAAGCTGAGTTTAGTGAGCTCTCCTTCTCCACCCTCTACCTCTAGACCTGGTTCATTGGTCCAGTCTTCTAATCCCAGCAACACTTAAAAATCAATAAAGAATTCACCAAATGATTTGTGCTTCTTTGTCCATAGTGACCACACTTAACTAATTAGATACATATTCTCACCTTTGCCTCTCCCTTTTAAAGAAGGGGAAGCAGCCTGGAATAGTGGGAAAATGTGTATCAGTCAGCTGGGTCAAGTCCCTATATAGTAGCCATTGATGAGCTGTAATATCCTGGGCAAGTGACTCTTCCCCTCACTTAATCTGTTTCTTCTGTCTGTAAAAGTAAGAGAGTGGACTAAGTGATTGCTAGTTGGGAAGTCCCTTCCAACTCTGATGTCTTTTTATTCTTTGAATAGATATAGAAATACAAATAAGCAATTAGAAAAGATCTGTTTACCTCAAAATTCAGCCCAACAATGAAGGCACTCCCATGTTCATAGTGTACAGCTCCTTTATAGTATTTTTGCTATGTGACCTTAGGTGACAACTTTCATATGCCTTATTTTTATTATATTATACCTGTTCCCTAAATCATTGGTTATTAAGAGATTATTTCAATATTTTTTATAAGAATCAATTAGGGGGCAGCTAGGTGATGCACTGGATAGGGCACCAGCCCTAGAGTCAGGAGGACCTCAATTCAAATCTAGCCTCAGACACTTAATAATTACCTAGCTGTGTGATCTTGGGCAAGTCACTTAACCCCATTGCCTTGCAAAATCAAAGAATCTAACAATTCGTTTAAGATTCTGGGACAGATGTTCTAGATAGGTAAATATTGTTAGCCAAGCATATTAATGTATGATAATTGGTTTAAAAAGGTTTTTTTTTAAAATTTTCTTTATTCTGGGTTCTTTCCAGAGCAAGAAGCATGCCAACAAAGTGAGGAGATACACATCTATTCACAAAGAGGAAGAGATTAATGAAGGGAAAAAACTGAAGCTGGATTCAAAACAGGTAATGATAAAAGGCCTCCCATAGTAAGGAAGACCATTAAAACAAAACATTCTCCTTCTGGAGTATATTGGAGCTTAACTTAGTGTTCAGCTACTTTCCTAACAGTATATAAGCATCAATATTGCTCAGAGGTAACTAGTGATAAAGAGAGCATTTTGAAAATGGGATCCCTCTTGTCAGAATACCTCATTTCTCAAGTGTTCTAATGTGTGGAATGAGGAGCCACATTAGAAGCTTTGGTTTATGGTTTTCATTTTCCTTTTAAAGAATGGAATTAGGGAATCTAAAGTCTAACAAGTAGATTATACTTCTTAATTGCTATGATTAGGATCTAATTAGACTTAAATTGTGTATGATTGCTCTGTCATTTGCTACCTGTTTGACCCTGGGCAAAACACTTGATGCGTCATTTGTCAAATGAAGGAGCTGGACTACATGACTTGAACCTCTAAGGTCCCTTTCCATTCTAAATTCTATACTTCAAAAATCCCAAACCTTAATAACATCATAGGACAATAACTATTCCTACAATTCAAGTCACCATGTCTATTGCTTTCTCTGTAAATTCAATTCCTGCCACATTGAGAAGTTGTTACCACCCTGTTCCCCAAATCTAGAAGTCTGTCATCTCTACCCCTCAGACATTTAACTATCCTGCCTGGATCTGTCTATCTGAATTAAGTATAGAGTAAAGATCCCTGTGCAAAGCTTTATGACCTGGAGTCATGTACTGGTTCTGCCACTTAGGAACTGCATGATCATGTTCCCTCTCTGAATCTTTTTCCTGATCTGTGAAATGGGATTATTGAGGAAGAGAGAGAGAGTAGAGGAATTTTGTGGTACCAGCCGTCAGAGGAGGGGTATATTTAAGGGGCTGTCATAGAACGCTGGATTTGGAGTCAGATTAGGACTAGATTGAAAGGACCTAGATTCAAATCACAGATTTGCTTCTTGGACAAGTCACTAAATTTCTCTGGACCTCAATTTCCTAATTTTTCTATAAAATGAGGGAATTGTCCTAAATGGTTTCTAAGGTTCTTTCTAGCAGGGACCTTATGACCCCTTTCATCCTCACGGGACTATTATGAGACTTAGATGAGCAAAAATTCTTTGAAAAGGCATGAATTACTCTTCATATTAGAGGGAGCATTATTACTGAGCCATTTGTTCCCAACTTAAGGATTGCCCTCTGATCACCTGAACTAGAGGGCAGGACCCTGCAGATAGAGGGTGGGTGGAACTGTCTTGTTCTAGCCTGGTCCCTGTAATAGCCAGTAAAAGGCCCCGTTCTCCCTCCTGAGCAGGAGAGCAGCCATGGCGATGACAGGGATCGGTGCTGTGCCATCTGCAACATGACCTTTTCCTCCCCCATCGTGGCCCAGTCTCACTACCTGGGGAAGACCCATGCCAAGAACATGAAGTTGAAGCAGAGTAACTCCCAGGCGGAAGGTACTGCTCTTTCTCTGCACCGTCTTCATGTCTGAGGATGGGATGGGGCTGATGGTCAAAATGAAATCTCTGGGGGATGGCTTAAGCAAGGGCAGCTCCACTCAACCAGACTGTTCATTGAACCTATTAAGTACCTGCTGTGAACAAGGACAGGTCATTGGGAATTTAAAGATATGGCAGACCTTGTTCTCACAGGGTTTATAGTCGGAGACATTTAGAGCACTAAATAATGGCAAAGACCTCTAATTCAGTGAGATAGTGAGATAAGAACAAAGGAGAGCTTTACCAGGAGAGTCAAAGAAGATGCCATATAGAATGAAACATCTGAGTTGATTTTAAAGGAAGGAAAGAAGTCTCTTCCACATTTAGTGTTGTTATGAGCAAAGACATAGTTGAGACAATAAGATGAAGGTGGAATGAAAAACATGAAAGTTCAGAGTGTGAAGTAAGGCTAGAAAATTAGGGTGGAGCCAAATTTTATATCTACATATATATATATGTATATATATATGTATACATATATATATCTTATAGGGAGATTATTCAGGTTGCAGTGTGAAGGATAGATGGGGTTTACTGAATTTGGATGGTTTAAATAACCAAGGCAAGAACAGATTTGATTCAACAAATATTTTAAGTGCAAAGAAATAGAATTGCAAAAATTGTAATAATAATAATAATAATAATGTCCCTTCCCTCAAAGAGTTTATATTTACTATGGGAATATGATTTGTGCATAGATAAATTCAATATAGAATACAATGTGGAGTAAAAAATAATTTTGGAAAATTTGAGGAAGGGGGATGAAATCAAGAGATGGTTGTTTGTCTTTTGTTCCCAAATACCATGACACGAGGGAGGTGATGCCATGATGACAACATGAATTGGATTTGAGTGCCAGGGTACTGTGCTAAATCACCAGCCCCACTTTTTCTCCTACAGAGCCATCTGGGTCTAGTGGCCAGATATGAATTAGGATGACTGGAGATGGCCCTGGATGTGAGGCAATCTGGGTTAAGTGACTTGATGCCCAAGGTCACACAACTAGTAAGTGTCAGAGGCCACCTTTGAACTCTTATCTTCCTGATTCCAAGGCCAGTGCTCTATCCACTGTGCTCTCTACCTAGCTGCCCATGTCAGAGCTAAGCTTTGAAGAAAGGGACTAATTCTGAAGGGGAATAGAAGTAGGGCATATACTGGAGCATTAGGAAGAAGCATTTTGGAATGAATAGAAGCAAGAGATAACATGGCAAGTTTACATAACTTGCCAGTATTTGTAGAGTGGGAATAATATGAAATAATACTAAGTTAGGTTGCCCCCAGAGTCTGGGATCTGAGGTCAGAAGAAAGTACTGTACTCCAGGTATAGGGAGAAATGTCAAGTGGTACAAATGTCCAAAAGCAAAAGATGGAGGGTCAGTTTTGAGAAGCAGTAGCTAATTGAAATTGACTGGTACATACACAATTTGTAAAGGAAAGTTGTATGAAATAAGTCTAGAAATATAGGAACAAGATTATTAAAAGCTTTAAATATCAGGAGTTTTATCTTTTCCTTTAAGCAATAGGGAGCCATTAAAGAATCTTTGAGCTATTGAGTGCCATGGTCAAACCTATGCCTTAGCAACATTACTTCAACAACTTTGGAGCATTGATTAGAAAAAGAGACTGGAAAAAAAGAATATTGTGTAGAAAAGCTATTAGAGTAATCCACTTGCTGCTTGATGTAGGTCTGAATTAAAATATTAGTGTGGTTAGAGAAAAGGTGACATTCCAGAAATGAGAAATTGGACCTAAGGATGATTGGACATGCTTAATATTGTCTTATTTAATCTTCACAATAGCCTGGTAATGAGTTATTTCCATTTTTCAGATAAGTAAAAGCATTTGACGGTCACATCAAGGCTTGAGTCCACATCTTCTAACAAACACCAAGTCAAATTTTTTAAGGGACTTGGCTACTTAACATCTCCTAGGGCCAGCTGGATTTTTCTCTGCAGGAGCTTCATGACCCAATCCTTTGTCTGGAATTAGAATGAGATGTTGAAAGTACAGAAGTTCTATGGGTATATTAAGAGTATATTGAGAAATTCCCTCCTGCCTCTTCCACTTCCATCTTCTCAACAACTTTGATCTTCCCCAGTCATTTGTGTGCTCAGACTTGAAAGCAAAATCATCTTCTTTTTGGAGTGTGTGGGTCATACCCTACTTGCTTTTATCTGCAAATGCAGCCTCCTCTTACTGAGACAGAGAGATTGCCTGTAAAAGCAGAGAACTTCAGTGCTGTTTTCATTGTCTAGCAAGCTGTGTTTTCAGCTATTAGGAATTAATTTCCAAACCACGTGGTTTGAAAATAGACTACTTTAACTTCTCACAATGGGGATTCATCCTGGGTTTTATCCTATTGATTTATACTCTTAATGCCAGGCTTCCTATCTTAAGTACCTTCTTTGAACTCATAAGAAGAAATGATTGATTGATTGATGTCCTTAATTTAATTTTTAATAGGAATTTGAAACTTCCATTTTGTTTTGAACTAAGCCGCATAGCTGTGTTCATGATAGTCATTATTTTATGAATAATTTGACATGCCAAATCATTGGCCTAGGAAACTCAAGATCATAGAATCTTAGGATCAAACTTCCAAAACTGGAAAGGACTTTTGTGGTTGTCTAATCCAAGCCCTATTTAAAGTATAAATCCCGTATATAAATATAATCCTCTGAACAATTCTACTGACTTGGAAGCTCAGTATTTACTGAAGCAACCTAATCCATTTTTTAAAAGTTTTAATTTTTTCCTTTATATGGAATGAATATTTGTTTTTTAGTAACTTCCCTGGGTGGCATAGTAGATAGATCACTGGGTCCAGAATTGAGAAGATACATCTTAGTGAGTTTAAATCCAGCCTCAGACACTAGCTGTGCAAGTCACTTCACCTGGTTCCTTCAGTTTTCCTTACCTGTCAGATGATCTGGAGGAGGAAATGGCAAGAAAACTCTAAAACAGGTCACAGAGTTGGACACAGTTGAAACAACAAAATAACTTCCCTCCATTGATCCTTACTCTACCTTATGGAACCAAGTAGAATAAGCTTAAACATTCTTCCACAAGAAGCTGAAGGAAATGATCCCATCTTCTCACAATGTCTTCTTGGCTAAACATCCTCAGTTCTTTTACATAATCTTCATTACATGTATTGAGTCCTTCACTGTTATGACAAAGACACATGTAATGTGCTTATTAAATTTTCAGATGTTATAAAGAGAGAGATAGGTGGTTTAATATGGATTAAAGAAAAAAACTATACAAATAAGGGATGTAAAAATCTAGTTTAAAAATACTTAAATGTGAAAAAGCTCTAGGAATGCTAATGAATTTCCAGCTCAAGATGAATAGAGTGGCATGACAACCAAAAGAGTTGATGTATTTTTCAGCACCAATGCAAATTACAGTCTTCTATAATTTAATAGGTTGTTTTTTGAGATTTTCTGTAACAAAACAAACTTCATCTAAAATCCTTCCCAAAGGGAGAGACCTTCCCAATTTAGTTAATCTTGTCCTTAGACATCAGAATTACAGTTCAGACAAGGATATAGCCTATAGGACTTTGCAGAGTTAAGGTACTGCTGGTGTATGCTTCAAGTCCTCGACATTCCCCAAGTCACATTGAGGTATCAGAAACAATGCAAAGTCTAGAATTCTATGACCCTCTTGAATGGGTCTTTCTAAATTAGACATTGCATAAAGCAAGCACTTTCCCTTATTAAAAACGTTATTTTGAAAAGAAAAAACATGGGTTTGACTGGAGTTTTGGTGGGTGTGGACTTGTACTTAGTACATACAATGTTGCTGTTCATCTCAGGTTCTGATTTCCAATATGACACAAAAAGACAAAAGTGACTGTCTGTGATCAACCAAATGAAAGAAATTGACCCCACAAAGGGAGCTATGCATAGTCACTGATATTAGAACATTAATATTGTTCTCTGATTAGCTGAGTACATTGAACCAGGACTCAACAAATACATTGTCTTGTAATTCAAAAATTAAAAGCCATAGGTCTTGATTCTGCTCCAAGCTTCTGGGACATATATAGAAGGAAAGATTCCATTTCTGAACAACCTTTAAGAAGCAGCACTTGTCAGCTAAAAAAGGGCAGTCAATTTAGAGTCAAATGACCTGAGTTCACAACTTTTTTTTTTTTACTTTGGGCAAATCATTTGAATTCTCTGATCCTTATTTTCTACATCTAAAAACTGAAAATGACAACTATACTTCTCAACTCATAGGGTTTTTAGACTCCAATGAAAAGATGTATCAAAGGGGCAGCTAGGTGGCACAGTGGATAGAACACCGGCCCTGGAGTCGAGTACCTGAGTTCAAATCTAGCCTCAGATACTTATTACCTAGCTGTGTGGCCTTGGGCAAGTCACTTAACCCCACTGCCTCACCAAAAAATAAATGTATCAGAAGCATTTTATAAATTACAACCCATCATATAAATTATTATTGATTTACTTTGCTTTGGATCCAGGAGATCTGGATTCAGATCCCTTGCTCTGCCATTTAATAGCTATATGATCTTGAGCAAGATAATTCCCCTCCACACTAAGCTTCATTTTTCTATTCATTGAATGGAGCTATTGATATATTTAGTACCTACTGAGTATTATGAAGATCAAATGAGTTAATGGATGCACTGTGCTTTGAGGCACCTGGGGGCATAGTAGATAGTGTTGGGCCCAGAGTCAAGAAGATTCATAGTTCAGTTTGGCATGAGATACTTAACTTGTTGTATGACCCTAGGGAATTTATTTAACCTCTGCCTCATTTTCCTCAATAGTACTACTTAGCATGCAGGGCTGTTATGAGGATCAAATGAGATATTTGTCATTTTAAAAAGCACAGTGCCTGGTATATATAAATGATTCTTTTTCTTCCCTTTTCTTTGTAAATTACAAATAAATGTTGGTTCTATTTACCTATAAATTGGTCTCTGGTCACTATAACTGGGATGTTTTGAGTTTGCATAACATTATATTTTGAAAAGTTTCTATATCCAATTTTATGGGACTTAAGGGGAGAGAAGTGTTAATAAAGGCACATATTGTCAGGCATTTAATTCACAAGCATTCAAAGCTGACTATATTCCATACACTATGCTGGATGCTAGAGATGCAGAAACAAAAGTAGATCCTAGTCCTTGTTCTCAGACAGTTTACATCCTGACATTATCCTTCAACATTGGAAGTCAATGTAAGATCCAGGCCAAGCACTAAGGAGAATATTAGAGTAGTGGAAATAGCACTGGAATTGGAGTCAGGATTTTGGTTGGAGTTCTTTGATATTTTTACATTAATATATAAATACAAAATAACTTAAAGGGAGAGACTGGTAGCTGTAGACAATGAGAAAAGTTCTTATAGAGGAAGTGGTTATTGAACAGAATTTGGAAATAAATTGTGGATTTTAAGGGGCAGAGATGAAGAAACGGTATATTTTGAGGATGTGGACAGAGAGCTGACCCCAAGGAATAGAGAGGACAGGTGAGTGTTTTATGTACAGTACAACAGGTAGAGTAGTTTGACTTCATTGTAAAGTGTTTAGTAGGTCTGGAAAAGTAACCTGATGTAATGCTGTAAGAGATTTTAAATGCCAAATAAAGGAGTTTTGTATGTGTTTTAGAGACAAGTGGAAGGTCCTGGAGTTTCTTGAACATTCTTGAAATGTCCTAGCCATACCTGTGCTTTAGAAAAGATAGCTTTGACAGCTCTCTGGACTATAAATGGAGAAGGGAGGGAATGTAGACAAAGAAACCCATTAAAAAAAAAGTGATTGCTATAGTATATGCTAAGAGGTGATGTTTTGAACTAAGATTGTTGCCATGTGAGTGGAGAGAAAGGGATATATGTTATGGAAGAATAATTGACAAAAATTTGGCAAATGTTGGTAACAGGGAAAATAAAGAATCAAGGATGACTCGGGGTTCTTGAATATTGGTGATGTGGAAGACTTGGAAAGTGGTGTTGCCCTTTACAGAAAAAGAGATGTTTGAAAGAGGTTGTATTCTGTTTTAAACCTGTTGGTTTTTGAGGTATCTATACGACATTCATTTTCAAACAGTTGGTGATATAGTTCTGGAGCTTAGTCTGTTGCTACAACTGAGTTAAGGGTATGTATTTTAGATCTAGAATTAGAACTCAAGATAATTTAATTCATAGGAGTAGTGAGATCAAATGAGAAGTACAGAGAAGATGAGAGCCCAGGACAAAGTCTTCATTGTTACTTAAAGTTAGAAAATATTTGAATAATGATAAGCAAAGGAATGAAACACAAAGATTTTTTTCCAGAATAGAGAACCAAGCTCAGTTTGTCTGATTTGTTAAATTCTAATCCAAAATGAGGAGCTTAATCATTATTTCTTCCTATACTTTTGGCAAGTTCCATCATCCCTTTCATTCTGCTACAGCAAGAGATATTCTCAAATGAGTTTTAATTTAGTTAATGAAAAGCCTAAAAACTCCTGAGATTTTTAATTGTCTTTCTTTGTGTTCTCGTGTGTAGTTCAATCAAAACTCCTTATTACCCCTGGTTTCACTGAAGACAGTAGTGATACATCTGATCCGGACAAGTTCTGCAATCTCTGCCATGCCACTTTCAACAATCCCTCCATGGCCAAGCAGCACTATGTTGGCAAAAAGCATAGAAAACAAGAGACCAAAGTCAAGCTGATGGCTCATTATGGCAAGAGCAAGGATTCCCCCATTACAACTTCAGAAGGTGAGGACAACTTACCTTGGGATCTAGGCTAGGCAAAGGGGCAATGTTGTAGGGCAATGAAAACATCACTTGATTTGTAGTCATAGGATTTATATTTGAATTCCAGATATATATATTACTTCTCCTTATGGGTTATTGGGCAAGTTACCTAACCTATCTTGACTTTAGTAAAATGGGCAGTCTCTAAGGCTTCCTAATGAGGCTACCTAAACCATTCTATACGCTGGCTGAGGTCACCTGGATGAAGGAATTAAACCTATTAACAGGCTGCTTTCTCTGGCCTGCTGTTCATATTTTAAGTAGAGGATGAAAGATGTTTACTTAATAGGGGTGCTGAGAGAGGAACTTCTGACTTAGAACATTTTGTATCATAGCTCTTTTGTAGCCACCTAAACTTTTTAGAATCCATGGTGTAGAATAGCAGATTAAGACCTCCTACTAGGTAGATTGGGTGAGGTCTGGTAGTTACTTTTCAAGCCTCACATTTCTCAAGGCTCCAGAATGAACTAATATTTCTCCTCAGTTCTTTCAAAAGCATTCCTCCTCCCTACACCTGGTCACTCACTAGTGATGAGACTAATTTTTTTACTTTTTTTTAAATTAAATTTATTTTGCCAACGAAATTCATTTTTGTAAGGTTTTGAGTTCCATGTGTCTCCCTCCCCTCCCTCCTACCCTTGACAGTGAGTAATGTAATATTGGTTAATACATGTACAACTATATTATGTTAATCACATTGGAAAAGAAGAATCAGATCAAAAGTGGGGATAAAGCTATGAGGAGGGAAAAAACGGGCAGCTAAAAAAAGAGGAAAAAAAACAAAAATTTTTAAAGTTGAATATAATATGCTTTGGTCTGCATTCATATTTCATAGTTCCTTCTCTGAATTTCAATAGTGTTTGCCATCACAAATTCTTTAGAATTGTCTTTGATCATTGTACTGCTGAGAAGAGCTAAGTTCATCATAGTTGATCATCATACGATGTTGCTGTTTATTTATACAATGTTCTCATTCTGCTCACTTCACTCAACAACAGTTCATGTAAGTCTTTCTAGGCTTTTCTGAAGTTTGACAAGTTAAACTATCTTGGCTTCAATTTCCTCAAGTGTAAAATGAGCAGTCTTATAGACCAGTTGATTTTTTTTTTTTTGGCTAGGCATTGGGGTTAAGTGACTTCCCCAAGGTCACACAGGTAATTTTAAGTGTCTGAAGCCAGATTTGAATTTGGATCCTCCTGACTCCAGGGCCAGTGCTCTATCCACTGTGCCACCTTGCTGCACCACCCCCCGCAGTTGATTTCTCAGGTTCTTTCCAGTTCTAAATCCTAGATTTTTTTTCTGGGAGCCAGTTTTGTTTATCTTTCTGGGAGTCAGTTTTCATTAGGAAGGATGCTGACAAGCTAGAATATATCCAGAAAAGAATTCTACAGATTTTTTTTTTTGGTTTTTTTTGTGTGTATGAGGCAGTGGGGTTAAGTGACTTGCCCAAGTAAGTATCAAGTCCTCAGGTCCTCCTGGCTCCAGGGCCCATGTTATGCCCACTACACCACCTAGCTGCCCCCAGATTTCTGAGTATAATAATTTCTTAGTACAGTAGTATTCTGTGATGTGATTATTTTGAGGATCTCTTCCGTCTCCTTCCATCTTCTGGTGCTGAGGCAATAGTCTTTTTTTTTTTTTTATAAGGCAATGGGGTTAAGTGGCTTGCCCAAGGCCACACAGCTAGGTAATTATTATGTGTCTGAGGCCAGATTTGAACTCAGGTACTCCTGACTCCAGGGCTGGTGCTCTATTCCACTGTGCCACCTAGCCGCCCGAAGGCAAGATTAGTCCAATAATGGAGATTTCAGAAAGGTAGTAAAATACATCTCATTCTATCTTATTTTAACTGATCAAGATCAGATTCCTTCATCTCTTCCCTCCCTGTTAGTAGTAATAAGAATCATAGACAGATGAAAGATCAATTAGAATATTGAAGACTTTTGGTAAGGAAGCCTTCTCTCCCCACTTTGCCCTTTATAGTGGAAGAACAGTTGTTCTGAGATACATGGGAAATGTCAGATGATAGAATTTAGAGTTGGGAGAGTACAATAAGTTTTTATTTTACAGAAAAGGAAAATGAGACACAGGGTGGAGGCCAAGATTTTGATCTGGTTCTTCTAAATCCCATTCCAGTGCTCTTCCACTATGCTGCTGCTGATGAAGCTGATGCCAAAATAAGGTTCTGATTACAAAACATAGGGCCTTCCTGAGCAACTGGATCCAGAGAGGCCTTGGGTGGGTGGGGGGGACATGAAACAGCTTTAGATTTTTGTACTTTCTTTTTGGTTCTCTCCCTTCAGTTCCCAGCTTCCTAAACACAGAATTTCTAACTAAAGTAAGCAAATTAGCTTTCCCCCCTCCAGGAATTATAAGTTTTTACAAATTTAACTTTTTTCACTTATAAATTTTGACAACAGGCAAATAGAAACTCACAAACAATCCAAAAACAAAGTATACTTTCTGAGATCTAGACTGTGACTAATAGTTTATTTTAGTTTACATTTTGTAAGTGTACTATAAAACTTTTATAGTACTATTTTTTATAGGACTATTTGTTGAAAAGAAAGCTCTGTCTGTTACTTGACAAGGTTAGTACCAAGGTATTCCATTGTATTTAACTTGAATTTTGCTTCCACTTAATATGACCTTTTCTATAGTTGTCAGTGTGCTTTTGAAACTTTTTCTTTATCATGTAAGTCTGTATGTTTCTTGAAATTCTTCATACTTGTTGTTCTTGATTGGTATAGTAAAATTTCATAACATTCATTTGCTGCAATCTATTTAGTCATTTTTGATTTACTGACCACATTTGTTTTCAGCTTTTTCCATTCACAGATAGTGATGCATAGAATTTTTGTACAAATATGGCTCTTCTTCTTAGAGAATTCTGTCCTCCAAAACAAAGTAATTCATAAATTTATCAGTAGTGAAAGTCCCACCAAATTAGAATTTTTATTTTTCATCTTTTGTCAGTTTAGGTGTAAGGTGGTTATTTTGCTTTGATTTCCTTTCATTATTAGTATTTTGAAACATTTTTACATGTTTATTGACAGTTTGTATTTCTCCCAATAAAAATTGCTTTTTTGTACCCTTTAATTATTAGGGAATGATTCCTGATCTTTTAGATTTGTGTCAATTCCCTGTAGATTTTAATTGGATGACTTTTATCAAATTTATAGGATTGTAGGCTTAGATCTGGAAGGACTATTTAGGCAAACACCTTCCTTTGCAAATGAGAAAACAACTCCATTTGCAAATGAGGCTGAGAGGTTAAGTCCCAATAGGATCCAACTCCAAATCCAGCACCCTGTCTACTATATCATGTCTCTTCCATAGGTTTAATGCAAATATTTTTCCCAATTTATATCTTTTTTGTTCTAGTTCCATTACTTTTATTTGTGTTTTAATTTTTATATGATAGAAATAATCTTATTTTTCATATATAATTTCATCTGTTGTGGTTAAATAATTTTTTCTGTCTCCATGTGGAGCATATGACCTTCCATTCTCTTATTTTGTTTATAGTGTGGTTTTTGAATTTAGATTGCTTATTCATTTGGAATTTTTAATATATGTTAGATGCTTGTCTAAATCTATTTTTTCCTAAGTTGCTGTCCAGTTCTACCAACAATTTTGATTGAATAATGAATATCCTTTCTCCAGTCACTTGTGTTCTTATTTAACACCAGACCACTGAGCAACCATCATATAGACAGAAAAAAAAGCCCTGCCTTTTTCCTAAAAGGAGACGTGCTGATTTTTGGAACTCCAGCAAATCTAAAGTTGAAGTCCTAAAATCTTGCCTTGCCAAAATAGAAATGTCCAGGGATCATATGTACCATTTTTACTTTATGGTTGTGCGTTGATATTAATCTATAGACATTCCTTATAAGGCCATTAGCCATTTATTATATGTTTGCTGATCCCTGTAGATATGCAGGTACTTTCCAACTTCAACTGGCCTCTTCCCCCCCCCCCCCCCATCTTTTTTGGTCCTCAGCAAAGTCATATGAGATCTAGGGGCTTTATCAAATTGCTTTCAGGAGATCAATAACTTTCCTTATCTTTCCAACTAATACTACTTGAATTGCTTTTGTATTTGGGTACTTAGATCTTTAATCCCATTGGCATGACTGTAATCTCTGACAGTGCAGATCTTAACTCATTTATGTATTTTTATCCATCTAACATACTGTAGGACTTTCTTCTGGTTCTTTTAATATTGTTTAGTTATCATTTCATGATTCATGTTGTTCATCTCTTACAACTTCCCTCTTAGTATATGAACACCTATCCCCTTTTCCAGTCATGTGGCCTTGGTGGTTATCTTTTGTGCCATTTTTCATCTGTAAGTCACTGGCATAAGACAGTTTCCTTAACATTTATTATACCCCCGGTCCTGGAGTCAGGAGTACCTGGGTTCAAATCTGGTCTCAGACACTTAATAATTACCTAGCTGTGTGGCCTTGGGCAAGCCACTTAACCCCATTTGTCTTCCAAAAACCTAAAAAAAAAAATTTATTATACCCTTTAGTTTTGAGATCATCATAAAAGTTTCCCACATAAATAGTAAGCAATACTATACATTTAGATAGCACTCTTTAATGTTTTTGATCTATACAGAAGGCCTGTGAGAGACATAGGGCAAGGGTTCATTTCAAGGAAGGATGAACCCAATGAGTGCTAGAACTAGGACTTTGGCCTTTGGACTTTTGGACTCCTAATTCACTATTCTTGAGACTATATGACCCTGCCTTTCTCCTGAAGCTTGGTTACTGCATATAGTAGGTATATCTCTGGTTACTGACAGCTGTAATTTGTGGATAAAGAGGAGGTGACCTTCACAGCTGCTATTCTCACAATAGTTCTACAGTGCATCCTGAGGATCTAAGGAACCAGATCCACCCCACCAGTACCTAGTCCCTGACCAGTAAATGTCCTATGACCTGACTTATCCAAATAAGTGAAAACAGACTGTTTTCTATCTTTAACATAGATGTAGGCCTGGGTGAACCTTAAAGGTTATCTAATCCAGTATGCAGCAATATTGAGCACCCTTGAGCCCTAAGGCTCACACATGTAAGTGAACCAGAATTTAGAACCAGGATCTTTTTTACTTCAGCTGTTACACTATGTAGTGTTAATGGGAATTGAATCCCTAGGGGTTAGCTAGTATTATATCTGTTATAATGGTAGTCAAACACATGCTTGGGAAGATTAGGTATCTTGTCTAAGATCTTTATAGGCCTGTGTTTGGTTTCTGGAGAGGCTTCTACCTACTTGTGTGCTTGAAGACTGGATAGTAGTCTGTATCAGTAATGGCTTTGATTATGGTAGCATTGTTAAATGGGAGGGACCCTAGATAGAAATTTGGCCCCACAGAACTTTGAATGGTCAAGTCTTTAATACAGCAGATACAACATTTTTGAAAAAATTTTTGAGGGTTTTTTTGGCAAGACAATGGAGTTAAGTGACTTGCCCAAGGTCACACAGCTAGGTAATAAGTATCTGAGGGTCATATTTGAACTCGGGTCCTCCTGACTCCAGGGCTGGTGCTCTATCCACTGTACCACCTAGCTGCCCCAGATATAGCATTTCTGAGACCAGGCTTTCAAGAGAAAACTGGATTCGTTTTTTTTTTTTTATGTCTCATGCAGCATATTCACAAACTGATGGACAAAATAAAACCAACTCTGTAGTAAGGGATAAAATATTCCCTCCTTCCCTCACATAATTTTCTGGGGATGCTGTTGGTCCCAAAATGTTAATGTTTATGATCCTTTTGGAAAATGGTCTTATATATACAGGCCTTGCCATCTGAGGATGGCAGTTTACCTTTTGGTAGATGTGTAGTGTATACTTTGTCTCAAAGGAGGTATGAAACTTTAGCAAAACATTTTAATGGAAAGCATGGATTTTTTTTAGGTACCTAGACTTAAAATGGGGTTTCATGACTCCTAATTCTTGTTCCTTCAATAAATGGCTTTAAAAAAATCTGCCACTGCTATATAACTCCTTGAGATACCAATGTTATACCAGATGGAGTGCTGAACAATGAATAAAACAATGCAGTATCTAAAGGATCTTAGAACACAAACTATTAATGAAGACACATTACAACATGAAATGTAAAAACTCAGAAGAACCTTCATTAGAGCAGACCTTAAAGAACAGTAGAGATAAGAAGGGACCTCAGTAGAGCATGCAACATCAAAACCAGAAAGAACTTTACAATATGGAATGTTAATTAGAAAGGACCTTTTAGTTAATCATCTACTGCAACCCCTTCATTTAACTGAGGCCAAGGAAAAAGAACTAGTTAATTGTTAAGACTGTAAGTCTTTGGTAAATCTTGGAACTTAAAACCCTCTAGGTTTCTGGCTTTTTAAGCCAGCGTTCTTTCTGTTATACCATGCCAATAAAGACCACTATATCTGGAACGAGCCTGGCTATAAGGCAAACTCTCTTCAAGCCCCAGGATAGATAGATTACGCTGTCAAAATAATCTGTTAATTGCTATTATGAGCCCAAGAAGAAGAATACCTTTTTGAGGTTAATTTGATTGAAGAGCACCATCATCTTGAACACTTAGAATGGTACATTATGAGAGTCTAAAACTGACTCTTAAAAAAAAGGAAGGTTTTCCTTTAAAAAGAACAGTGAATTCAGTGTCAAAAGACCTGGGTTTAAGTCCTGCTTGAGATCCTGAGTTGTATAATCTTGGTTAGATCACTTTAAAGTCCCCTGATGTTTCATGTCTGAGTTAATATCTGACTTGGTTCTGTTATCCTCATCAGTTAGAACTGAAGGGTTTGTGGGGATAAGAGTAAGGTGGAAAAAAGAATTTAAAAATTTTAAAGGGCCATGAATATCATCTGTTGTGTTCATTACTCAAAAGTATTTAATAGATCTTGACCATTTATGAACTGTCTTGCATATTGTAGCCACAGGCCCTAAGTTGGAATCACGGTATGCTTTAATATTGCTATTTGTTTCAGCTGGGTGGGGCTACCCCTGCAACACATGCAAAATCATACTGAATTCCATAGAGCAGTACCAGGCGCACATCAGTGGCTTCAAGCACAGGAACCAGTAAGTGAGCTTTGCTTTTTGACTATGGGCATGGGTTAAAAGCATACTGGGAGGGGCAGGGCCATGGAATGGCATATTCTACCAGTGCCCAGTTGCACCACTTCTCTTAGCAGATATTTGGCTCATTCTGAACTTTGGCATAGAATTATGGCAGCATCTGGTAGTCCCCTGTAGAACTCCAAAAATGGGGAGGAACACTTTTTTTAGTGCCTTCCAAAAATGGGGAGGAACACCATTCCATATGGGATAGCATTTTGAAGGAGAATTACTGAAGAATTTGCACAGAGCTGAAGAAGATAAGCAACTTGGAAAGAACCCCTGAATGTCAAGGACCTAGATTCAAATCCTGGTTCTGCTCCTTTTCACCAGTGTGATATTGTGGGAGTTGTTTCTTAAAATCCTCATTTCCTCATCTGTAAAATGAAAGGGTTGAACAAGGCCATATCTAAGGTCCCTTTCATCTTTTTTTTTTTTTTTTTTTTTTTTTAGATTTTTGCAAGGCAAATGGGGTTAAATGGCTTGCCCAAGGCCACACAGCTAGGTAATTATTAAGTGTGTGAGACTGGATTTGAACCCAGGTACTCCTGACTCCAAGGCCGGTGCTTTATCCACTATGCCACCTAGCCGCCCCTCCCTTTCATCTTTAATAAACCCATGATCTTAAGGACTGACTGTCTGAAGATAATTTCTGTGCCCTTGAATCTAGTTCATCATGTTGATCCTCAGAATCACTTGCAAATTATTTTTTAAAAATCTGTTTTCTCTCCTGTCAGGAGGTAAACTTCTTTGCTTTTGATGAAATCATTAGTCTTCCTCAGTTTTACTGAATTGATTTTTATATGTGCAATTTGGTTGCAAGGGTTAACTTCTCCCAAGACAGTTTATTTGGTTTGTAAAATTATGCTCAGTATTGTTAGCAACTCCTCAAATACACTACCAGATAACTTACTGGTAATTAGACTTGTGACCAGGATCACAGGATTGAGAATGGGAAAGATCTTTAGAGATCACTCTTGTCCAACCTTCTTATTTTGCAAATGAAGAAATTTAAGACCCGGAGAGAGGTCTTTATCACACTGATAATAACAAAAATAGGATTCAAAACCTAGCTTTAGGGGTGGCTTAACCCCATTTGCCTTGAAAAAACCTAAAAACAAAACCAAAAAAAAAACCAAACCCTGGCTTTGTGACCCAACAAATCCAGCATCCACTAGATACTCTATAATGCCTGACCTGACCACAATCTCGGGAAGAAGTTCTGATACTAATTTAGGGAGGTTGGGAGTCCAGGCTTTTGCAGAGATTCTGATATACCTGTCTCCTCTACCCTTCTCTTTCCTTCCTCTATTCCTCCCTTTTCCCACCTTCCCCACAGTATACCAGGAGCAGTGCCGATCCTAGGACGCTTTCCAAAGCAGCAGTATGTTCGAGAAGAAACAGTGTCCTCAGGAGACTACAGTTACTTTAGCCAAGACTCCTAGAGCCAGTGGCAATACTGTTCTCTTCAAGTTGGTGCCAGTCAAGAACAAGCACCTAGTGCTAACTCTCAGCAGCTCTGTTTTCTGGTCAGAGACTATCCTGTGCCTCCCTCCCTTAGTGACTTCACAGGATAAAAGCAGAAATGACTTAGTTTGAAAAGAATCTGATGTAGCAAGCTGTGCTCCATCTTGTGTGCTCCATTAGGAAGCCCCTTTGGCATAATCAGTTATTTGACATCTTGTCCTGTGTGTTTCTCAAGCATACAGGTGGTGTCTCTCCTTTATATGTCATTTCTTGCCACTCCTCTGCCTCTAAGCTGTGTTCCTGCCCTCTACAAGCAGTGCAGAACTCTTGGGTTTCCAGAACGTACCTTGATTAGTTTATCTTAGATCAGGAGTAATAATATAGAGCTGGATGTTAGCATAATTGTTCTTCCCAACTCCCACTTGAACATTGTATGTCTAGGTGTGTCTTACTTGGTCTTCCCTAATGGGAAAATGTGCATATGATTTATTTTCCTTTATTCAAAGAGACAAGTCCTTAAGTTTTTTCCTAGTGACCAGGATATCTACTAGGAAAACCACATAATGGGAGTGCCTAACCATGGCAGAGGGAGGGAACAAAAAAAAAACGCTGTTCCTAAGACAACTTTTAGCAAGGTATTGGCCAACTCTACTTATTTATCTTTCAAAAGACCAAGTTATTTCTAGTTAAGAGGGATTCCCTTTTAAATCTATTTGATCTGATGAAATGTTTTCTGACTTTTGTTGGAAGTCTCAGATATGTCCCTCCTTAACAATGTCTAAATGATATTAGGCCAAGCTACTCTGGGCATATTCAGTGATTAGATTTGTATGGGTAGCACAAGGGTCTTTCCTCACAGTTGTTGCTGTTCCCAATCATTCGTCATCTCTGGAAGGTTACTCTGAGAGTACAGATTAAAGGAGGTCACTTGGTAGCAGCTCTACTTGCCCAAGTTCTACTACCTATCTACAGACAGACCACATTAAAGTCATTATTCACCTGACTCTTCAGACTTTCTCCTTCCCTTGGTTGCTCAGCCCCCTCCCAGATGAGAATGTGGTAGTGATCAATGGAATCTGTGGAAAAGATTTGGAAGAAGAGCCCCTTTAGGTATTAGGGGGCTGATTAGTGTTAGAGTTTTTCATTCACAGATTTTTCAGGCTAGAGAGGGTTATTTTTAAAATGATCAGAGAAGTAACAGGAGGGAGGGTAAAAAAGTTGATCTATACTGCACCATGCAAACAAGTAAGCTGAGGGTCCCTTTGGCAGCCCCCCCCCCCCCACGAAGGACTACTTAGGCACAGGAAGGAGCCTTCGAGACCTTCTGACCTAATCCATACTGACCAGAAGTCTACTGCACAGTATTCCTGACAAGTGGCCAGCCAGCCTTTGCTTGAAGATCTTTGAAGGAGAAGAACCCATTCTACTTTTGGACAATTCTGATTGTTGGAAAATTTCCCTTATGTCAGGCTGAAATCAGCCTTCTTGTAGTTTCTACCCTAGTTCTCCTTTAACTTCCCCTTAATCTCCAGCCTAGCAGGACTCCTTCCACATTATAGCCCTTCATATATTGAAGATAGGCATTTTGTCCCCTCAGGTTTTGTCTTCTCCAAGCAGAAGCATAGCCAGTTCACCTGTTTGTCATATGACATCATCTTGAGGTCCTTCTGGTCTCCCTCTTCTAACTTTGCAATTTATCCATATTCTTCACAAATCATGACTCCTAGAACCTGGCAGTGTTCCAGGTATGATCTGACTTTGGCAGGTGAAAGTGAAACTTTTCATTTCCCTGGTGTCCCAAACACTATGCCTCTCAGGAAAGCCTCAGATTGCTTTTCTGGCTATCTTAGCATAATACTGACTCATAATGAGTTTCAAAAGTCCACTCAGACTGGCAGAACTTTTTTAGATGAACTTAGCCAGCAATACCTTTCCAGTCTTTACTTTTTTTTCCCCCAATTTGATTTTTTTAACCCAAGCATAAAACTTGACATTTAGCCCTCTCAAGTGATCCCAGTGTTTTGGACTTGAGATCTTTTGAATCCTCATTGTAATCCAATCTGTTAGCTTTCCCTCACAGTTTAGTTTTGTCTGTGAATTTGATAAACATGTTATTTGTAATCTTTATCAAGTCATTGATAAAAATGTTGAACAACATAAGGCCAATAACTTCTCTGGGGCATTCTGTTAAAGACCACCTTCAGATAGTGACATAAATCATTAATTAAGACCCCTTGGTTCAGCCATTCATCTAATACCAAGTCCATTATCATCTAGCTCTTTTTCCACAAGAATAGCACAAAAGATTTGTTGAATGCTTTGCTAAAATCTTGGTAAACTAAATCTATGGTAAACTAAATCTGAATCCCTGATTTGTCTAATAAATCTTCATCCACCCCCCTCCAGAAAAAAAAAAGTATGCAGCATGACCTGTTCTTCATGACATCATATCCTGGCTCTTTGTGATTACTACTTATTTTTTGTACATTCCTTAACACCACCTCTTTGGTATTATGTTCTAGAATTTGTTATGCCTATTGGTTTACGGTTGCAAATTCCAAACTCTTCCCTTTTTAATATTCAGACATTTGCCTTTTTCCAATCCTGTTGCATTTATATTGTTCATCTTGATCTTTTCAAAAATTCACAATATTGCTTCGGCAATCAAATATACCAGTTCTTTGGTATATCATTTACCTGGGCCTGGTGTACACCTGAAGTGCAAATAGATACTCTTATTCTTTGACCGCTAATCTTGGATATTAATATCCTATTAGCCATTTTTCTTCAGTCCTTACCGATCCCCAAAGTTCATTGTCTTTGGCAGACAAAGTAAAGTAACAAAGTAAAAATTTTGTCTCCCTTGTCTGTCAATTATAATTGACCCGTCCACTCTGAGCAGTAGTCCAATCTTGTCTTATATCTTCCTTTTCCTTTTTTTAGCTTTTCCTAACAGTTTTAGTTCATTCTGAGTTTGGTGTTTCTGATACCATGCCATGCTTTGTATTCATCTTCCAATACCTGCCTTTTAACTTCCTTCCATACATATCTTTTTTAAAAATCTTAAGTTGCTTGTATTTCATTTGCTTACAAATTTCTTTCTCCTTATTGGAATTTTGTGTCTCCAGAGTTTTCATTCTTAAAAACTTCCTTTCCCTCCTTTTAGGACTTCTGTCAAAATTTGGTCAATAGGATCCTGCCTAGCCTTTCTCTGAATCTTCAAATAATTTTTTCTCAGTAACCTTGCATGCATATCAGACTATGCTCAGTTATCCTCTCCTTTTTAAAAACTGAAGATGAAGTGTGATTAGTTTGCCCTTGATTCCCCTCATTTCTTTTTTAGGACGCAGTTCCTTTTTGGTAAAATTTTCATCCAGACTAGCAGTTTGCCATTTTCCTCCATTTTTTTAAATAAAATTATCATTAGTGCAAGCTAAGAAATTATTAGCTTGCTGCTTTGCTTTTCACAGAGAGCCCTGATAATGACTACTGTGGTCTCATTCCCCAGGGTCAGACTTGTGTGAAGTCTGTTTACTCTCTCGGCCTGGGTGTTCTGTAGCATATTTTGAATATTTGTTTCTTTTTCCTTTGAAACATTTGAAAGTTTTTTGATCTGACAGCATCTTTGAGGACAAATAGCTGCTTCTTCCTTGGAGGGTTCCACTTCCTCTTCAGGAATAGCTACTATTTAGTTTTAGGTGCTCAGAGGTCCTTCCCTTTCTTTTAGTCACCAACTTCCATCCTCCTGCTGAAGACTGTGTCTTCTGTATCTTTACAGATCTTTGTCTTTACATTTTACATGAAAGCTCTTTTTTTTTAAAGACTGCATTCTTTCCAGTAACAGGGATTGAAGAGATGTTCTTCAAGGCACTTTACTTTGTCTTCTAAAAAGTAGACCAGCTTGTACTGCAGACATAGATAATTTTCATTTCACCATGGCAAAAAGATATGTGTCATGTTAGTCTGTGCAAATGATTACCAGATTTTCTGTGCTCTTCAGACTGGCCAGAAACATTTATTTCTTGAGCCTTTGTTTCTTTTATTATTGTGGCCAACTCCCCTGGAGAATTCCTGTGGCCTTTGGGAGGTCTTGAAATCCGAAGTTTTCATTCTCATCTCTGTAGTGCTATAGACACACCCAACTTCCTTTCCTTCGTCTTCCTAGTCATCATCTTGAGACCCACGATGTCCTCAAGTCTTCATTTTTTGAGTCTTCAAGTTTTCTTATTTGTCCTTGAGTCAGCACTACATAGGTGATTCTCATGCCTAACCAAACTAGTCCTGAAGCCAACTTGTAACAAGCAACTGCCCCACAAGCAGCAAGGGGTAGACTCTGAAGGGGAGAATGTTTTTTCTATTCTGACATAGCAAGGGTTCCTGGACATCTCGGAGGGAGGTAATTTGAAGAGAATGGCGTTCCCTTTCTTAGTACCTACCCTTAAGATTTCTCCCTTCCCCATACTAGGAAATGGAGGAAGCCTGCTATATATTAACAAAACTTTTCCTGCTTCCCTCTAAAACCCCAGCCTCCCTTTTCTTTGTGAAGAAATATCTTTTGTGTATGGATGTGTCTACTCTGTGCCCCATGGGAGAGAGGCCTCCCAATAAAAAATGACTTGTTCTGTGCCAAAGCTTCTACTGATTATCAGCAATATGCCATTATGTTTATGGTTCCTGAGTCTGAGGCAACTTGTCATTGGTACCCACCTTCCTGTCATAATAACATACTTAAATTTTCATGACATTTGTAACCATGAAGTAGGTGATACAAGGTGATTCTTTAATTGATAAAATTGAGATTCAGAGAGATAATAATACTTAATATCAAAGAACTAGAAAATGTCAGAGTTGGGGTTTGAACTACTTTCTGACTTCAAATCCAGTCACTTGGGTGTGGGTTCCCCCAAACCAGGATTATCTCAGAAGCAAAATTTTCTTCTGATCTTTAAGAGGTTTTAAGGAGAAACTATTCAGCTTCATTTAGACTAAGATTTGAATAGCTGGTAGAGTTGGCCAGTGGGTGGGTAGAGTGAATGATATTTGTGTTATAAAGCCAAAGCTTGTTGTAAACCTAATGAATTTCTGGTTAGGGGTTGTTCCTACTCTATTTCAACCAGATTTTGAATCTACCTCTACATTACCACAGTGGGAGATCCACAACCTGCCACTTCTTTCTATGTTATTGTGATGCTTCTGTTTCCTGATTCTCAGCCTGGGTGGACCATTAACATAGACAGAACTTGGGAGCAAAAGATCTGGTATTTCTTTCTGGGATTTTTGCCCCCTGCCACCACCTGACCTTGTCAGAGAAAGGAAGGGGTCAGCATAGTGAATCATAGCAAGTCTATATGGCTCATTGGGAACATAGATTTGCTGGCCCTGATTTTATTTCCCTTTCCCTTTTCTGCTATTTCCATCATCATTAGATTGGCATCTTCTTCATCTATTTCCTCACCCCTTTCTCTTTAAAATTTATAGAGGATAGCAGTACATTTTTTTTTTCTCTCTCTACAAAATTCGGAATTAGCAGTATGTAAAACTCTTACCTTACCAGGCAGGAACTAAATTTTCAAAATCAATTCTGAGCCAAAGTTTCATAAGACAAGCCTGGGAGATTTAATTTGCATTTTCTTGGAACAGTCTCACCCCACTCTTACCCCACCCCAAAGTGATTCTAAAAGACAATGACATCTGTCCTCTCCATACTCCGTAAGATATCCTAAACCAATTTTAGGTGGACTTGGATTTAGTTTATTCACCTGTTCCAGAAGTTTTTGAATTGCATGGTAGGTTTGGTGTTTTAGTCTGTATTACTGCCTAAGCAGATTTTGTCTTCCCTTTGCCAGGTGTAGAAAAAGGAGAAAATAAAAATGTAGAATAAAAAGGGACATCAGAGTCCTCAATGCTCCTGGACATCTAATCCAGTCTGTAACTGAACAAGAATAATAGAATCATGGATTTAGAGCTGGAAGGGACCTTCAGTATCCATCCCTTAATTTTACAGACAAGAAAATGAAGATCCAGATGGGTTAAGTGACCTGTAAGATAGCAATGTAGCATTTAAGCTATCCCTTGGGTACTTCAGTACATAACTAGTTAACCTTTTTTTCTGCTTTATTCCCCAATTATTACCTTTACACCATTTCTTCAGTGTAATTCTTTGTAATATGTTATAGCTTATTCACATCCACCATGTACTTTTCCATTGACCTTTAGATGACCTACAACTTTTAGTTCCTTGGAGACTGATATTCCATGTTGCATTATTGGAAAACTGTTGAAAGATGGACTTTTGTTTCAGGGAGGAGTCATTAAAAGTAATGATCTTTAAAATATCTGAAAGACAGCACAGTAATACTAGGAAAAGGTCTTTTAATCCAAGAAGTCACTGGGATTGTGAGCAGAGCCTTAGGGCAATCTATCTACAGTTCTGTAAATCTTAAGATACTGTAGACCTGTGAGTTATTGACATTAAGTGGAGAAGCCTTCAGCCAAGTTCTTCACTACCTACCTCCTCATAGTATAGTGGGGATGCTCAGTTTAGGAAGATTTGCCAGAATGTAGACTGGTGAAGCTTTGTCTTCAGCCCTGAGGAGGAGTTGCTGTTTTCCCACCAGCCTGCATGCTATCCTGATTTTTTTTTTTTTTTAGTTTTTTACAAGGCAAATGGGGTTAAGTGGCTTGCCCAAGGCCACACAGCTAGTAAGTGTGAGACTGGATTTGAACCCAGGTACTCCTGACTCCAGGGCTGGTGCTTTATCCACTGCGCCACCTAGCCACCCCTATCCTGATTATTTTCATAAAAACATCACCAGATTAGTTGCATGATGAAGTGACCACAACCTCCTTTGGACATGGCCTTCACCTTGTGGAGGGGTTGTAATATACAGGATCTTGAAGTATGGACCAGTCAAGTCTTCTGGTGACCACCAGAGGGCGCCAGTGACCCAATAATAGAAATCTCTTTTCTCCACCCCTTGATTCCTCCTCCCTTACCTTCCCCCTCACCCTCATTGAAAACTGGAAAATCCTTGAGAAAGTATCCAATTATACCATCCTGTCATTTTTTTAGTTGAGGAACTGGGGACCAGAGAAGCAAAAGAAGATTTGTTCATGGTCTCATAGTGAGAGCTGGTCTCCAGGTTCCTGATCCAGTGCTACTTCTGGGAGTTTCTCCCTCCTCACCTCAGCTCCCCCCTCCCATTCCTTCCCCTTCCTTACTTCAAGCCTTATTCTGGAGGTCAGGAGGGTAACCTAAATCAGGATTTATGTGGGTTATGTCTATATTTACCATGTTAGAAATTAAAATATAATTTTTTAAAATATTAATATATTATGAAAAAATATTTTCCAAAGCAAAAAAAAAAATAGAAGAGTGGCATTGTTTTACTTTTTTTGCTAATTTCTTTAATGTGTGTTTAATAGAAAGTAGTTGGATTCTCATACCTGCTTCTGCATTTATTCTGTTGAGATATGTTGTTTTGGTTGAAATATGTGAAGAAAATATAGCCTAACATGGAGTTGAAAAGGGAGGAAGCATTTTAATATCTTAGGTCAAATCTATCTGACTAATACTAACAGACCTCCTGAAAATGTCTCAGGACCCACTCTTTGCCCCACTGAAGCAGGACTATGATCACAAGCTTATAGTACTGACATCCACAGTCACACAGCTAATAAGAGACAGAATTGAAGTCTTCTGACTCCAAATCTAGTGCTTGCTCCACCATATCACCATTGCCTGTATGTGTACACGTTGTTCAGCAAGGGGATTAGGGTCCCTTATGCTTCAGACAGAATAGGATTCCATGACAATTCTGAAGCCAGACCACATCCCATCTCAAGCCAACCTCCATTACTAACAGCAGGTGAAAAATCCTAGTATCTCAACCCTAGGTGTCTCCTGTGCCTAGGTCCAGACCTTTGCTTCCTCCAGGATTAACTTCAGTCAGATTCCTCTTCTTCATCCTCCCCTTCACTCTTTTTCTGGCTGAGTGGGGGTGGGGGGAGGAGAATTCAGGGTAGCTACTATGAAGGAGTCAAAATCTTCCCAGCTACCAGCCCCAAGGTGCCTATATCCTTCCATCATCACCCTTTTCCCCCTTTCTAAACTACTGTTACAAAATTAGACTTAGGAAGTAAAAGAAGTCTTAAAAGATCATTTAGTCTACTCCCTTTAAGCCATTTCAGGACTCCACATCCTCCTTCAATGAAAGGTGTCTTGGATTATGAAGTGGCATGGTATGATAGAAAGGATCAGAATCGCTAGGCCTGAATTCCCCACTGACCCCTTTTTACCTATGTGACAAGTCATTTTATTGATCTAGCCTCCAGTTTATTTGGAAAATTGAAAGGGGGAATCTTTACATCTCTAAAATTCTATGGTTCTTTGTACTTTAGAATCACCAACTAGTGGTCTCTAAGTACACTTTCTATTAAAAAAAAGCTCTAATCTTTCATATGCCAAGAAATTTTCAGATTCTAACCTTCAATATCCTAAGGACCTTTGTAGCTGAAACCCTGAATCTCAGAATTCTACCTCTCAAGAGCCTTCAGCCTTCCAGAAATCAGAACCCACAGTCTGACAAGAGAACTCCTTTCTTCAGGAGTCTTGTTCATTGTACATAAAATTAATAGCAGAGAGGCAAAGGATGATTTAGAGGTCATCCAGCCCTATTAAGGAAACAAGTTCTAGAGTGTTAATTTGAATTTAAATCCTCTGATTCAAAATCCCATCTCTTTAAAATTATACAATACGGGGCAGCTAGGTGGCAAAGTGGACAGAGCACTGGCCCTGAGTTCAAATTTGACCTCAGATACTTAATAATTACCTAGCTGTGTGGCCTTGGGCAAGCCACTTAACCCTATTGCCTAGCAAAAACTTAAAAAAAAAATTAAACAATACCCATCACTTTTACATAAGAGTCTGCCTTTAGGGTCTGTTTTGAAAGTCCTCTGGACTCCTGGAAATTCCTAGCTCCCTCCAAGAACTTGAGCAGGCCTACTTCAGTCTCCTTGTCTCCACACTAGCTGTGGTGGTTTGAGGAAGAATGACTTCCACAGCCCCTCCCATCCTTTGTGGTTTTGCTGTCCCTGTTTAGAAATTGAGTGCAGATGTTCCCAGAGGAAGTCTTTGGAGATGGGTAAAGAAACTTGATATCATTAGCATAAATGAAGAGAACTCAACTTAGGTATCCAGTGGAAGGCATAGCCTTTTCCAAAATTCATTTTAAGGTTCCCAGGAGGCAAGAGTGCTCCAGAATTCCCCATCCTCAGTAATAGAGGAAAAAGTTGTGGGATGACTCTTTGGGGATCTCCAGATGACTAGAAGGGAAATAGGGCTTAGGACCATGCTGTGAAACTGGCATTCCTGACCCAGGCCTCAAAAGCTCATAAGGGCTGGAACTAGGGTTGGGACTAAGGTACTAGAGCTGGACAAGCACGCAACTAATTGTTGAATGACAAAAATAAGAATAAGAATAACAAAAGTGTTCTCTAAGCTGGTCATCAAAGCTGACTGCCATCCAAAGCAATATTGACACCTAGGCTACATTGATTCAAGGCTGATTCCTCTCTGAACTTTTTGTAGAGAACCCTCACCTGCATTCACAAACCCCGCCCAAGGGCAGGAAAGAACTCCATGATCAGTACCTGATTCCTTACTCTTTTATGGAAGTAAAGATAAGAATTCATGTCTCCTAAGGGAGAAACTGAAATAAAACTGTCCTGGTGACTTCTAAGGACCATTAGTGTAAGGCCAAGGCTGAAACTCAAGACTTTCCTCCCCCAAGATTTCTCAAGTGTATTGTTATAGAGTACTCCAGGGCAAGGGGGAAGGGAACACCAGAGGAGATGGTTTGGAGGAGAGGAGCCCTGGGGAGTGCCTGCTAGCCTGGGGAACTTATCTATTTAGGAGATAGGGAGGTGGCAGTGGTTTCAGTTGGTGCCAGACATATGAAGGGGTTATAGATCTGGGGAAAGAGACTAACCTCAGCTCCCCCCCTTCTCTACTTCCCTCTTTCCCAGGGTCTCAGGGAGAGTCCATCCTGTGGTATTTGGGATGGAATCAGGCTAAGGGATCCCCAGGGTCTCAGGCCACAGTTCAAAGCCCAGCCTGCTCCAAAAGCAAAGTATGGAATGGAAAAAGGGATGAAGACTTAGAGCCAAGGAGAACTCCCAGGTGGCATCAGATTAAACTCATTTTCTAGAAACTCCTTTCTGGGAGCAAGGAGAAACTCTTGCCCCAGGGAAACCAGAACCTCAGCTCCCTTAACTGGGGCCCACCCCATGCCTCATTGGCTTTCCCTCAGTGCCCACCCCTTTTCCCTTTAGGCCTCATTGATTTCAACTAACATGTATTCTGGTTGTGTAGTAAACATGTACATGATACATTTTTATACATAAAACAAACCTTGCTGTGAAGAAGCCTATAATCTGATGGAAGCAGGGGACTAGGGAGAATTATACAAGTAATTGATAATTGATACAAGGTGAAAAAAGGGTAAAGGGGTTCTAAGAGAACTATGAGGAGGGATAGATCACTTTTTTTTTAGGTTTTTGCAAGGCAAATAGGGTTAAATGGCTTGCCCAAGGCCACACAGCTAGGTAATCATTAAGTGTCTGAGACCAGATTTGAACCCAGGGCCCACTACGCCACCTAGCCACCCCTGGATAGATCACTTTCACCAAAGGAGAGAGATGGAAAACGTACTAGAAAGGGTGACATCTGAAGTGGGCCTAAAGATTTCAACTGATGGAAATACTTAGGGAGAGTTTAGGCCCAAAAGGAGAAGGCAGGATGGCCATAGTTCAGAAATGTAGCACAGGGTCTGTGAACTGATCTGAATCTGAGCCAGATCTAAAGAGCCATCCAACCCTGGACAGAAGAACTTTGAGAGCAGACTACCTCCCAAAGTAGTTCATGATGCTGTGGATGACAGACACCATGCAGTCCAGTAGAGCTGCCCTTGGAGGCAGAAAATCCTTCTCTTTTCCTCCCTCCCACTGAGTCATCCCATATTACAAAGAATCTGTTAGAGACCAAGAGGAAAAGAATTAGCATAACAGATCCACAGATTGAAAAAAAAATGAAAATCCATAGACTTCTTAGATCTGCCCAAGGAGGAAAGTAAGAGTTGGGGGGATGGGGGTGGGTGAGTAGAGAAATAAAGGTGGCTTTTCCTATCTTCTTTGAAGCTACATTTGTTCTTTATGCAACATTCATTTTTGATTGTTTTTGTGGTCTTAGTTTTCTACTTACATTGCTATAGTTACTGTATATGTTTTCTTAACTCTGCTTGCTTCATACTGTATCAATTTAGATCTTTCCTAGCTTCTCTATCTCATATTTGTCATTTCTAACAGCACAGTCATATTCCATTAAATTCATGTACCAAAATTTATGGGCATCTGCTTTTTTGCTATTTATTTACTGCCTCAAAAAATGCTACTATAAATATTTTGGTATTTATGAGACTTTGTTTTTACCAATGACTTCCTTAAAGTATAAGCCTAGTGCTGGGACAAAGGATATAAACATTTTAGTTACTTGCATTATTTCGAATTTCTAAAATGGTCATGCCAATTCATAGTTCCCCTAAAGCTTCAGATCTTTTTCAGGCAAATTGGTGTGTGTGTGTGTGTGTGTGTGTGTGTGTGTGTGTGTGTGTACACATATGTATACATATATCCCATCTTCTAGCAGTGAGGCAGTGACCCAGTGATCTAGGCCAGGCGTCCTTAGAGCCTAAGCCAGTGACCCAGAGGACTGGGGCAGGGCTGGTAGATACTGGCCCCCAGCACTAGCTGCCTCTACCTGGAGCTGAACCAAGAGCATAGCAGGAAGCGACAGCCCTGCTCCCAGTAGCTGATGGGAGCCACCACCCCTATTTTTGTAACCCAAGCATTGTTCTTTACATTTATCTTCATTAAATTTCATCTTTTTAATTCATCTTATAGAGAGCTTTTCTAAGCTCTCAAGGTCTTTTGGAATTTTGATTTTGTTGTCCAAGGAATTAGGTATCTCTCCTAGCTTTTGTCATCCTCAAATTTGATAAGCATAATTATTCTCTGTGCCTTTCTCCAAACCTTTGATGAAAACTTTGAACCTTGGGGCACAGTCCTAGAGACCTTTTCTCAAACTGACATCAGTTGATTTGTAAACAAATCTTTGGGTCCAGTTATTCTACCAGTTTTGCACTAACTGTACTATCATTTTACCCATATTGGCAGCTAAGTGGTGCAGTGGAGAGATCACTAGACCAGGAGTCAGGAAGTTGGTGTTCAGACCTTTCAGTCCTGTCACACTCTTCAGATCAGGAGAACTGAATTCAAATCCATTTTCAGACACTACTAGCTCTGTGACCCTGGTCAAATCTGTCTGTTTCCTCATCTGTACAGTGAAGCTAATAGTGCCTATTCTCCAGAGTTGTTGTGAGGATCAAATATGATAATATTTATAAAGGAACTTAGCATGGTAGTACTCTATAAATAAATGCTAGCTAGTTATCATTATTGACATTATTCTTAGACACAAGAGTAGCTTCAACCAACAAGCATTTTTATTAAGCATTTTCCCTGTGACACACATATCCATATGTGATGTCTCCTGTTATAAAGGGAGGAGAAAGGGATTGTTTTACTTTACCATTTGCACTCCCTCTGTACTTCATATAGTGCTTTACCCATAGTACTTATTAATGCTTCATTCATTCATTTTGTTGGGTACTTACTGAGTTACAGACTGACTGGGTGACGTTACAAATACAAAAAAATGAAGTTATCCATACTCAGGAAATTACATGTCTTTCTAATCGAGAGAGATTATATTAAAGTTTTGTTGAAATCCAGGAAAACCCTGTCACTAACATTCCCTTGATTTGCCAGTTAGGTAATCCTTTCAAAGAGAAAATAAAAGTCATCCGGCATAAATTGTCCTTGATGATACTTTATTGGCTTTTGGTCATCACTACCTTTCTTTCTAAATGCTAATCACTTTTTACAAGGGTTCTTAAGGCTTATTGGAATGTTAAGAAAAGGTGTTCCATGATTAGAGGAGTAATATCAACAAGATTACTTATGAAGCTGTTAGGAAAGTCTGGAAAGAGATAAAAATAAAGTCATAAAATGATTTTTTAGAAAGCAGTGATAAGCAAATAGTGGTAGTATGAATGAAGAAAAGGGGATGGATGAAGCTCTGGAGAAGATGTGAAAAAATACACCTCTTTCCCTTTGCAGAGGGTGGAGAGTGGAGGGTGGGAAGAAGGGTGTCTATGGGTATGGAATATTACATATTCTCAAATTCCCATGATATATTGATTAGTTTTGTTAAATTTCTCTTTTTCCTTAATACTTTATTAATAAGGCATAGCTTACTGAGTAGGTGAAGAGGAAAGGATATATGTGAAAATAATTTAGAAACTAAATATATTAATAATTGATCACTCCTGGCAGTTGAACAGTGAGGAAGAGGAAGGAGTCAAAGATGACTGATTCTAAGGATTGAACAGTGAATGAGAGAATAGGGGTGATATAAACAAGGGAGTTTGGGAAGAGCAACTGGCTTGGGGAGAGAAAGTGATCACAGTCTTGGACATGAATTTTGAGTGCACATCAAACATCTAGATGAAATTAGATGTAGGACAGGGAATAAGTGATGTATAACTCAATTAAAGAAAGAGATTTGGACTGAAAATGTGGGTTTGAGAGATGTCTGTAGAGGAAAGATCCTCAAAATCCTGGGAATAAGATTGCCAAGAGAATATAGATGGGAAGAGGACCTAAGAGAGAAGGTTAAGATAACCACCAGTAAGAGGCAGGAAGAAGATGAGTAAGCAAAAAAGGAGTTTTAGAAGAAATGGCCAAATAGATAGGCACCATAGGAAGCAGTAATATAAAGGAGGATTTTTTGTTGCTTTGGTTTTATTTTGCTTTGTTTTGTTTTAGGATGAAAATTCCCTGAGCAATACTGTGGATAGCAGGGAAGGAGTGATACTGAAGATACTTGAGATGGACAAGATACCTGATGGAGCAAGGTCAAAAAGGATGGAAAGGAGTTGTGTTAAGGTTACAAAGAGTCAGGTTAATTTCTTAGCAAGGAGAAGGGGCAACTTCTCCCTCTGAAAATTTAAAGAAGGAAGAAAAAGTTGTCAAAACATAGGTTATAAATTGTGGAGCAAGGAAATTCATATTCCATAGCCTCAATTTTCTCAGTAAAGGATAAGGTCACGTACTCAGGAAGAAATATGATGTTGAGAGACTTGAAGAAAGAGAGGATGTATAATAGCCTCAGTGGGTGGTGTAATAGGGAGTCAGTCAATTATGAATAAAAAGCATGACTATACCAGTGAGGACCCAGTTGAAGCTAGATAGTAATAATCATTGTGGTAAATGCCAGTCAGCATCTTTTGGGAATTTTCTCCAGCATACTGAAACAGCTTTGACTTAGGAAAGGAGGCAGTGTATGGTAGGAGTTGCCCATGGTTAGGATTAGTGGAGGGTAAGAATGGTAGGTCAGTCGCAAAGAAGTCAAGGATACTGGAGAGTATTTATTGAAATGACTAAGCAGAGAAGGAACAATGGACAGAACAGAGTTTATAGATTGGGAGAATAGGAAAGAATTGAGGAATGGAGTCAGGATTAGGGCAAAGAAAAGGATGAGAGAACAGTTGGAAGGTAGCAGGGGTGAACTGTGTGGGGAAAGGATATATACATGATGATGAGCATTAACTACCCTGGAAGGTCCCTGGGACATAGATTTAGAATTAGAAGGAAGCTTAGACATTATCTAGTCCAATTTGACTCATTTTAGAGGTCTCCTGAGGTCATTTAGAACTCTCCTGAGGTCAGGAGAGGAAAAGGGATAAAAGTGATCTACCCAATGTCATACAACTAATAAATATTTATTAATAATAAACTTTGGACTTAAACTGAGTATCTCTGACTCCACTTTTGTACCCTTTCTACTTTACATGCCTCAAAGAGAGTCAAGATGGGAGTCCTAGGAATGATTTCAAGAAAGCATGAAGACATTGTTGCAAAGATCTTCAACATGGACACTAAAATCACTAAGGATAATGATGGGGGAAAAGAAAGACTGAGTCTATTCTTGAAGAAAGGTGGGAAGAGTGATCTGGTGAGGTCAATACAATGGCAAAGACTATTGGGAACATATTTGGATGGCATAAACTACAAAGAAGAGTTTTTTGAGTGATGGTGGCAAAACAGATCTGGAAGTGGCACTGAGGGGCAAGGAGTATATTGCTGCTACCTTCAGGGCAGGGGAAAAGAATCCATTATTAGAGAAGATAGAAATATGGACTCCTCATGAGAAAGTCTGGTTTCATTTCATATGAAGAGACAGAATGAGTGGAGAAAAAAAGTCCAGGATGAGGAATAATTTAATAAGGACAAAATGGATTTCCAGGGACCTAGTGGAAGTGGAGAGAATAAGGACTGAGTGAGAACAGTTAGGTTGAATATCAATGAAGTTAATAATGGAGGCAGCATTCAGGGTAGTAGACCTAGATTCATTGGATTAATAAAATAGCAAAGCAGGATGTGAACTGGAAGGACCTGTTAACTACAGGGAACTGAAGAGGAAATACTGATTGGATTGTTTACAATTACAGGAGATGATCAGATTAAGGAACTTCAAGGTTTGGTTCCCTTTAGGATATTGTTGTGGCAAAGTTTTTCTCCCCTACAAATCTTCCAAAGGTCCCCATATTCTCTTCAGGCCTTCCCCACCTCCTTCAGGTCCCTACTTCCTCAAGATCCCCCAAATATCCCATAGCTTTCTCAGGGTCCTACTCTCTTTCCTCTCCTTCCCCCCACCTAATAGAACCTCAGGGATCTAAACAGTGATACCCAGGGTTTGATTAGAGCTGGAGGCAAGGGAATAGGATAGGAACAGACTGTGTTGACCCCTCAGCATCCTAGCCTCCTACCCATGTGAAGACCTGAACAGCTGCCTGGCCTTTGACCTGAGGTCAGAGTGCAGGAGAAAGGATCAAGAGACATTGGAGTCTCAGCCAGCTGTCTTTAGAGCCATCTGCCCACTTTCCCTGATCCAGGACAGAGGCAAGAGATAATAGCTAGCATTTATATAGCATTCTATGGTTTGTGAAATACCTTACAAATGTTATTTTATACTCACTAACCTGGAAGCTATGTGCTATTTTTAATCTTCATTTTTACAGATGAGGAAACTGAGGCAGGCAGCAGTAAAGCCCAGGGCAGAGTCTAGGAAATTAGATCATTTGTTCTATATTCAGATTAGTAATTTCTGTGAAAGAGCAGGTGAGAAAGAGAGAAAAGAGGCATGGAAAAATGAATGGGAAATCATGATGCAGTTGAAGTAGTAGTGATCTTGGAATTAGGAAAGACCTGGCTTTAAACTTACATTTAATATTTCTTCTCTGTGTGACCCCAATAAATTTCTCCTTCCTTTTCTCTGCCTTTTGGCTTCTGCTGCAATTTCAGCTCCTACCTCCTACTAGAAACTTTTTTAGATTCCCCTTAATACTAGCTCTTTCCTTCTGTTAATTTTATTCATATCTTATCCATATCTTGTTTGTACATAATTGTTCATGGGGAAGCTAGTTGGCCCAGTGGATAGAGCTCCACACCTGGAGTCAAGAAGAACTGAGTTCAAATGTGACCTCAGGCAAATGTAACCCTAGACAAATCACTTAACCCTGTTTTCCTTAGTTTCTTCATCTATCAAATGGATTGGAAAAAGAAATGGCAAACTACTCCAGCAACTTTGCCAAGAAAACCCCAAATGGGGTCAGGAAGAGTCAGACAAGACTGAACACCCAGCAGAGTTAGTCTTTTGCCTTTCTTTCTCTTCCCAGGCACATAATAAACCTATTGTTGATTGACTGAATCACCTGCCTCATGGAACCTTTCTTCATCTGTAATAATAGCTACAGTGTTTACCTCACAAACTTTTTTTTCATTTATGATGACTATTATTCCCGACACAAACTGCCAATGGAAAAACATTAAATTTTTCCTAACCGCTTCTCTTGTTTTCAAAATGATGTCTATCCTTTGACTAGTGGATTCATCTTACTCCCTCACAATTTTCGGTTATCTTCTCTATCAATTGAGTTTATTCTGGCAAAAGAGTTTAGTCAGAGTGGTCTAGGTTCTTTGAGATTTTAATGTGTACAAGGTATAAGCTATAGTTACATACTTCCTAGTTTTACATCACTGTGATTACTTTTTAGTTTTTTTATTATTTAATTACATTTTAATTTTTTTAATTATATAAATATTTTATTTGTTTTCCAATTACATACAATAGTAGTTTCTACATATCATTTTTTTGGTAAGGTTTTGAATTTTACGCCCCCCCCCCACATTTTCTTCTCTCTCCCCCTTCCCCCCACAGAAGGGCAATCTGATTATGCATTGATCAAAATTGAATATGTTGAGAGAAAAAAACAAATCCTTGAGGAAAAAATAAAATATTAGAGATGGCAAAATTATGTAGTACATAAGACAACTTTTTTTTTTTAAATTGAAGGTAATAATAGTCTTTGGTCTTTGTTTAAACTCCACAATTCTTTCTCTGAATACAGCTGGCATTCTCTCTTGCAGATACCCTAAAATTGTCCCTGCACTGATGGAATGAGCAAGTCTATAAAGGCTGATCATCACCCCCATGTTGCTGTTAGGGTGTATAAAGTTCTTCTTGTTCTACTCAGCATCAATTCAAGCAAGTCTTTCCAGGCTTCTCTGAAATCCCATCCCTCCTGGTTTTTTTTTTGTTTTTTTTTTTAGGTTTTTGCAAAGCAAATGGGGTTAAGTGGCTTGCCCAAGGCCACCCAGCTAGGTAATTTGAACCCAGGTACTCCTGACTCCAGGGCTTTATCCACTGCCACCTAGCCACCCCTCCCTCCTGGTTTCTAATAGAACAATAGCATAACAAACTAGTGGTTCTCCAGATATGGTTCTGGGAAGCTTTCAAAGGATCCACAAGGTGAAAAGTATTTTTACAATGATACTGAAACGTCTTAGTTTCTAACAAATACTGAGATATAATCCATTGTAAACAAAAGTTCTTTGAAGGGATCCTCAATAACTCTTGGAAAGGAGTGGAAAGGAGTCCTGAGACCAAAAAGACACTGACCAGTCACTTGGTGGAGTTGGGTTGATTGGCTGGTCTCCTTGGTACTTCTACAGCTACTTATTTGCCTTCCTTGAAATCAGTCTTTGGGCCTCAGCGTCCTCATCTGTAAGATTAAATGATCTCTCAGAAACCCTCCAGCTCTGACATTGTATCCTCTACCCCTCTTCCCTCAACCAATTTTCCACTAAATAGTTTCGGGACTGGAAGTTTGTCTTACCCCTTTTGGTAGCTCCCTTCAGGGCCCTGAAATAAGTGTTCTGGAAAGATTTGTTGGTGAAGCCTGCAGCCTGACTGGATTTTATCTAAATCTATTTTTCTAAACCTAACTCAGGCCACCCAGTGGGCCAGTAGCTAATGTTAACTGAATTGTAAGTTGGTTTACTGGAGATATTAATTCCTGGTTGCCTTAGAAAATGGGGGGAGGGGGTGTGATATCAGATAGGAAGTCTTCACTTGAAGGCAATAATGGCCTGGCCTTGACTAAGAACGCAACTCCTACAATTAGGGGACACTTAGGGTGATCAGGGATTGAAAGGGCGCCTCCATCCCCACCAGTATTTGACCAAGGAGGCCGAAGGGGTAGGTAGGGGACTCCGCTTGTTACCCTAACTCCGAAGGGCCACCTGCCCAGCCCCACCTCTCTTCATTAACCCTCTCACCACTGCAACCCAGGCTAAGCCTAAATTCAAAACCAGTCTCGCTCCAGAGCTACCAAACATCAAGGCAGGAAACGTCCTTGGAGACCATTTAGCCCTTCAATTTTGCAGGCAGAAAACAAGCCCAGAGAGGAGAAAGTGAAGTGCCTCGGGTCGCCAGGGCCAGGACTAACTAGCCAGAGGGATGGGCTTAAGGGAGGGGTAGGGGATGAAAAGTGGAGGGAAGAGGTGGAGAGGAGGGAAAGATGGGAGAATAGGGAAGCGGCAGGGCGGGGCGGAGTTGGAAGGAGAGAGGAGGGGTCCACCCTGGGATGCCCCCACCTCCCCTCCCAGACTCGCCGGTCTTCCCCACCCGCAGCTGTGGGCTCCATAGCTTGGGGGCGGACCACTACGGGCAGTGACCCAGGGACCGGGGCCAGCGTCCTTAGAGCCGGAGCCGGGACCGCAGGACTGGGGCGGGACGGGGCGGTCCTGGCCCCGGCACCAGCCCCCCGGAGCTGCGCCCCTGACTGTGGAGCGGAGCGAACCCGAGCGCGCTCCCTGTAGCTGATGGGGGCCCTGCGGCGCGGCTCCGGGGAGGACTAGCGAGGGAGCGGAGGCGGCTGCGGAGCCACGGAGGTGAGGGCCGGCTGGGGGGCTGGGCAGGGCAGGGCTGGGCTGGGCAGGGCAGGGCTGGGCAGGGCTGGGCAGGGCTGGGCAGGGGAGCCGGGATTCCTGGTGCCCGGGAGCAGGAGTTTAGTGGCCTCCGAGGAGGAGCCCTTGCAGGCTGAGGCAGGGGACAACTTCAGGGATGGATGGACACTCGAGCAGAAAAGACTTGGGAAAGAGGTAGGGGGAGGGCGAGGTCCAACCAGCATGCCCTGTGGGCTGAGCAGAGTTGGGGAGCAAGTCAAAGTTCTGAATCTTGAATTGAGAATGACCCGAAACATGCAGAGCATTATGGAAATGGAGAACTCTGCTGTTCGAAGTCTACCGGGAAGGGACAGGTGTGTGTGTTTGGAGGGCGCTGTTTGGGGGTGAGAGGGTGCACTACAGAGCAGTGATGAGGCCTGGATGGGGTTCTGGGTCAGGGCTCCCTAGTGGGCTGGGTTAGTGGCCTTGGTGGTGATGGGATCGAGTGGGGGGAGGGTGTTAGTGAAAGAAGAGTAAATCAGTAACCAGAACCCATAGCACACAAAGCCCTTTGTCACCCTGTCCAAAGAACAAACCAGAGCTAGTACTCATTGGCCATGGAGCCTCTTCCCTTTCTCTCTCTCCCCAGAGACTGGTAGGCTGGGAGCTCCTGACTCCATTCCACTCCCCCCCACCCCCACACCACTGTCCTGCTTCACTGAAGATGACACCTTGGTTGAGTAGGAGGCAGTGCCTCTCCTTTCAACATGAAGAGAGGGCAGTCATGATTCCCTCAGAGGCCAGTTTCAAGGCCAGCCCAGACCTTGGAAGAGCTCCAGCCTCTTTGGCCCCTGACATCAGAGTGATCCTTTCCCTGTTCCTCTCTAAACATTTCCTGTCTCTGCAGTTATTGCTATTACCTGAAATGTCCTTGTCATCTCCACTTGTGAAATTCTCATCTCTCAAGAAATAGTTCAGACATCTCCTCTTCTAAGAAGTCTCCCCACATTCCCTTTTCCATATCCACCTTTCTACCCCCTTCTCCTGGAACAGAAAGTAAACTCTATCTTCTGAATCTTCATAACCATGAATTTTGTTCCAGGAGCCTCTTGTGCTTATTCCTGGACCTCTCATATCAGGACCCCTGGGCATTTTCATTGGCTATTCCAGATGCCTGAAATTTTCTCCCTCATTCTTGCCTCCTAACTTCCTTTGGGTCCTAGTTCATGTTCCACCAGCTCTAAGAAATTTTTCCCAATCTACCTTAATGAATGCTAATGACTTTCCTTTATTATCTCTGATTTATGATATACATTATGTATCTATTGTGTTTTATAAATATATATATATATATACATATATATATATATATATATACACATCGTGTGTGTGTGTGTGTGTGTGTGTGTGTGTGTGTGTGTGTGTGTGTGACTATGGTTGTTTGCATATTTTCCCCCTCATTAGATTATGAGCTCCTGGAGAGCAGCCTTAAAGGGCTGGTTGTTAGAGCTGTCAGTTTGCCCCCCACTGCTGAGCCCCACCTCTCTTCATTAACCCTCTCACCACTGAAACTACCTTTTCTTCCCCAGTCTTTTGTTTTGTTTTGGTTTTTCATTTTTGCAAGGCAATGGGGTTAAATGACTTGTCCAAGGTCATACAGCTAGATAATTAAGTGTCTGAGGCTGAATTTGAACTCAGGTCCTCCTGACTCAGAGCTAACTGTCCCAGTTACCCAGTGTTAATATGCTATGGCAGCATAACATAATAGAGAGCAGTAAATCTCAGGTTTTATCCCCAGTGCTAGCAACATAAGTACTTGTTGATATATTCAAATATCTCTCTGACACAACACAGCTGAGCAAATCAATTTAATCCCAATGCCCCAGACTATTCTCTGATACTATAAATTGTCATTTACACTGATGCATTCCATTTTCTCAACAAGAGTTCTTGATACCAGTGGAAACCTATTTGAACCAGACAGTTGGACCTATGATTTCACTATTATATGGAATTCTTGGTGAGGAAACTACCAGAGCAGATGGGCAGCTTATAGGAACAGAAAGTTGCCCAGGACAGGGAAGGTTAATTGACTTTTCTTGGATCACACATTTAACAAACACTTATTGAGCATCTATTAAGTATACAGTCCTCTACTGCTAGAAGAAACCATAAGTTATTAAATTGTTTAATTGAAAGGGATTTTGGAAATAATCTAGTATTGCAGAATTTTAAAAAGTCCCATTTCTTATTCTCAAGGAGCTTAATCTAAAAGGTGGACAATACAAACATTAATAGTAATTTATTTACACTTTTGTTCCTAACAGCAGAACTGTGAGATAAGTAATATATATATATTATATATATATATATATACACACACAGATGCATGTATAAATAGATACATATGGGACAGCTAGGTGGCACAGTGGATAGAATTCTAGACCTAGAATCAGTAAGACTTAATTTGAAATGAAACCTTAGATTCTTATCAGCCCTGTGACCCTGTTTGCCTCAGTTTCTTCATCTATAAAATGAACCAGAAAAGGAAAGTCCAACCACTCCAGTATCTTTGTCCAGAACACCCTAAATGGGGTCATGAAGAGTTGGAAACAACTGAATGGCCACATACATATTTTGGTCCAAACCTGTGTTTTCATTGATAAAGAAAACTTAAGGGAATGAAACCCACTTCACCAAAAACTATATAGTCTCAGAGAACTTCCTAGAAGTACTGAGATTCAGTGGTTTGCCCAGGGTCACACTGCCAGAGTGTCTGAGATGGCACTTGAAGTGTGAAGGCTAGTGCTTCATCACGTGTATTTTTAGCTACATGTTGACTAGCATTTAACTGGAGAACAAAATGAGGGTCAAAGATGAGATATCAAATCAATAAACACTAAATGCTAATAGCAGAACAAATGCAAGTAAAGTGACTTGCCTAAGATAGCTAGCAAATGGGAAGTGAGACTGGAACCCACATCTAACTTTAAGTCTCAGATTTTTCCCATTTTACCACAATTAGAATTAGGGAGGAAACAAGATGAACAATCACTGAAGGTGAGACACTCAAGCAAGATTTGCTTCAGTTGAATCTGAAAACTAGAGCTTTTTAAAAATGACTTTTTATAAAAAGGAGGATGCTTTTCATACCAGAAAGTGTAACTAGCCAGGACCTATAATGACTGATTTCATGATTAAATCAAATCCTTCCATGGTATACTGGAAAGAGCCCAGTTTACAGTCAAAAGGCTTGATTTTTAATCCCATCTCTGATACTTATAATTGCTGTGGACCTCAAACAAGTCACTTCCTCTCTATAGGCCTGTTTCTTTCATTGGTAAAATGAAGGAGCTGGCCCCTTGCCTTTGCAAAGGTGGGAGAAGGGGGATATCCACAAGTAGGAAACGGGGGTTTTTATATATACTTATCAGGTTTGCTGTATTCCTTCTCCCCTTTTTCTCTTTTTCTTTTTTTGTTATGTGGAATAGCTCTCTGGGATGGGGAGGGAAACGGGGAAAACATAGGTAATGTAAAAACAAAGTACCAATAAAAATTTATTTTTTAAAAATGAAGGGGTTAGACTAAATGATCTCAAAGATCCCTTCTGGTTCTAAATCCTCTGAAACTTCAAATATCTAAAAGTTTACATTGGAAGGAACACAGAGTCAGCCGGAGGAATGAGGGCCAGAGAGAGGAAGGAACTTGACAAGGAAGGCCCACAGCTAATATTAAGTAGCAAAAGCAAGATTTGAACCTGGCTTTTCTGGCTTTAAATTCAAAGTCCTTTTCAATCACTGGGAAAGACTTTGCTTTGTAGGAGTCCTAGTCCTAGCCCACTTATCCCCCTAGGGTAGCTAGTAAGGATGCATCGCTTTGACCTTTCAAGATCTTTGTTAGGACCTCACCCATATTAATTTGTATGTATCCTTATTTACTTATCTATGTACTCTATTGTTTGTCCCATGCCCCATTAAAATGTAAGCTCCTCAGGGGCTAGGAATGTTCGGTTTTTATCTTTGTATCTAGGGCTAACTGGAGCATAGGGCCTGGCACAAAAATGCTTAATAAAGGTCTGTTAGAATGAACAAATAAATGAAGAACCAGATAAATGATTGGCCAGGGCAGGTCATGTAGCCATCCAGTAAGGAAGCCTGGGGGGGGGGGGTGAGCTGTGAAGGTGGAGATAGGACCCATACTGTGGTATTGAAGGGAATATGTAAATTTGTATGCAGATTCATCTAAAAGGGGCTTCAGCTGCTTTCCGGGGAAGAAGGATTGATGAGCCTTGACTTGGGGTCAGGATATGTTGGGGGCCCTGAAAAGGGTTCCAGCCCCATCTCCTTAGCAGGACATATGGGTAGCTCTGCAGGACTCCTTGGGGAAAGCAGAGGGAGTAAATATTTGCTGTTTTTGCTCTTTCTTGGCAGGGATGCCAGTACAGAGAGCCCAAGGGTGGGCAGACAAGCCCGTGGATCCAACTTGGAGGATGCACAACTGAGAGGGACAGGGAATCTGCTGGGAGGGTCTTTCAAGCAAGATGCACTTTGTTCATCTTAGAGGGCAAAGAAACTGATAGAGTTTTAGGCTGTCATTAGAGTCAGATTATTGAGCACTAATGAGGCAAGAGATGATTCTCTTTGTATTCTTCCCTAAGCAAACTAGATCTTGTAGCTCTGTGGTTGCTTCTGAACATCAGGCTTTAAGTAGAATATTGACAAGATTGGTGAAGGAACCCAAAAACCACCTCACAGAAGGAACCCATGAAGAAACTAGAGATGCTTAGCTGAAAGACTAATTTAACTGAAAGAAAAATTACACCCAGTTGTATTCCTCTATTTGAAAGGGCTGGTCTTAGAAAAGATTGCATGTGATCTGCATCAGTGGACCTAACCCTTTAGCAATGGGCTCAAGTAGAATTCCTGGGAGGCTGCTTTTAGTTCTATAGAAAGACCATCTTCACTGTCAGAGCTCCCCACAGGAGGACCTTGTCTCTGGAGGGCATGAGCTCCATCCCTATCTTTAGAAGTGTGCCTGTTATGGATGCTGCTGTGTTACTTGGGCACTAGATAGGTGAAACTCACTGACCCTTGGGGTCCCCTCCAAATTGGAGATTCTATGGTATAAAGATGGTTATTCCATTTTTAGGCTTCTTCAGTCAAAGTTGAATACTTACTGTGTGCCCCACCTTGTGATGAATATCCTTTTATTTAGATATTTAGAAATAAAGACCCGTCTCTGCATCTCTTTCCATCCATATCTTTGGGATTCCTTTTTTGTTCCCCCTGCCAAACTCACTCACCCTCCCTCCTTTTCTGCAGAGAAGTGACTGCTCTGGCCAGAGGCCATAATTCCAGCTGGGAAGACTCGGGACTAGAAGATGCAGCCACTGCCATCAGTGTTGGCAACTCTCTTGGCGGCAGCTGGATTCCTGGCCATTCATGCTTTTACCTCTGAAGAGGTGGAACAGGGTAAGGCTCTTAGGATGGGAGAGAGTATAAGCCGGGGTGGGGGTGGGGAGGGAGAAGTAAGTCAAAGTGAGATGCAGGGGCACATTTCCTGAGGAAACCTCAGGGCTCAAGTTCAGAAGCAGGATGTAAAGATTCACATTCTGGCTGTGCCACTAACAAGCTCTATGACTTTGTTCAAGTCATTTCCTTCTCTCTCTGACCCTTAATCTCTTTATGTCAATGATCTGTAAAGGTCCTCAGCCCTAACATTCTCTTAAAATTTCTAGCTGTGACCTTTGGTATTCTAAGATACCTTTTTAGCCATAAAATTCTATGTTCTGAGGACAGTTAGTAGATGGAACACTGACCTTGGGGTCAGGAGGACCTGAGTTCAAATGTGACCTCAGTCATTTGCTAGTTGTGTGATTCTGGGCAGGTCACTTACTTTAAAAAAAAAATCCTATTCTAAAATTCTCTCTAGCTCTAACATTCTACATTCCAAGGAACTTCTCAGCTCTAATGTTCTATGTTCTAAAATCTGTATTCTTAGATCCCTTTCAGCTCTGACCCTCTGTGCATCCATAAGCTTTCAGGTAGCCAGGAGGGAAGTGGACCGATGCCCCTGTGACATATGATAGGTGCTGTCCCTTGGGGAAACCCAGAGGCGGGGTTAGGTCACCAGCTCCCAGTGCTGCCTGGGAGAAGACCAGCTTTCCCCTGCCCTTTGTAAGTTGCCAGCTCTGCCACATTTGAGTGGCTGGGCCTTGCAAGGTGATGGGGCTGGCATGAGACCCTGCATGATGAGCCTGGGATAAACCTTCACTTTGGGCATGAAAGCATCTAAAAGTGTGTGTTCCCACCTGGGGCAGGGTAGGGAAGAGTGACAGTAGGTAAAGTGCATGGGTGAGAGCAAGAAGGGTATATAGAATAAAAATTTTTATTGGCAAGACAGGATAAAGAGTTTCCATAAATTCATTCGGTGGAGGGTATAGCTTAGAGATGCTGAATAAAAGAATGGAGCTGGAGAACTCCTCGGTCCTAAGAGGATCATGAAGATTAAGTCCCTAGATATTAGGAATAAGGGGGTGAAGGGGACAGAAAGGGGAGCATCCAGGGAGTAGACTCTTATTGGAAGAGCACAGATGGACACATGGGGAGCCTGGGGATGAACTTAGGTGTAGAATAAATGGGAGTGGGGCATGTTCCCCCATAGGTAAAAGAAATGGAAGAATGTAAAAAGGGATATAACTGTTCATTTTAATCTTAGATAATGAATCTCCAAAGTCAGAGGCCCCTGGGACCTCCCTCCCCCTCCCCCCAGACTCCTTTGGGTCTTTCCACAAGACCCTGGGGAATGAGAAGCAAGATACAGCTCAAATTCAGGCCCTAACTTGTCTTCCTTAACCCCTTGTGATTTGGCCATAGAGCCCTGCCAAGCCCCAGGCCCAGAAGAACTGGAACAGCACCTGAGCCTGGCTGTGGGCCAGGCATTACGACTCTGCTGTGGTCGTGCCAATCGAGGTGGCCACTGGTATAAAGAAGGCAATCGCCTAGCACCTTCAGGTCGTGTGAGAGCCTGGCGAGGTCGTCTGGAAATTGCCACTCTAGTATATGAGGATGCTGGCCTCTACTTGTGTGTGTCAAGAGGATCTGGTCAAGTTCTGTACAACCTTACCATCTCTGTCATAGGTAGGAGGGAAGGGAGTGGATGTGAAAAGGGAGGGATAGAGGTGCTGGACCAGGGCTGGACCAGGGCTGGGTCTTACACCTTTCTTGGATTTTACCTTCAATCTGGACCCTTGGCCTCTATGTACCAAGTTTGTCACTTCTCTTTGGCTAATAGATTCTCTGGCCTCCGGTGATGATGATGAGGACAGTGACAGCCCCCACAGGGACCTTCCTAAGGGACATATTTATCCACAGCAAGGTCAGCAAATCATTCCTCTACCCAATTCAAATTTAGGAACAAATTCAGGGTTAGCTTTCCAAGAAGGGACCTGATGATGGTCTTCAAGAACTTGAAGGGCTATCTCTTGGAGAAGAGGGTTTAGAATCTCTTTGGCTTCAGGAGGGTGGAACCCTGTAACTGGGAAAGTTACAGAGAGGTAGATTTTAGCTCCATACAAGAAAATATTTGCTAATGATATGAGCTCTACAAATATGGAATGGATGATACCTAGAGGAAGAGCTCTCTATCACTAGAAGTCTTTTTTTTTTAGGTTTTTTTAGGTTTTGGGGTTTTTTTTGTTGGCAAGGCAATGGGGTTAAGTGGCTTGCCCAAGGCCACACAGCTAGGTAATTATTAAGTGTCTGAGGCTGGATTTGAACTCAGGTACTCCTGACTCCATGTGCTCTATCCACTGCGCCACCTAGCTGCCCCTGTGCCACCTAGCTGCCCCACTAGAAGTCTTCAAGGAAGAGTTGGATGAATACTTACAGGGAATGCTACCCAGGAGATTCCTGTTTAGGAACAGATGATACTGTATGATCTTTGAGGTCCCTTCTCAGTTTAGAGACCTCCTTTTCAAGGCTTGTTAGGACAAGAAGACTTAGAAAGGAAAAGATCACTGTCACCAATATTTGAAGACATGTCATGCTAAAGAATAATTAGACATACTCTCTTTAGTCTCAGAGAAAAACTCTAAGGCAGTGGAGGCAGGTTTCAAACTGTTCCAAGAAGATAAGACTTTTGTAATAAATAGAGCTGCCCAGAGGGAGAATGGGCTGCTTGTAAGTAGTGAGTTTCCTTTCATTGAAGATATTCATGCAAGTTTTACAGTACCATGACCTTCAAGCATGAAAGCAAACCCTCTTCAGGTTTAAGTTAGAGCAGGTGAACTCCAAGGTCCTTTTCCACTTTGACATGCTTGGGCCAGTGGAGATGGAAATGTCTCTTTCCACTGAGATGGCTCTCCATCTCTCCTTGGATTTGCCCTCCTTAGGCCCCTACTGGACACATCCCCATCGCATGGAGAAGAAGTTGCATGCAGTGCCTGCAGGCAACACAGTCAAGTTTCGGTGCCCAGCTGCAGGCAACCCCATGCCCACCATCCGCTGGCTGAAGAATGGAGAAGACTTCCATGGAGAGCATCGAATTGGGGGCATCCGGGTGAGAACCAGGGAAACAGAGCAGTAAATCTTGGCCTGGACCATGTCCCCTGCCCAGCCTTACTCCCAGGAACTCCTTGTGCAGAGATCCCTGGGGATTCCATCAACTGGGGTATAAACTAAACCAAACCTCCTGAGAATCTTATGATAATTTTTCCCCAATTATCCTATGGGTTATATTACTTAGGGCAAGCATTATTCCCCCCCCTTTTGTGGGTGAAGAAATTGAAGTTCAGAGAGATTAAGTGATTTGCCCTAAGTAGCATAGCTACCAAGTGTCAGAGCCCATACCTAAACTTAGGTTCTAACCTTAGTTGCTAGGCTCTGCTGCTCCTGGTGACCCCCAGCTGGCAGACTATCTGGCTGCCCCCAGCTTCCCTTTCAGAGTCCTCCATACCTTCTAGATCTCTAGTGGCTTCCTGCCTACACAGCTCACCCAGCTCAATCCTGTCCTCTGAGGACAGGTGTGTGTATCTCATCCTAGAAATGGTATGTGCACTCTCTTTGATCTCTTATGTGTGACCACACACAAGGGATTACCCGCTCGAGGAAGTGGAAAAATTCTTAAGGACTATGGACAAGATGATTGTGTCTGCCACCTTCCCATATGTCTATGTGGCCTATGTACACATGTATGCACATATGGCTATATATATCTGCATGTGTAAAGACTGAACATGCAAGGACAGTTTATAAGTTTTGCCCTCTCACTGACAAGGCCCTGCAATTCATATGATTTGGCATGTGTATGTTTATGAAGACACTTGTGTAGGTCTGCATGTGTTGTTATGAGTAATAATGATGGGTCTGCATAGACAAGTGAAAACAGTTTCTGCTTTTCTATCCAGTGGGGGTGGGGGTATGTCTGTACCCATGTCTGAGTGTAAGGACATCCATGTGCCCATATACTTGCCAACAGACAAGTTGTGGATAAGTCTTCCTGGCTGGTGTCACTGATGGGGTCTACCTGGGTCACTTCTTCTCCCTCCAGCTCAGACATCAGCACTGGAGTCTCGTCATGGAAAGCGTGGTGCCCTCAGACCGTGGAACTTATACCTGCGTGGTAGAGAATGCCCTGGGGAGTCTCCATTACAACTACCTCCTGGATGTACTGGGTGAGCAGCAGCCTGGAGTCTCAGGGGAGAGGCAAAATGGGATGCAGATCCATGGGCCGTTCTCCTCTGAAGTAGGGAAGGAGAAAGGGGGACCATAAGTAGAAGTTCAAAAGCCAGTTCAATCCCTGGCTTCTCTGTTCCATAGCTAAGTCATTTCCTTTCTCTAGGCCTCAATATCTTCTGTAAAATGATGGGATAAGGTAGCTTGACTTTTAAGTTAGGGTGCTTTGGAGCCTTCACTGATCTTGGATAGGGGCCGGGGGCTAGCTTTGACACTGCTCCCCACCCTGCAGAGCGCTCCCCGCACCGGCCCATCCTGCAGGCTGGCCTGCCTGCCAACACCACAGCAGTGGTTGGCAGTGACGTAGAGCTGCTTTGCAAAGTCTACAGTGATGCCCAGCCCCACATCCAGTGGCTGAAGCACATCGAAGTCAACGGGAGCAGCTTTGGGGCTGACGGCTTCCCCTTTGTGCAGGTGCTCAAGGTAGGCAGGCAGCCCAGCTCCCCCCATATCTGGCTTCTCTGCATATTCAGCTCAAAGGTCACCTTATATAGGAGACTTTCCCCATAAGATTATCTTTCATGACACTGTATCTATCTCATACATGCATAGCTGTTTGCATGTTATTTCCCGCTTTAGAATAGGAGTTCCTTGAGCAGGGACCCTATTTTTGTCTTTCTTTGCACCCCCCAGTGCTTAGGACAGAACCTAGTACATAGAAATCACTTAGAAGGTACTTGTTGCCTAACTGGGAGAGGGTGGTAAGGTGGGGGAAGGGGGACCTGACCAGCCTAGGGGGAGGGACAATGACAGGGTTCATCTGGTTTGGGACACCCTTGGTATTCTAACCTTGTCCTGCCCCATCCTAAATTGTCTTCTTTTCCCTGCAGACTGCCGATATCAACAGCTCTGAGGTAGAAGTCTTATACTTACGTAATGTGTCAGCAGAGGATGCAGGGGAATACACTTGCCTGGCTGGCAACTCCATCGGTCTCTCCTACCAATCTGCCTGGCTCACCGTGCTGCCTGGTAAGGCCCTGGTAGCTGGGATTCTGCCTAGGTGATATGACTCAGGAGAGCCTAGGTTCTGAGGCATCTCCCAGGCTGGCATGAACTGGGCAGGGGTTGAGGGGGAAAGCATGCATATACTAGCAAATACCTGTGTGTGGTAGTTTGTATGTGCTTCTGTTTGCTAGTTTCCTGAGTATGTGTGTTTGTACATGGGGGAACAGTGTGTAAAGGAGGAAGCCAGCTCCCTGAAATACTAACTTAGTATTGTCTCCATTGTTGTGTACCTACCCTGTGTACCTGATAGAGGAGGAGCTGGCATGGGAAGCTGCCCCATCAGAGATGAAGGCCACAGACATCATCATGTATACCTCGGGCTCACTGGCTGTAGTTGTGATCCTGATCATTGCCGGGCTGTGCTGGGGGCAGACCTTGTCCAGTCGGACATCCCGCCAGCCCCTGGCTGTGCAGAAACTCTCACGCTTCCCCCTCATCAGACAGGTACAAAGCTGGTTCTACCCAGTTTCTTAGGAGAGGGCCCTCCCAGCCTCTTCTAGGTCTGCAACACTTATTGCCACCCCTACCTCCCCAGACTTTTATTGATCCGGTCTTCTCCCTTATTTCCTGGACCCTCACTGACCTGCCTCTCTCCCCTTCTACCTTCCTGGCCCCACCCAGCCTTGTGCCTTCATTGGCCAGCTCTTCTCTCTCTCTGTATGTTTCACCTTCGTTGATCTGCTTCCTCCCAGTTTTCCCTGGAGTCAGGCTCATCAGGGAAGCTGAGTTCCTCCCTTGTGCGGGGTGGCCGCCTGTCTTCTAGCTGTACCCCTATGCTTCCTGGCCTCGTGGAGCTGGACCTGCCACTTGATGCCAAATGGGAGTTTCCCCGAGACAGGTGGGTTCCATGGGAGCCACCAGCCAGATGCTGATCTCCCCCATCCCCACATTTGGGTCCTATTTTTTCCTACTTACCTGGGGAATAGAAGGCAAGAAGAAAGTGAGGGGAGGCGTAGGCAGGGCTTGAGCTGGAGAGCAGCAGGTAAGGGGATGGGAGCAGAGGGCAAACCTAAGTAAGCCAGCTTTGGCTCCCAGGGAGTCTGGTAGAAGACGGGCGATACCACCAAGTGCTATACCTCCCTTTCTTCTATTCCTCATGGATATGAAGTTGAGATTGGTGTCCCAGGTAAAGCCTTTGGTCTCTGTCTCTAGGCTGGTGCTAGGGAAGCCCCTTGGTGAGGGCTGTTTTGGACAGGTGGTACGTGCAGAGGCCTATGGCATGGACCCTCAGCAACCAGATGGGGCTGCCACCGTGGCCATCAAAATGCTGAAAGGTGAGTGAGAAGCACAGTCCTAGGGCAAGGAGCTTTCCTACCTGCTATATGACCCTCCTTGTCTTCCCCACCAATGTAACAAGCTTAGTATTGTGTATACACAGCTAGATATGGCACAAATCCTGTCCTTAAGAAGCTTGACAATCCAATGGGAGGGTGCATGGTAGAGGAGGTATATACTGAGTTTAGAGAACATGAGAAGGAGTAAACAGAATGACCAGAGTGGGAAAGGCAGCCATGGGGCAGTGGAAGTAGCTCTGGGTTTATATTTGATATGGTTTCAAATCCAGGCTCTGCCACTTAATATCTGTACAAAATTCAGCAAGACTTCCCCTCTCATCCTCATTTTCTTCATCTGTAAAATGACCAGGAAGGTCCCTTTCAGTCATAACACCCTGTGGTTTTGTTCTGAGAAAGGTCCTGCCCAGCTTCAAATTCTATGAATCAAGGAAAACAGATCACTTCTTCCTGGGGAGAGAATGGGGAGGGAAATCAGGGAAGGCTTCCTGGAGGAGATAGCACTAGAGCTGGGCCCTGAAGGAAGGGCTCCCACCCTCTACTTCTATGGGGCCCACACTCCATCTCCTCCCTCCCTGCATGTCACCTGCAATAGACAATGCCTCTGACAAAGACCTAGCAGACCTGATCTCTGAGATGGAAATGATGAAGCTCATTGGCCGACACAAGAATATTATCAATCTGCTGGGTGTTTGCACCCAGGAAGGTGGGATTGGGGATGTGGGGGGGGGGGAATAGAAGGGAAAATCTGTGCCAGGGGAGGGGGAGGAGAGAATCCCCACTGAATTGTGAGGAAAACAGTGCTGAAATTGGAATCAGAAGGTGTGGGCTGGAATCTTTGTTTGACCACTGTGTGATCCAGAACAAGTCTTTTACTCTTCCTGGTTTCCTCATCTGTCAAATTAAAAGTTGGATTAGATGATTTCAAAGTACTCTTCCACCTAAATCTATGAGCTCGCCTCTCTTACCACAGGGCCCCTGTACGTGATCGTAGAATTTGCTGCCAAAGGCAATCTCCGGGAGTACCTTCGAGCAAGAAGACCACCTAGTCCTGACTACACCTTGGATGCACCCAGGTCCCTTGAGGAACAAATGTCTTTCCAGGCCCTAGTCTCTTCTGCTTACCAAGTGGCCCGGGGCATGGAATATTTGGAGTCTCGGAAGGTAAGGAAAGATGGGAGGACAGCCTTGATCGAGAGATGCTAACAGTTTTTGTTAAGGTAGTGGTGGTGGTGGTGGTGGTGGTAATCCTTCATGGTAAGAATGAATTAAAGCTGGCACAGTCAGCTTTAGATGCTACAAAATCATTACAAAAAAGTATGTTGAAAGTTACCTTTACATTTAATTGGAAAAATATAATAATTTTTTTTAAATGATTTATCCTCAGGCAGCTAGGTGGCACAATGGTTAGAGCACTGGCCCTGAGGCAATCCTGCCTCAGACACTTAATAATTGCCTAGCTATGTGCACTTGGGCAAACCACTTAACCCCATTGCTTTGCAAAGACCAAAAAATCATTTATCATCAAACCCCCCCCCAAAAAAAAAGGAAAAAAGATTCTACAAAACTGGAAAGGCTTCAAGTATGAGCCCAGTAAATGATTAAACTAAGGGTAGGAGGGGGCTGTGATCTGCATCTGTGAAGGGACCATCTCTGCTGGTGATATCACAGATCTTTTGAATTTCAATAGCAATAACATCTCCCTTTTCTGTAGCAGAGAAGCTTTAAAAAAAAGCTTGAAAATCACTTCCCTCACAAAATCCTCTGTGGTCAGGTCAGATGTATGTACTGCTCCCATTACAGATGGGGAAACTAATGCTTAGATAGGTAACTTAAGGTTATTAAGGATTCCAGCCCAGTTTTCCTAGAAACAACATAATATAGTAGAAAGAGTACTAGATTTGCTGTTAAAGGTTATGTGGGTTCAAATGCAACCTCCATGATCTCTTTAAATTCTGAAAACTTGTCATTCTTTGAGTCTAGAGCTCTTTCTACAACAACAACATCCATAACTGCCTCTGGAGTTTCCTCAAACATACTTCTTTTTTTTAAAAATTTTATTTATTTAAGGCAACAGGGTTAAATGAATTGCCCAAGATCACATAGCTAGGCAATTATTAAGTGTCTGAGGTCTGATTTGAACTTAGGTCCTCCTGACTTCATGGTTGATGCTCTATCTACTTCACCACCTAGCTGCCCCTCCTGAACATACTTTTTTTTTTAAAGAAAGATTTTTTTCGTTTTTTTTGCAAGGCAAACGGGGTCAAGTGGTTTGCCCAAGGCTACACAGCTAGGTAATTATTAAGTGTCTGAGGCCGGATTTGAACTCAGGTACTCCTGACTCCAGGACCAATGCTCTATCTACTGCACCACCTAGCTGCCCCTTTAAAGATTTTATTTATTTTGAGTTTTAAAATTTTTCCCCTGTTCTTGCTTCCTTCCCCCACCCCCCACAGAAGACAGTCTGTTCGCCTTTACATTGTTTCCATGGTATACATTGATCTAAGTTGAAGGTGATGAGAAAGAAATCATAGCCTTAAAGAAAAACAAATAAAGTATAAGAGATAGCAAAATTACATAATAAGATAACAGGTTTTTTTTTTTTTCTAAATTGAAGGTAATAGTCTTTGGTCTTTGTTCAAACTCCACACTTGTTTCTCTGGATACAGATGGTATTCTCCATCACAGATACCCCAAAATTGTACCTGATTGTTGCACTGATGGAATGAGCAAGTCCATTAAGGTTGAACATCACCCCCATGTTGCTGTTAGGGTGTATAATGTTCTTCTGGTTCTGCTCATCTCAGCAGCAGTTCATGCAAATCCTTCCAGGCTTCCCTGAATTCCCATCCCTCCTGGCTTTTAATAGAACAATAGTGTTCCATGACATACATATTCCACAGTTTGTTAAGCCATTCTCCAACTGAAGGACATTCACTTAATTTCCAATTCTTTGCCATCACAAACAGGGCTGCTATGAATATTTTGGTACAAGTGATGCCAAACATTTCTAAAAGACCTTGAGAGTCTATGCCCTTGATCTTTAGAGAAAGAGTGAGCACTTTCTAGTCCTATTATCCCCCTGGAGCAGAAGGCAGACAGTATAGGACATTTCCACATCTAGAAAAGAAGACTCAGCCTCTGGTGTGGTGGGGAGGTCAGGGAGGGGTGCATTTCAGGCTAAGAAAACTACCCCTTTCTCTGTTATAAGCCTTGGAATTAAGGGAAGCAATTACATGAGAATTTTTTTCTTGGTGTCCCCATGCCAGTGCATACACAGGGACTTGGCTGCCCGAAATGTGCTGGTTACCGAGGACAATGTGATGAAGATTGCAGATTTTGGCCTGGCCCGAGGTGTTCATGACATTGACTACTACAAGAAAACCAGCAATGTGAGTGAACCAGAGAGGCCTGTCCAGAGGAAGGGAAGGGGCAGGGGAGAGGGCACAAGGATATATAAATAATGGGTAAAAAATGGAGGAGGGTGAGCCAGAAATCAGAGTGGCATGTATGAAGGGAGTCCATGAACTCTAAAGGCAAGGTTCTCTCTGGTCCAGACCCAGCAGAGGAAACAGGGAAAGGACTCAGAAATCACTCCTTTCTGACTGAATCATCAGTACCCATCCTCTTAGTATAGTCGATGGCTGAGGCCATGGGCAGCCTATAAGACATTCCAATGCAGGAAACTTCCCTGCAGCACACAACAAAGAACCTGCTCCCCCAGAGCAGCATTGCCCTGCCCTGCCCTGCTTGTCTCTACTCTCCTTCCTTTCAAATTAGTCACCTCTGGTTGCTTTGTAAGAGTCAGCTTAGGGCCCCCTAGTGTTCTAAGAGGAGTGGACTTAGCTCCCCCAAAACCCTCTTTCCTTCTTCCCTTTTCTTTCTCTCTCTCCCCTCCCTCTTTGTCTGATTCTCTCTTCCTCTTCCTTCTCACTTCTCTCAGTCTCTCTCCCTCCCCCCTCCCTCACTTTTCTATCCCTCTTCTTTCTTTTCCTCCCTCCTTTCTCTTCTCTCCCTTTTTTTCTTTTTTTTTCAGTCTCTCAGTCCTCCCCATCTCACACACCACACACACACACACACACACACACACAGACACGAATGCAAAAAAACTGCCTTTCTCTCATCTCCTCCTGAGACCTTACAGCATTTCAGTCAGGGCTGGAGGTCCCAACATAGTATCCCTGTATCTTTCCCTGCTCAGGCAGGGACCCTGGCCCTGAGCAGCCTTGCCCTGTTTCCCCATTGCAGGGCCGCCTGCCTGTCAAGTGGATGGCACCTGAGGCCCTGTTTGACCGAGTCTACACTCACCAAAGTGATGTGTAAGTTCTAGGAACCCTGGAGCTCAGAATAAACATGTTTCTTCCTTGCATTGAAATAGGAAAGAGGAAGTCCTGAGTTCTAATCTTGCACTGGCCATTCACTTCCCCTCACTGTGCCTCAGTTTCCTTCTCCACAAAATGAAAGACTTGAATTGGATTCTGCTTAAGGGTCCTTCTAGTTCTGATATTGTTCGTCTGTATCATGTTTCAGATAACCAGTTGTTGAACATTTATTAAGTACCATCTGTTGTTTCCCTATATTCTAGGATCTTTAGACCTAGGGGTCCTTGTTTCAGGCTTAGGATTCCCCATCCCCTCCCCCAACTCCTCTAATGCCCTGATCCCAGTCTTTATCTAGATTCTCCTACCTTGAAGTCAGTAATGGTTACCCTTGGATTTTGGGTGGGGTTGGGAGAGTGTAGAATCCATCATGGCCCAGGCTCCAAATTCTGCCTGCCTGTCCGCCCTCCCTCTCCCAGGTGGTCCTTTGGGATCCTGCTGTGGGAGATTTTTACCTTAGGTGGCTCCCCTTACCCTGGCATCCCTGTAGAAGAGCTTTTCTCCCTGCTGAGAGAAGGACATCGTATGGACCGGCCTTCCCACTGCCCACCAGAGCTGTGAGCCATCCTCCTTGTTTTTCTGATTCTCTCTTTCCTTCCTCCATGAGCTCCTTACTTGTCCCCCTCCCCCTCCCCTTTTGGAGCTATGGTCCCTCCCATTTACCTGGAGCTGTGACCCCCCCCCCCTTTCTTATTCCTTTTTCCCTCTTAGCCCACAGTTTCTTCTTCCCATCCAGGTCCTTGACCCTCCTCCCTTCGCTCTCTCCACTCCAGGTACATGCTGATGCGTGAATGCTGGCATGCTATTCCCTCCCAGAGACCCACCTTCAAGCAGCTGGTTGAAGCCCTGAACAAGATCTTGACAGCTATCTCTGAGGAGGTATGACTTGTGGGCATTCATCGATGGTTGATCCCCTCTCCCCAACACACCTGATTTTTACTGTCCCCAGGCCTCGGTCAAGACTTAGTGTGATAAGAGTTAGACCTCCCAGTTTCAGCTTCTTTTCAGTTATTTGAGCTAACTTCTTAGGGATAGTCCCTTAACTTCTCCTAACCTCAAGTTCTTCATCTGTTAAATGGGAAGAATCACTTTCACATCTCAGAAAGTTATTATAGGAAAAGTGACTTGAGCTATAGAAATAGAAGTTGTTTTTATTTAATATTTCTATCTAGGGGCAGCTAGGTGGTGTAGTGGATAAAGCACCAGCCTTGGAGTCAGGAGTACCTGGGTTCAAATCTGGTCTCAGACACTTAATAATTACCTAGCTGTGTGGCCTTGGGCAAGCCACTTAACCCCATTTGCCTTGCAAAAAAACCTAAAAATATATATATATATATTTCTATCTGAATTCCCACCCCAAATCAGATGGGGCCTCTCCTTCTGGGGTCCATCAGGTGGCTATGGGTGAAGGGAGGTGGGGGAAGAAGGAAAGGAAAGGTCCAGAACAGGCCTACGGTTGGGTGTACAAGATCAGCAATAGCAGGGCTGGGATAGAGTCTTCAGGACCAGCCAGAGCAGAGCTAGTACTCCCCCATAAACCAGCCTAAGACTACCTCTCCTTTCTCCCCCTTTGTTGATTCCTCCCTGCTGCAGTACCTGGACCTCTCCATGGCCTTTGAGCAGTATTCACCAGCCGGCGAAGATACTAGCAGCACCTGTTCTTCCAATGACTCAGTTTTCACCCATGAGCCCCTGGCCCCCGGGAGTCTGGGCCCAAACCCCTTCATCTACCACAGTGTAAGGACATGAACTGAACCAAACTGACTGTGAACTGAGATAGCGGTGATATGAATATCCTGGTCTGTTTATGATTTCAAGAATTTGACTCTGCCCTGAAACTTTCTCTCTGGTCCCTGGCCTTCCCCTAAGAAGGGTAAGAACAGGCCTGACCTTGAATGACTGCCTATTCAGTACAGTCGTGCCTTGATATTTTTTTTAAATCAGAGTCCAGTATCATTAAGGGACAGACACAGGTCCTTTTCACCTGAAGTTGTCCCTAAAAGAACCCAACCTTACCTTTCCTTCCTCATCTCCCTTCCCTTTTCCTTTTCCTTTCCCTTCCCTTGATCCCAGGGAATATTGATGTACATAATGTGTCTATGCATATATATATATGACCTTTGATAAATTATTTTTTGGAATAGACCTTTGCATGCTTCACTTTTGCCTTAGGGCAGTATTAGGGGTTGGGGAGTGAAGATAACCTGAAAGATGGAATGTGAGGTTTGGCAGAGTGGTTTGGCGGTGGGGGGAGACCAACTTTCAGACAGACCCAGAGAAGAGAGGGGGAGTAGGAAGGAAGCCCAGCAGCAACAAGGTGGCTTTTTAAGATATTGGGAAGCACAATGAAAATAAGCACTAAGAATCTTGTGGTAGTTCCTTAAGACTCTGCTTCTCAAGGTATAGGGAGGGAAAGGAATTTGCCCAATGTCAGCAAGTTGTTGGCAGATCTGGGACTAGAAGCCCACATTCCTGACTCCAGGCCAGCAGCCTTTCTACTCTGCAGAGGAAGACAGGATCAGATTAGGCTAGCCTGGGGCTTTGGACCCAAGGTCCAGGTCAGGAGTATCCTTTCCTAGTCCTAGACATAATCCTGCTGGGGTCAGTGCATGGATTAATCTCTTAGAAACTTGTCCCCCAGCTATCAAACTGACTCTATTGTGCCAGCTCTCTCCTAGTTGCCTGGCTTTGATCCATATTTGTCATAGTCTTGGTTCTATCACCAGCTTCTTGGGCTACCTCATCCTTCCCACCATCCTTCTCTACAATGTTTTATACTGAGCAAGATGTTCTCTCAAGTTCCTTCCAACTCAGAATTTTCTATGTTCCACATTCCAGGTTCCCTAGATATCTTTAATGCCTGTGAGGGCAGTGGGGCAATTATTATTATTGTCTCCATTTTACAGATGAGGAAAATTAAGACTTGGAGAGGTTAGATGACCAGTCAGTCTCACAAGAGCCAAGATTCAAGATTTCCCATAAATCTAGTATCTTGTTGCTCATTCCAAGGTTCCTTCCGGCTCTATTGTCCTCAGTTCCAAGGTCTCTCTTCCAGCTCTGATGTTCTGTGTTCCAAGATTCCTCTCAGCTCTGTGTCCTGTGGTTGTTTGTGTCTGACTTGTATGTGGTCAATATGTGCATGTCTTTAACACTGGACTAGCTAGGGCAGGGTGTGAAATCTTGTTCCCGTGGGATCTTGTCAGGGACAGTTGGGGTAGGGCTCTTCCTCCCCCCTCCACACACACACACCAACTCCACCCATGCCCACAATCCTCCCCCATCTGTTCGGTATTAACTCAACCGCCCCATTAACCCAGCGTGACCAGGAAGCCTAGCCAGGTCTGAAACTGAGCCTACTGGCTCTGCAGCTCCCACGCTGGGAAAGTCAGCTTCGAGTACAAGCTCCTGGGGATGGTCCGCCTGCCCCGCCCACCACCTGGCCAGCCTCTTGGGCACCAAGCAGCTTGGAGTGTGGGAGGAGGCAAAAAGCAGTGTGGGGGGCCTAGGCCACAGCTGTTCCTGTCCCTGAGTCCTGGGCTGGAGTTTCAACCCAGGCTGAGCCAGGCAGCACGTCCGTATTCTCAAAGGATGGATCAGGTTTCCCTGGGCCCTGATCCCCTGGATCTACTCTCTACTCCACCTCTGCCCCATGAAAGTCCCAATGGCAGCTGCTGCCCAACCATCCTGTAGTCAAGGGATGCTGGGCCTAGTCTGCAGATCAAGGCCTCCTTGTGGCAGCCTTCTTCCAGGACTTTCCCTCAGTCTTGGAAGGACCAGCAAAGGCCATCTTCAGGGGTGTGAAAGGCCTAGATGGAGGAAGCCCAGATTCCAGACAAGTGTCAGACATTGTGTGTTGAGTGAGAACTCTACAGAATTCTGCCCACATTTCTAAGCCTTCTCATTCCTGTGCAATTCAAGATTTAAAACATGCTCTTTCCCCCATCATGGGCTCAAACATGTCAAACAGTAAGAACTAGATACGAAACAAGTTCTGATTGAGAACAATCTGAGTTTCCTCATCTTTAATAGCCTAGGGATGGACCTGCAAGTCCCCTCTGGTTCCAAATCCTCTGACTTCAAGACCCTCTTGCACTTTTTAACACTTACTATCTTGTTGGAACCTTTTCAATTGCCAGAGGAGGTTGGAAGAACAGGGATTACTATCTCCATTTTGTAGAATAAGAAAATGGGCTTCAGGGACAAGTGAACCTGGACTAACTATTAATTCATATTTATAGGATTCTTTGAGAGGTACAAAGTAACAGCCCCACAAAAGCCCTAGGAAGTGATTGGTGCAATTATTGTTTCCTAAAAAGGAAACAGGTGAGGAAAATTAAGACTTGGAGAGGTTAGATAATTTTGCTAATCCTCAAACAGCTACTAATTATGAGAGCCAAAATTCTATCCCATCTCTCTTTTGTTCTTCTCCCTAAGTTTTCCTCCTTCCTCCATTACAAAGAGATTTAAATGTGGAACTTGTTACTATTAAAGTGGTCAAGAGTGAAATGATCTAAGGGTGGCTAGGTGTAGTAGTGGATAGAGCACCGGCCCTGGAGTCAGGAGTACCTGGGTTCAAATCCGGTCTCAGACACTTAATAATTACCTAGCTGTGTGGCCTTGGGCAAGCCACTTAACCCCGTTTGCCTTGGAAAAACCTAAAAAAAAAGAGTGAAATGATCTGAATATAAACAGATTCAAGGATGGGTTAGACTTGGGGTTCATAACCTGCACCTTGAAAATTATTCTGTAGCTGTGCCCGGCTTTCTGACTTTTTCTCCCAGGCTCTAAATATAGGTTCTAGACACTTCTTTCTCTTTTTTCTTCTTGCTTTGCTGTTTTGTTTTGTTTTTTTGCTTGTCTGGCAAAAGTCATTCACATTCAATTCTAAAATAAATGACTCCCAAATCTCATGTCCAGTCCTGACCTTTCTTTTTTCTTTTTAGGTTTTTGCAAGGCAAATGGGGTTAAGTGGCTTGCCCAAGGCCACACAGCTAGGTAATTATTAAGTGTCTGAGATCGGATTTGAACCCAGGTACTCCTGACTCCAGGGCCAGTGTTCTATCCACTTTGCCACCTAGCCGCCCCCCCGACCTTTCTTGAACCCCAGTCCCACCTGTTCCAGTTGTTGGACATGGGGTCTAGTGTGGGATGAAGGGAAGAGCATTGAATTTGGAATTAAAGGGATGGAAGTTAGGGTTCAGTTCTAAGCCTTAGCATCTATGTGACAATGGACAAGCCAGTCCTCTATCTGGAGATTCACCACCATCCCAAATTCAACAAGTCCCAAGATGAGCTATTCATCTTCTCTCCTTGCCACAAACTGCTTTTTTTTTTCACATTCACAGTTGCTATTAATGATACACATCACTGTTCCCCCAAAACTCAGACTCAAAACCTTAGTCATTCCTCTTTTCTGTCCCTTACACCTCTTCCAATCTGTCTCCAAGTCCTGTCAATTCTTCTTCCAAGATGTCTCTTGTTGCTTCTCCATTCTCAGGGCCACCATCAATCATCATGCTTTCATCGACCCTCCCCTATATTGCTGTAACATCCTCCTCCATGTTATCTATCTGCTTCCAGTTCATCTCAACAATTCAGGGATGTGGGGTGAAGGGGAGGCAGATGAAGCAGAGCTGAACCTTACCTCTGATTGCAAGGAGTTGAGCATATATACACTAAGCTTGGACCAGGGGTATATACATCTCTGCCTCTTCTGCCTTCTCTCACCATAGGGCTCTGCAACAGTTACTCCTCCTTGAAAATGCTCCTAGGAGTAGGACTTAGAGCCAAAAGGAAATCTAGTCCAACTCCTTAATTTTATAGATAAGGAAACAGAGACACAGTAAGGTTAAGAGGTTTGCTCAAGATTACTCAAGTAATGATGTGCAAATCTGATTGAAATGTTGTGTTCAGTCTTTTGTGGCCCTATATGAGATTTTCTTGGCAAAGATACATTAGTGGTTTGCCATTTCTGTCTCCTATTGGATTAGGCAAAGAAGGGTTAAATGATTTGCCCAGGGTCACACAGTGACCTCTGAGACTGCATTTGAACTCAGGTTTTTATGACTCCAATTCAGCATCCTATCCACTGTATCACCTAACTGCCTTCATGACTATGTTTAAAAAGATATAGTGATACCTTATTGACTAACCAAACCTGGCTTTTTCTAGTCCCTCTGCAATTTGTCACCACCACCTTGAACCCAGCCACAACTTTATCTGTCTCCTCCAGATAATCATTTCCCAGCTGCATGATTTTGCTTGTACTGTCCATCTAAAATATACCACAGCCCACCCAGTCCTCAAGGCTCAGTCACCACTCTTCCAGGGAACCTTCAGACTCAAGGAATCCCTGAACCAGAAGGTTCCTTAGAGACCAACCTGAAGACCTGAACTGGAACCCCCTCTAATGTCTCCTGACAAATGGTCATCCAGAGTCTGTGCAAAGATCTCTAGTGACCAAGAACCCACTACCTGCCAGGGCAGGATGCTCATCTCACTTTTGGACTGCTCTAATTGTTAGGAAGCTTTACCTTTAATTGAACTGAAATCTGTTTCTACACCTCTCTTACTGCCTTTCAACAATATCTCCTTGTTCTACCTTCTGAGTGCATATGGATCTTCCTCAGAAAAGGACTCATGTCCCTCCAACTCCCCCACCCTCTAGGCTCAACACTCATGGATCCTTCATCCAGTCTTCCTGTAACATGGTCTATAGTCCTGTCACCATCCTAGTTGTCCCTCTCTGGATGTCCCCAAGGACCAGACAACAGACCATGGAATTATCACCTCCTTTTCTCTGGACCCCTACTACTTACATTGGCCTAAGATTAATGACCTTCCCAGCTGAAACCCATTTCCCTCCTCTCAGCCCTACAGGATTTATCATCTCTAACTACCTCATTGCTCCTAGAAGTAAAGTGGGCACACAGACCAAAAGCAAAGGGATGGGATGAAATGAGAAGCATAAACCCATTGTGGGGATGGAGAAATAAGGGGTAGGATCAATAAAAACAGATTTCATAGGATGAAATCTATATATACAGCCTGAATGGCACTGGAAAAGAAAGGATCAATAAACAGATTGAATAGGGAGAAGATGGACTAAGTAAATAAATGAAAAGGGATTTTAGTATCAGACAGACTCAATAAACACAGTGATGGGATGGAATGAGAAGTCATGGGACAGGACCAACAAATACACATCATGAAATGAAATGGAGTGGGGTGGGATGGGATCAATAAACACACATTGGCTGGGAAGAAGTAGGAAGGATCCAAACCTCTTATAACCTACTCTAATGAATAAAGTATTTGGTGCAGGCTATCCAAGAGGCAACCTGGGCCTCTCCCTTGCTTTCATCTCATGCTAATCCTAGCTCATTTTTATAATACTTCAAAGTTTGCAAAGCACTTTCTACCCAATGCCCAGGTTGTGGGGGGGGGGGGGGGAGGAAACATGAACTTTATCTCCATTTTACAATGACATAAACCGAAGATCAGGGAGGTGAAGTCCAAGGTGAATGTTGAAGACTATTCAGCTAACAGAGCTAGGACTCAAACTCAGGTTTCTTGAATTCCAGTCTGGGTAAAAATATGGTGTGTATGCATACACCAACACATCTAACTTTAAATTATTGTTATTAAGATTTTTTCCATCACTTTCTTAAATCTAGACAGTCAACAAATCAAGCCCTGATTTGTAGTATTTACTAGTTCCAGCAGTATAAATATTCACTGAAGTTTTAACAATCAGCTGTCCAGTCCAGCTGGCTCCAATCCATCTGAGTCTAGGGTACTTTCCACTGTCCTGTACAATCTATCTAAAAACTCTCTAGTTATCTTCAACACAGTGTGGCACAAGCTCCATCAAGTGGTTAGGGAGCAAAATTGCCTACTTGGAGTTTGAGAGGTAATGTATGACCAGCTGTGAGCCTCAGTTTCCTCCTCTAAAAAATGAAGGGGTTGAAAGGCATGGCCTCTGAGGTCCCTTCCTGATGAAATATTCTATTATCCTATTTGGTTTATGAGAAAGAACCTTACCTCAGACCCTAAGTTGCCACCTAAGTTCAATGTCCTAAAAGCCAGGCTGATGAACAAGCTGAACCTGGTCCTTTATCCTGGTCCATCAAGGGGGAACCTCAGAATAAGTAGAGCAGGTCCATGTGAGACTGGGAAAGTCACTTCTTTTTCTATAAAATGGGGATAATTTTTATATTACCAGTTATAAATTTTAAGATACTAGAAAAATTAGAACCTTACAACCCAATCCAAAGTTCAATGCTCCCTCCTTTTAGGAACTTGCAGGTTGAACAACTGGAAGAGAAGACGTTCTTCCCCCCCAAGGGGACAGAGGAGAGGGCTAACACCAACTGCTGGGATATGATTCCAGGCCAGTGGAATGAGCTCAGCCCAGGAATGAGGGATTGAACCAGCTGCAGGATAGACAGGCCAAGAAGAAAGAGCCATTGAACCCCTAAAGGTCCCAGGCAGAGGCAGACAAGCCAGGGAGCAGGTGCCCTTTGTCTGTTCCTTCTCTGACATCTATCTTCTTTCCAACTGATGCATTTTTGAAGACAGTATGGAATAGTCGTGAGAAAGCACTGTCTCTGGGGTCAGAGGACCTGTGTTCAAATCTTGAGTCTTCTACTTACTACAAGTGTGACCTTGGACAAGTCACCTTCTCTGGGCCTTATTCCTCATATGTAAAGAGAGGAGAACAAGAATCTTGCTCCAGAGGGTCTTCAGATTCTAAATTTATGTTCCAGTGTAAGAGTTTCCCTGGAATTCAGCCTGAGCTCTTGTGTTTTCTCCATCTACTTTCTCAGCAGTCTCATTCACTCCAACTTCCACAAGAGGTCTTCCATATGATGGATCCCAAATCCATTCAAGTTCCTTCTCTGAGCTCTCAAGTTACATCTCTATCTGAATGTTCCCTGATACCTCAAACTCAGAATGCTTAAAATCAAGCTGAATCTTTTTATCTTAGATATATATAGTCAGTGTCAATCCTCCACTTAAAAATCTTCATTGTTCTTTGTTGTTGTTTAGTTGATTAGTTGTGTCTGACTCTGTCGGACCCCATTTAAGGTTTTCTTGGCAGAGATGCTGGAATGGTTTGCCATTTCCTTCTCTGGCTCATTTTATAGATGAAGAACTGAAGCAAACATATTTAAATGACTTACCCAGCTGATAGGTATCTGAATCTGGATTGGAACTCAGGTCCTCCTGACTCCAAGGCCAGTATTCTGTCCACTGTACCACCTAACTTTGCTTCTTTGATTGTTCATAGTTCTCTACTAAATAAAGCTCAGATTCCTTGGTCTGACCTTCAAGGCCCTCAATAATCTGAAATCATTCTATGCTTCCTGCCTTCCTCTCCTTCAGCCAAACTATACTACTTCCTGATCGTCTGAACCCACCCAGCATTTTTCTGTCTTTGGACCTTTATTCATACCATTACCCAGGTCTAGAATTCTCTCCCTACTTTTCTTTTTCTCTTAGTGGTAGTGCTGAGGCAATCAGGGTTTAAGTGACTTGAGTAGGGTTACACAGCTAGCTGCAACCAGATTTGAACTTAGGTTCTCCTGTCTCCAAGGCTGGTACACTATCCACTGTGCAATCTAGCTACCCCCTCCATACTCTTTTTATTCCTGTTAATAATCTCCACTCTTACCATCCCAAATCCAATTCCAGGAAGTCTTCTCTGGTACTTGCTGAACATAACAGTCTTTCTCACCCAATCTTCCACAGAACTTTGTTTTATACCTCTCTATTATTCAATTTAGTGTGTGATAGTTATCTGTGCTTATCTTTAGGTCATAGATCTAGGGGTATAAGGAACTTTAAAGGCCATATAATCCAACCCCCTTGTTTTTACAGGTGAGGCCCATAGAGGTTAAGTGATTTGTCCATAGATACCCACTAATATCTATAATTCTGACCTCAGTTCTCCTTCTACTGAACTAGACTATAAATTACATGACAGAGACTGGTACCTCTCTAAATACTGGAAAAAGGGTTTGACAAATAATGGGTATTTAATAGAATGGATTTTCTAAATAGTCCCTCCAAATGACTTGTGGGAATTAGATGGAGAATATCAGCTCCACACACAGAGAATTTGAAACCCCCTCCCCTTGGAGACCAGTAGATGCTAGTCCTTACTGCTGGTCTTTTCAGACTTAAGAATTTAATGTTGTGGGAACAGTTTCTAGCCCTTGGGGAATAGTTCTGCCAATGGTTGGCTGAATGACCTAGCAATTTGTTTGACATTTATATCAATTTACATTGCATTGTCCAGTTTACAAATCCAGTCCTTTTAGCCATATTATAACAGTTGGTTCTTCCAATAATCTTGGGAGGTAGATAGGAAAAATATTTGAAACCCCATTTTACAGCTGAAGAAACTGATCTTTGATGACCCAACCTAGTAACTTGCCCAAAGACATCTGGTTCATAGATTTAGAATAAGAAAGGGACTTCTAAAAATTATTTGATTCAATCCATCTTACTTGTCCAAATCCTTGTCCAGGGTCACAGAGGCACCAAATAGAAGAGGAAAGACTCAAACCTAGGTTCTCTAGCTCCATATTCAGTGTTGTTTTTTCCTTTTGGCAAGGATTAATTATTCTATCTCTCTAAGCTTGTTTCTTCATCTCTGCACTGAAGATAATAAAATTTATTATATCTGCCTCACTAAGTGAAGCAGTGCTTTGTATAAGCCTCAAAGCACTTCTGAAATGTTATTGTTGAGCGTGAACTTATGAACTTATATAAGTGTAGAATTGAGTTAAAATGATTTCCTCAAGGTCATAGAATTTATAAGTGGCAAAATTGGTTCTTGAAACATGTATGGGAGGCCTAGGAGGCATTCCCATTTTATTGATGAGAAAATTGAGGCTCAGAGACAGAAAATAACTGACCAAATATTGTAAGTGACAACTGGTTCTTAAAATCAGATTTTTCTGAATCTGAATTCTCTGCCTAATAGTTCCCAGGGAATCAGAAGGACCAATATTTGGAGAACCTACAGCCAGAATAGTCCAGGATGATCCCAGTATCCTGCCTCCATTTTGTGTTGTCCTGATAGCCAGAGGTACATCCATACTCTTGCTTCTTCTCTACTTTGCATTCAAACATTTGGGCTCCAACATGGTTCTTCCTTGTTTTGATTCCCCTTAGAAGAGCCCCCAGCCCAGCCCTCCACCAAATTCCCTGCTGGGTCAAGATCTTGGCTGGGGAAGAGAGAGAGAATGATGGCGCATATGGGAGCCCTGGCACTGGGTGTACTTGTTCCACATTCCCGATATTCGATGTCAGGCCAGAACGGATTGTCCTAATCCACCAAGCTCTTCAGCTGGGTTTGACTCTATCCACTCTCCTCTTTCACACCCCCTCTCCTTCCTGTACCCCTCCTTCCTCTCCCTTCTCTTCCCCCCCTAGTTTGGCCTCAAGAGAACATTCTCAAGTAGGGATGGGGGGGGTGAGAATGCTGGCCTCCTTGATTCTGGTCTCTACTCCCTTGTGCCTTTTCAGTCCTCCAGACCCATAGAGTTAGGTTCAGGTATATGCTGAGGACAAAAAAAAAAAAACAAACAAAAAACTATCTCTATTTTCCTAAGCAAAGGGTCCTAACTTCTAGTTAGCACTGACTAGTTAAATTATTGCTATCTACTACAGCCCTCTATTTTAGCTTGTGTTCTTTACATTCTTGGATTCCCCAATTTTATTTTTTGGACATTTACTATTTTCTAAACTTTGATGATCTCTATCTTGCCCCTCCCATAAGAAGTCCCCTGAGCCTCCTGACCTTTCTAGCTCCAGAGTCAGCTTGGATCCCTTGCCCTAACCCTCCTTTCCTCATCCTTGATTCCCCATCTCCCTTCTAACATCATCACCATCTCTTGGATGCTTGGTCTTAATAATTCTTCCCACCATTCCTCCTGCCCCCAACTATTCACACTTATCCCAAGAATACATTTCTAGAATTTATTGTCAAGATAAAAGAAGACCCCCAAAATTAAGAAATATCACCACAGGTGAAGGTCTAGAAGTGCAAATGAAAGAAAAGGAATAAAAATCAGACCTAGTCTAAAAGGAATTTAATTTCTAAGCTATTCTATATAGCTACAATTCCTTGGCCTAGATTGGCTCACCTTGCCAATCCTTTTAGCTATCGACATTTTTCACTTAGCTATCTTTCACCTTTCCATAACCTAGCTGACCTGAGATCAGCCCAAACAGGCAGTCCGTCTCAAGCTAATTGTTTCCATTCTACAATTTCTGTCTCATTCTCAGTCAATAAGAAAGCATTCTAATGCCATGGCAAGCTATTGAGTTCCACTCAAAATCCTCTTTAACCATTGAATTCACTTCCTTGGGAGAGCAGTTCAAATAATAATACCAACATTTTCACTATGCTAGCTGGAGTTCTTGTGAAGAAAGTACATTTTTCAATATTTTTTTTTAAACAGACAAGGTCTCCTCATCTTGCTCAGATCAGAAATGCAAGGGCTATTCATAGGCCTGATACCACTCTAGTTTGGCATGGAAACCCTGCCCTAAATCAGATCACTCTTTTTTGGCAAATCATGATTCCGTCTTCCCCCCAAACTCACCACATTGCTGCAAAAGTTAGTATAGGGGCAGCTAGGTGGCACAGTGGATAAAGCACTGGCCCTGGAGTCAGGAGTACCTGAGTTCAAATCTGACCTCAGACATTGTGTGGCCTTGGGCAAGCCACTCAACCCCATTTGCCTTGCAAAATTCTAAAAAAAAAAAAAAAAAAAGTTAGTATAGATACCCAAAGAAGCATAATCCACTGCAGTTCAAGAGATCTACCACCTCAGACTGCTTGGGAGCTGGTATTCCAGATGTGCAAGGTAACACCTACTTTGCAAAGCTGAAAGTGCTTTAGCAATATGAAATATTATAATTTCCTTCTTATTTCCCCAACCAAGATACAAACATGTAGAAATAAAAGACAGGGTTCCTATCACCTAAAAAAACAGGATGCCAAATTTCTCCAAAAGTACATAAAAATATAGCATCTATCACATGGTAGGTAATGATCAGGAGCACAAGAAAAAGAAATTTAATGTTAGGATTGATTCCAAGTTCAGGGTTAGGGAGAGATGATTAGGGTAGGGTTAAGATCAGGATTTCAGGCGACATAGGAAAGGTTATCAAGATGCTTAGAGAATGGGAAATCATACTAGATAGGAAATGTTAAAGGATAGGAGTATAAGTTTAGTAGATCTGGTATGCTGTACGTAGTTGTTGCTCAGTTATGTTTGACTCTTCATGACCCTGGGACCACAGCATCCCCCTACTAGGTACACATGGGGTTTTCTTGGCAAAGATACTAGAGGGGTTCACTATTTCCATCCCTAGTGTTAAGGCAAACAGAGTAAAGTAACTTACCCAGGGACATACAACTAGTAAATGACTGAAGCAAGATTTGAACTCAGGTCTTCCAGACTTGAGGCCCAGCCCTCTAACCACTGTGCTATCTTGGTGAGCAAGTAATAAATCCTAACTCTTCCACTAACAAACTATCTGATCTGGGATAAGCCATTTCACTGCCTTGGGCCTCATCTTCAAAATTGGAATGATAATAATGCCTGCACAACTTGTCTTAAAAAAAAATATGACAGTTAAAGTATTCTGTGAATCTTAAAGTACTATAGAAATGAGATCTGGTACTATTAATGGGAGGGCAGCTAGATGACATAGTGGACAGAATGTCAGGCCTGGAGTCAGGAACACTCATTTTCCCGAGTTCAAATCTGTCCTCAGACAAACCCTATTTGCCTCAGTTTCCTTATTTATAAAAGCTGGAGAAGGAAATAGCAAACCACTCCAGGAACTCTGCCAAGAAAACCCCAAATTGGGTCACAAGTGTCAGATACAACTGAACAACAACAACAACAACAACATCAACAATTGTTAGGGGAAAAGAAGTGTGGTATAATGGGAAAAGCACTGGAATTGGAGATAGAACATCTGCTGCTTACTGTGTGACCTATAATAATATGCTGCCTATTTCCCAGGGTAATTGTGAGAAGATAATAGCTGGCATTTAGATATAAGGTTTAAGGTTTGCAAAGCATTTTGTAAATATTATCTCATTGTATCCTCACAAAATCCCTGGGAGGTAAATGTCACATAAATTTGTTCCCCATTTTATAGAGGAAGAAACTAAGGTAAACAGAAATCAAGTCACTTGCCCAAGGTCACTACAGTGCTAAGTGTCAGCTCAAGTCCTATATTCTAATTCACAGTGCCACCTGGCTTCCTCAATCAAAGAAAATCATTTTGTAAACCTTAAAGTACTATATAAACAGGAGAAAATATTATAATTTATCATATTTGATCTGGTAAAGAAAAAATGTAGGGAAGACCTAATAGCAGTCTTGCAATAACCAAAAAGGGCAGCCACTTGACACAGTGAATAGAGGACCAAACTGAGTTCAAATATGGTCTCAGAAATTAACTAGCTTTGTGACCCTGGGCAAGTCACTTAACCTTGTTTGTCTCAGTTTTCTCTTCTGTAAAATGGCAAAGGAAATGGCAAACTATTCCAGTATCTCTACCATAAGTATCCCAAATGGTGTCATGAAAAGTCAGATCCAAATAAAATGACTGAACAACAACAACTGGAAAAATAACTGGAAAACTATGTAGAGGAGTTCTTACTAGTGGATGAGATTCAATAAATACATAACTGTCTTAAGATCCAATATAGAAAGGGCACAGACTGTCAAATGTTTTTTTCTTTATATTCCTCAGTATCTGATACAGCTCCTAGAATCCAGAAAGGAAAGGAAACACATTCATTAAACACTATTTGACAATCACATGCTACATGCTGGGAATGCATACAGAAAGAGAGACAATCCTTGTATACAAAGTTTACAAAGTCCTTCTTACTAATTGGAAGAAAATTCAGAAGAATAAGAGTTGGTCCTTAAGATTCAATGGTAGGACAAATTGAAAGGTCCTAGGATTAAACTTTGGGAGAAAGGAAATCTGGGATCTGGGTAAGCAGGATTTGGAGAAGGGCCATTGAGTTATGGAAGAATATAAAAAAAAATTCTCCTTTTTAGTTGCTCTAGAAATAGAAGAAATACTATTTCTCAGGTCTAAAATCCTTCCAAGACTTTTTCTTTAGAAAAGGTGGGGCAGTGGATAAAGCACTGGCCCTGGAGTCAGGAGTACTTGGGTTCAAATCTGGTCTCAGACACTTAATAATTACCTAGCTCAGTGGCCTTAGGCAAGCCACTTAACCCCATTGGCCTTGCAAAAAAAAAAAAAGTGGTGAGAAGAAAAAGCTAAGACTTTCCTTTGAAATACAGAAAGAAAATGAATAAAATAGTGAAAAACTAAGCATAACTCTCTTTTAAGAAATATTTTATTTGTTTTTCCAACTACATACAGCAGTAGTTTTTACCAATCAATTTTTTTCCAAGGTTTTCTCCCTCCCTCTTTCCCTTCCCCCTCCTCCTGACAGAAAACAATCTGATATAGGCTCTATATTTATAACCATGCTAAATCAATATTGATCATGTTGTGAGAGAAGAATTAAATCCAAACAGAAGAAAACATTGGAGAGAAAAAAATGACATAATATATGACAACTTTTAAAAATTGAAGATAATAAGCCTTGTTCTTCATTTAAACTCCACAGTTCCTTCTTTGGTTATGGATGGTATTTTCCATCATGTCTTTTTTTGTCACGGTACCACTTCCCTGATGTCACAGTTTTCTTTGAAAATAAATGACAAGGGAGGCTAGGTTGCGCAGTGGATAGAGCACTGGCCCTGGAGTCAGGAGTACCTGAGTTTAAGTCTGGCCTCAGACACTTAATAATTACCTAGCTGTGTGGTCTTGGGCAAACCACTTAACCCCATTGCCTTGTAAAAACCTTAAAAAAAATGAAAATAAATGACAAACATTTTAAAATTGTCTTTGATTACTGACTGCTGAAATGAACAAGTCCGCCATTACCCCCATGCTATTGATATTGTGTATAATGTTCTTCTGGTCCTGCTCATTTCACTCAGTATCAGTTCATCCAAGTTTTTCCAGGTTCTTCTGAAATCCTATCCCTCAAGTTTTCTTGTAGAATAATAGCACTCTATCACATACATATACCACAATTTGTTCAGTCATTCACCAATTGATGGACATCCCCTCAATTTCTAATTCTTTGCCACCACAAAAAGAACTGCTATGATTATTTTTGTACATGTGGGATTTTTACCCTTTTCTGTGACCTCTTCAGGATACAGACCCAGTAGTGGTGTTGCTGTGTCAAAGGATATGCAGTTTTATTGTCCTTTGGGAAAAGTTCCAAATTGCTCTTCAGAAAGACTGGATCATAAACATAACTTTTTTTTATAAGGCAATGGGGTTAAGTGACTTGCCCAAGGTCATACAGCTAGGTAACTATTAAGTAGTGTCTGAGGCTGCATTTGAACTAAGATCCTCCTGACTCCAGGGCAGGTGCTCTATATACACTGTGCCACCTAGCTATCCCTAAAACATAACTCAATATAAAACTATTGTGTTCCCACTCATCTGAAAAGACTGGTATCTTGGCCCACCAAAGAGCTATTTTGCATTCAAGACAAAGATACAGATCACGAGAAGAAACTCTTTTTCAATCTCTAATGAGAGTGGTTCATGATAATTATTCAAGAATGTTACTGTATTTTAACCTATTATCTTTTCCTTATTCAAGATTCCTAGTGAACAAAACAAATAAAAAAGATTCCTCTAAATGTTATTTCTTTTGTCTTTTTTAATTTAATTTTTTTCAATCACATGTAAAGATAATTTTCAACATTGATTTTTTGTAAAATTTTGAGTTTCACTCTAAATGTTATTTCAAATCATCTTGGGGCAGATAACATTTGCACAATACACGAACCTAGCTCTCTTTAAATATATTAGAGCATAGTTCAAAATTATATAAGATTGCATTCCCATTATTTGATATTAAATAGGAGGGAGGATCATTAAATTTAAAGTTTTTCCTTAAGAAATAAGAAATCAAGAAAGGACTCCCAGAAACAGCACAAATTGCTATAATGGACTAGTTGAAAGATGCTCAACCACTTTATACATCTCTATCATTTTCACTCTTTATCTCTGATCTTCTGAACTAGACATGAATAATATTAGATACAACAAAATTTTTTCTGGATAACTTGAACCTGAATTGCAGTGTGCATTATTAGCATTGTTTATTTTTTCTTTGACAGAGGAAATAGCTCTATGGTTCTGATGCCAGTACCCCATGGAAGTGTCTGGGCTCCCATGTTTGTACAATATCAAAAGAAGACAGTTAGCCTTTCCCAGCCTTTCCCTCCCTCCCCTGCATATTGGCAGTGTGAGACAAAGCCCCAGTTGCTTTACTCTAGTAACCATTCATGCTGCCCTAAGTTAAGCATCATTATCTCCAATTTACACATGTAGATGTTGCAATTTCTTCACAATCCCACTAGTCTTTATTGCATAGACTTGTGTTGTAATCAGTAAGGATTTAGCTTTCAACAGTACTTATCTCAACTGATTCATAACTTTTTAGGCTAGGCAACTCTTGTCCAGAATGTCCTCTGTTAAATCTCTCACATAGGATCTACCTGGCAAGGAAGCCAGTCTGTGATTCTTTAAACATTCACAAGGATGGAGGCGGCTAGGTGGCGCAGTGAACAGAGCACCGGCCTTGGAGTCAGGAGTACCTGGGTTCAAATGCGACCTCAGACACTTAATAATTACCTAGCCGTGTAGCCTTGGGCAAGCCACTTAACCCCATTGCCCTGAAAAATCTTAAAACAAACAAACACAAGGATCACCATGGATCTCAGATGCCCCTGAAAACTCAAAAACAACAGTGGCAGATACTATAAAACCAGAAAAGTTTCAAGTGTGATCACAGATTAAAGGAATTATGTGCTAAGCTAAACTGGTTCCCAGAGACCATCTAGTCCAATTTCCCTCATTATACACATAAGGAAACAAGATGACATGTCCAAAAATATAAAGGTATAAGGATCAGAGGCAGATTTTGAACTCAGGTCCATAGTCAGTACTCTTTCCACATTACAAACAGATTGTAGCTGCTGTCTGAAGAGCAGTCTAGCAGGATAAAGGGGTTCATTGCCACTATGTTGGCCATTAAGTGATATATTATTTATCCATGACAGTCCATCCAGTTTCCCACTATATACATATATGTGTTTATGTATATGAACAATGCATGTATTGAATATTTATACATATATAAATATATATTTATATGCTATATATTTATACAAACAAGTCTTTCCCATACTGCCTACAGGTTTTTTTAAATGAAGAATAGGACTTTTATTTATCCAAAATCAAATTTCATCTTTACCTATTGTTCCTATGTAGATATTTTTGGATCTCAATTCTGATAACACAGTATAGGAGCAATATCTTCCATGAATTTCTGCCAGCTAATTCCTGACCATCAGTCAGCAAGCATTTATTAAATCACCTATGTAGAGATACTTTTCAAAGAGCTGGGACTACAATAGCAAAAATAAAACATTCCCTACCCTTAAAGAGTTTAAACTCTAAAGGAGGAGACTATAAGAGTGGGGAGGGGAGGGAGGGAGGATGGGAGAGAGAGAGAGAGAATATATGTTTATAGAATGAAAAGTAGCTTAGGGAGAGAAGACATCAACAGCCGGAAGGATAAAAAGCTTTGTTGTAAAAGGTGGCACTTAAGTAAGTCTTAAAGGAAATCAGGGGTTCAGAGAGGCAGAAGTGAGAACATGAAGGCATTTAGTGCAAAGATTTTGGGAGATGATGGGTTGAATGTGTAAAATAGCAAACAGGCTATTATGGCTAAATTAGAATATGTGGAGGGAAGTATGATTTGAGAAGAGCTGAAAGGGTAGGAAGGGACCTGTTGCAAAGGCATTTAAACGCCAATCAGAAGAATTTATAAATAAATAGGGAGTGACTAGCACTTAGAGGAGATTACACTTGCACTTTAGGAAAATCACTTTGGATTAGAGTGGGGGGACACTAGAGGTAGGGAGACTATTGTGAAAATCCTGGAAAAAGATGATATAGAGGTAACTAGGTAGAGCAATGGACTGGAAGTCAGGAAGACTCTTCTTGAATTCAAATCCACCCTCAGACGCTTAAATAGATGTGTGACCCTGGGCAAATCACTTCACCCTAATTTGCCTCAGTCCTGATCTAGAGAAAGAAAAGGCAAATCATTCTAGTGCTCCTGTTGAATTAGAATGAATTGGAAGGGGCCTGACACTAATTAATTGCCTAGCTGTGTGACCTTGGGCAAATCACTTAAAAAAGAATAAATTGGAAGTACAATATGTTTATGCTTCTTCCTGGACCAGTTTCGAACTATTTAACGCAGACTGGTGTCTTGATATTGATAAGTAGCAGCATTTTATAGGAGCTTCTTTTTTTTTAATTCATTATATTTATTTATTTATTTATTTTGCAGGGGGAACAGGGTTAAGTGACTTGCTTAAGATCACACAGCTTGGTAATTATTAAGTGTCTGAGGCCATATTTCAACTCTGGTCCTCCTGACTCCAGGGCCAGTGCTCTATACACTGCACCACCTAGTTGCTCTTTAAAGGAGCCTCTAGAGGGGCAGATAGGTGGCGAAGTGGATAAAGCACCTGCCCTGGAGTCAGGAGTACCTGGGTTCAAATCCGGTCTTAGACACTTAATAATTATCTAGCTGTGTGGCCTTGGGCAAGCCACTTAACCCCATTTGCCTTGCAAAAACCTAAAACAAAACAAAACAAAAAGGAGCTTCTAAGGCAAGGGGTGTCTTGAAGTGTGGAATTGTTCACCATGCTCAGGATTAGGTTGAAGGGCTCCACTCAAGGTAATCAGGTGAAATTTGGTAAAGAGAGTTAAGAAAGAGGCAGGGAGAGAGAAGACAAAGCTAGGAGAGCAATCTGAGTCTTGAAAGCTATGATCTGGTCAAGTTGGCAATGTTTCAGTCCTATATAAAGTAATTGAATAACAGACTCATGAGATAGAAAGGGCAAATGTTCCCTTTTTGCTTTCAGAGTCTGCTGGAAAGACAGATGAGCTTTGAATTTTCTAGCAGGAAACAAAAAAAGAATGATCACCTGTAATCCATCACCCACAGTATTTTCTAATTTTTTGTTTTAACTGCAGGGAAGAATGAAATGTGGTGAATAAATATGTATTGTGACCTTTTTAAAAAATACAGGCTCTTTAATAGAAGAAAAGGAAAATGAGCATATTGAATGAAAGAATCAAGATCCTAAAAGTTCTCCACAGACTAGAAGGATGGGTTAAATCTAATAGGATGAAACTTATTAGGGATAAAAGAAAAGAATACACTTGGGTTCAGCTATTCATCAGTTTTTTTATTGTAACATTCATTTTAAAATTTTTAGTTCCAAATTCTCTCCCTTTTCTAGTTCTTCTCCTACCCTTTGAGAGGACAAGCAATATGATATCCATTATACATGTGAATTCAGGTAAAATTTATTTTCCTTTTAGCCATGTTGCTAAAAAATATAAATAAATAAATAAAAGTTTAAAAAATAGGGTTAAAAAATTTGCACTCAAAAGTTTTTCTCTTCTTTCTGGAGATGGAATGATTTTTCATCATGAGTATTTTGGAAATGTCATAGATCATTACAATGATCATTGCTAAATCTTTTGCAATTGATTATCATTACAATATTGCTGGGTAGCACAGTAGATATAGCACTGAGCTTGGAATCAGGAAGACAAATTCATGAGTTCAAATTGGGACTCTGATTAGCTATGTGATCCTGGACAAGTCATTTAACCCTGTTTGTCTTATTTCCACATCAGTAATATGAGATGGAGAAGGAAATGGCAAATTACACCAGTATCTTTGCCAAGAAACCCCAAATGGGGTCATGAAGAGTCAGACGAGGCTGAACAACAATTGCTGCTATTATGTATAATGTTCTTCTAGTTCTGCCCACTTCACTTTGCATCAGTTTTCAAGTATTTATCAGCAAAAATATAAGAGAAAGAAGTAACTAAATAATATTTCATGTTAAAAATAAAAAACAAAAAACAAAATAGGAGACAGCTCAAAGATGATAGAGAAAAGGCAGGGACTCGAACTCTCCCCAAACCTCCCCCAAACAACTTTAAATAACACCTCCAAACAAATTCCAGAGTGGTAGAATCCCACAAAAGGAGAGGTTGAAACTTTCCAGCCCAAAACAACTTAAAAGATTGGGAGGAAAGGTCTGTTGCACTAGGTAAGAGCAGAGCACAGGCCAGTTGAGGCTGGCAGTAGGTCTTGAGGGTGACTAAATCAATGGCAGCAGTGGTGGTTTCTGGAGCTCTCAATCCACAGATAGCAAGATGGTCAGACAACTGGTCAAAATAATATTCAGACTGCTTTCTGTCAGAGGGGAGGGGAAGGCAGGAGAGGAAGGGAGAAAAAAAATGTACAAATCAAAACCTTGCAAAAAAAAAGATTGGTAAAAACTACCATTGCTTGTAGTTGGAAAAAACAAATAAAATATTTAAATTAAAAGGATATTACAGGAGTCTCTTTGCTGGTACCAGGGGAAGACTTTGCTGCACTGAAGTTGAAGTCCTGGATCACAATCCCAGGGCAAGAAGTAGTACAAGCACAAAAGCTTACTATCATAGGGGAGCTGGAACTCTATTCACAGTTCCAGGCAGAAAAAGAGAGCTTGTGGCTTCTCATAGACCAGAGAATAGGCCAGAAGAATAGAAAACACACCTCTCCCTAAATCAAACCACCTTGAAAGAACCAAAAAGTTATAGGTTTGCAAAATTATCTCTGAAAACAGATGTACAAAATACCTAACACTTGGGACAGTGCCCTTTCCACTCTAGAAGCAGGACTACATTAGCATAGAGTTAAAAGTCAAGAAACAAGCTGGGAAATAAGCAAACAGCAGAAAAATATACTAATTATAGGAAGTTACTACAGAGACAGGGAAGATCAATTATAAACTCAGAAGACAAGAAAGTAAAAACTGCTACATCCAAAGTCGCAAATTAAAATGTGATTTGATCTCAGGCCATGGACTAGCTCAAAAAGACTTTTAAAAATCAAGAGTCAGGAGAATTTGGGTTCAAATCCGACCTCAGACACTTAATAATTACCTAGCCATGTGGCCTTGGGCAAGCCACTTAACCCCATTGCCTTGAAAAAATCTAAAAAAAAATCAAGTAAGAGATAGAGGAAAAATTGGGAAAAGAAATGAGTGATTTAAGAAAATGATGGAAAAAAAAAGAATCAACAGCTTGGCAAAGGGGGCACAAAAATACTCAAGAAAATAACACCTTAATGGTGTAGTGGATAAAGTGCCAACCCTGGAGTCAGGAGCACCTAAGTTCAAATCCAGTCTTAGAAACTTAATAATTACCTAGCTGTGTGGCCTTGGGCAAGCCACTTAACCCCGTTTGCCTTGCAAAAACCTAAAAAAAAACCCCTTAAAAATAGAATAAAATAGAATAGGACAAATATTAAAAAAAATAGAATAGGACAAATATTAAAAGAGGCACAAAAGTCCAGTGAAAAGAATGCCTTGGAAAGTAGAACTGATCAAATGGAAAAGGAGGTACAAAAGCTCACTGAAGAAAATAATTCCCTAAAAATTAGAATGGACAAGCAGAAGCTAATAACATTATGAGACATCAAGAAAATAAAACAAAATCAAAAGAATGAAAAAAATAGAAGAAAATGTAAAATATCTCATTGGAAAAACCTGGAGGAGCTTAGACATCATTTCAACAAATAATCAAGAAAAAATGCCCTGATATTCTAGAACCACAGTATAAAATAGAATCTGCTAATCACCTCCTGAAAGAGATCCCAAAATGAAAACTCCCAGGAATATTATAACCAAATTCCAGAGTTTCCAAGTCAAGAAGTAAATATTGCAGTAAAAAAAAAATCAATTCAAATATTGTGGAGTCATAGTCGGGATCACACAAAGTTTAGCAGTTTCTACATTTAAGGATCAGAGGGCTTGGAATATGATATTCTGGAGGAAAAAGGAATTCGAATTACAACCAAGAATCACCTAGGCAGCAAAACTGAGTATAATCCTTTAGGAGAAAAAATGAATATTCAATGAAACAAAGGACTTTCAAGTATTCCTGATAAAAGACCAGAGTTAATAGAAAATTCGACTTTTAAATAAAAAAACTCAAGAGAAGCATAACAAGATAAAAAGAAAGAAGAAATCATGTTTAAAAAAACCAAAAAACAAAATAAGAGACAGCTCAAAGATGGTAGAGAAAAGACAGGGACTCAGTAAAGCTAAAATGTTTGCATTACTACATGGAAAAACGATACTTGTAACTCCTAAAAAGCTTTCTCATTATTAGGGCAGTTAGAGGGATCATTTGTAGACAGAGGGTATGAGTGTGAGTTGAATATGATTGGATAATTTTCTAAAAATAAAATTAAGGGATTAGAAAAAGGAATGTATTAGGAGTAATGGAAAGAAGGAAGGAATTTAAATGGGGTAAATGTCTGACAAAAAAAGGTGAAAAAGAGCTTTTATACTGGAGGGGAAGATGGGGGAAGTGGGGTGGAGCATGTGAACCTTATTCTCAACATAAAGGTCAAAGAGTAAATAAAAAAACACTCAGTTGGATATAGAAATCTATATTGCCATATAACAAAATAGGAGGAAAAGGGCAGGAGTGAAGGGGGAGGGTAAGGAAAAGAGGAAAAGGTGCTGAGAGAAAGGAGGGTGGTTTGGAGGAAGTAAATGTGGGAAGCAAAACACTTTTAAGAATGGATAAGGTGGGGGTGGCTAGGTGGCACAGTGGATAGAGCATGGGCCCTGGAGTCAGGAGTACCTGAGTTCAAATTTGGCCTCAGACACTTAATAATTACCTAGCTGTGCAGCCTTGGATAAGCCACTTAACCCCATTGCCTCACAAAAACCTTAAAAAAAAAAAAGGAAGAATGGATAAGGTGAGAGAGTAAGATAAACAAGGGGAAAATATGAAGGAGGGAAATACATTGTAATCATGTCTGTAAAAAATTATAATAAACTTCACTTATAAAGACCTCATTTTTCAGATACAGAGAAAACAGAATTAAATTTATAGAAATAGAGATATCTCAGTTGATAAATGGTTAAAGGATATGAACAGGCAGTTTTCAGATGAAGTAATCAAAGCTATCTAGAGTCATAATAAAAACATGATCTAAATCATCATTGCTTAGAAAAATGCAAATTAAACAACTCTGACCTATCATCCCACACATGTTAAGTTGGCTAATATGACAGAAAAGGAAAATGACAAATATTGGAGGGGAGGTAAGAAAATTGAGACTAGTAATACACTGTAGGTGAAGCTGTATATCAATCATTATGTAAAGCAATTTGAAACTATGCCCAAAAGTCTACAAAACCATGCATACCCTTTGACCAAGCAATACCACTACTAAGCCTGTATCCCAAAAAGATAAAAAACAAAAAGGAAAAGGACATATGTGTACAAAAATCTTTATAGCAGCAATAGTGGTGACAGAGAAATGAAAACTGAGGGACTATCAATTGAGTAATGACTGAATAAATTGTGTATGTGTTGTAAATTATTATGAAATATATATATATATATGAAATATATAGAAAACTATTGTGCTATAAGAAATGATAGCAAGATGCTCTCAGAAAAACCTGGAAAAACTTACATTAACTGATGCAAAGTGAAATGAGAACCAGAAGAACATTGTACATACTAAGTGATACTGTATAATGATCTTCAGTGAACAATTTAGCTCTTCTCAGTCATACAATGATCCAAGACAATTCTGAAGGACTTATGAAGAAAAATGCTATCCATCTCTAGAGAAGAAATTGATGAAGACTGAATGTAGATCAAAATATACTTTTTCTTGATTTTTCTTGGGTTTTTGTTGTCTGTGTTTTCTTTCACAACATGATTAACATGGAAGTTGTTTTGGATGAATGCATATATGTGTATATATATATATATATATATATATATATATATATATATATATAAATATCAAGTTGTTTGCCTTTTTAGTACAGGGGAAAGGGATTAGAAAAAGGGAAGTTAAGAATCTGGAACTCAAAAATTTAAAAAAACAAATGTTAAGGGGCAGTTAAAGTAGAGCAGTGGATAGAGCACCAGCCCTGGAGTCAGGAGTACTTGAGTTCAAATCTGGCCTCAGACACTTAATAATGACCTAGCTGTGTGGCCTTGGGCAAGCCACTTAACCCCATTTGTCTCAAAAAAAACCCCAAAAACCTAAAAAAATGTTAAAATTGTTTTTACATGTAATTGGGGAAAATAAAATATTAAATTAAAAATATTACATTTTTAAAAAATTGACCTTGCTCCAGAGTAAGACATGGCAGTCAACAAAGGAAATGTGACTTTAAGCTGTATTAACAGGAGTATAATGAATAAACAAAAAATTTATTAAGTACTTACTACATACCAAAAGCTGTGCTGGACATAAAAATACAAAAGTGGAGACAGTTCATGTCCTCAAGGAACTTACATTCTTATAGGAGGAGAGAACACATAAAGGAGCTTATGGCCAGGAAAGGTATTTTGGTTTGGAAAGTTACAAGGAAGGTGAATGGTGGCATAGGAGAGTAGATTGACATACTATTCTGGCAATAATAGCAACATTGATTTGATTTGTGTGGTTCCTGAACTGGAAAAACAGTAGAGGTAGGAGGGAGAGGTAAGAGAGAGAAAATAGGAGCATTACAAAGGATACACAAAGTGGCAAAGTAGCTGGTGAAGAGATGGTTGGGGAGGTAAAGCATGCCCTTTAAATCAGACTCCCAATGCAAAAAGTCTGGTGTTACACTTTGGGGGAATCTTTCATTTTTTTGGCTTATTTGCTTGCATAAATTCTCTTGGAGTTTCAGTATTTAGCACACACACATATTCCTGTTCCCCAAGTGCAGCTACCAACTTAGCCTAAAAGCAAACCAAGCTGGAAACATGAATTTTATTTACAAGTAAATAGAAATGGATAAGACTCACTTGAATCCATAGTGTATAGCTCTTCCCCAGAGACCTGTATGCTATCTGTGACTTCCACTAATGACCTGGATAGAGATCCAGTTGGAGACAGTCAGGGATGGTTTCTCTTCATTACAGTTCTTCTCCACAGCTTTTCCATCTGTGCCATATTACTTGTCTCATGCAACAACTCTGCTCTTAGCAGATGTCACCAGTCATTGTTCCCATCATTTGTCCATCACTGCAGAGAAGCTCCCTGCTTCACTTCTCCAAGCACATGGTGGTTCTCTCAATATCTCTGTCCTCCTCAACCTTTAGCTTTACCGATTTCTAAAGTTCAGCTCTTATCAGGGGGCAACCCTGAGAGACCTGCTAGACAAAATGCCATTCACATCTAGAGGGAAAAACCCATGGAATTTGAATGCATGCTAAGGTTCACTTTTTAAAAACTTCTCTTATGTTTTTCCTTCCTAACAAATGGTTTTCTTCCTTTCTCCTTAATTCTAATTCTATTTACATAAAATGACTCATATGCAATTATGTTAAACACAAAGGTACATGTATAACTTTTTTACCAGACTGTTCACTGCCATAGGGTGGGAGGAGGGAAGGGAGGGTGGAAGAAAAATGTATAACTCAAAAATTTGCAAATGAATGAATACTGAAAATTATCACAGCATGTAATTGGAAAAAATAAAATAAAATTTCAATTAAAATAGAAAAAATAAAGTTCAGCTCTTTTCCAAAAGATAGTTCTTGTAATTCACTTTCTCAGCTCGGCCTACTAAAATTTCTCTTTCCTCCATCAGATGGCACTCATTTCCTTTCTCAGGGGACAGGCTCACTAAACTGGCCCCATTGACTCAGTCTGAGAATATTTTTTAATAGCTCAAAAAAAAAATCATTGCAATTAGCTGTCTTAAAGAAAATCACAACTCCTTTATCTAATATCTCCAAATGGGTTTCTATCTTCAATACCCATATAAGTTTATGTTAAATGATTGCCATGTGACTCCTTTCTCCCCCAGTGTCAAGTCACTCGGTCTCCTGCTGATTTGGGGGGATTCTCCCCTCTTGAATTTATATTCTCTAATTTTCCCCAAAGGTATCTGGACCAGATTATTCAAATTTCTAGGTCTACTTTGTGAAAGTTATCTAAAAAGGAGGGGGGAAAAAATGGAGCTACCTATTTCCTGGGCCCCTTCAGTAGGGGCAAGGGAGACCTATAGTCACTGATACAAAAGCATAGTCTCCAAAGCAACAGAGATTACAATAATGCCCACAAGAACTCTTCAACCTCTGATTCAGGCTCACTCTAGAAAATAGGAAAGACCCAAGATGTTGTCAAGGATACAGCAATAATTGTTAAAAGAATTGTCCTTGTGGTCCAATCCTTCAATAATCTATTTGTGTAAGACCCTTGACAACTCATGGCAAGACACAAGACTTTTTTGCTATACATATATGCAAACATACATATACATATATATATATACATGTGTTTAGGTATACATATGTATGTATATATAACACAGGGGAACACAAAGACATGTAGAAAAAGCTATCCAGGATCATCTCCAGATCCCAGGGCTAGGGAGAGATGGGGATTCAGCAGAGATTCGGCACCCAGTAGCTTTACTTAGCTCAGAGAGGAAAAGGAATTTGTCCATATGACATAATAATCTAGTTAAGCCTGTATGAATCTAGCTAGCATCCAATAAAAGGAAGGCAATAGTTTTATTATTCTCTGTCCTAATCAGCTATATCTCGAATACTGAAGGGACCCTTACTACCAATGCCATGAGCTTTTTCAGTGCAAACAAGAAAAGAAAGTTCTCTCTCTCTCTTCACACACATGTGTGAATCCACACAGATACATAGGTGCAGACCTGCACATGTGTACATATATAGAAGGAAACAAATACTGCTCTGAGAATCAAGAAACCTGGGTTTCAGGTCCAGTTTTGGCCCTCATCAGCTACATATGACCTTAGAAGAAACACCTAACCAAGCCTCAGTTTTCTCATTTGTAAAATGAAGATAATTGCCCACTTCAGAGTTGTAAGAATACATGTAAATCTTTAAGTAACCTAGACATGGAAATTCTTATTTGTGGTAGGTGCTTATTGTTTTATGAATAAATAAATGGATGAGAGAATAAACATTCTTGAAGTATCTCTCAAGTTTAACTCCATAGCCAGATCTAGAGACCAAGGCCCAGCTTTTCCTCCAAAGGGTTGGATAAGGCCAGTACCCTTCCCTCCCACAACAGATTTCAGCCCTTAGTGATTTAATGGCTCCCATGGGTATTGGGCCATGGCTTGCTGGGAAGGACAGAGAAAATAACCAGCCGTTAGTCCCAGGTGCAGCTGAGTTCAGATTTCGGCATTGAGAGAATAAAGAAATATTTTCTCCAATTTGCTGCCCCTGCCCCCTCAAAGACAGCCACACCTGCTGCCCCTTCCACCCACATTCTCTTGGATTAATCATAATCCCTCAGCAGATGGCAGAAATAGGCAGCCAACATCGCAAGCTTTGCTGTTACAGTCACCCCAGACAGCAGCGCCAGGCATCCGCCAGGATTACGTAAGGGTGTGTCTGTACATGTGACTAGGTGAGTCTTTTCAGGCCTGGCCCTAAGCATCTATGGATGTGGTGGTATACAAACAAGCCTATGTGCACAGTTATCCACAAATAAGAACAAATGTCTAAGTAGCTAAACAGATGGGAACACAATCAGGACATGTAAATATGTGCTTGTACATATATCTATTTGCATTCCACATGTGTTTCTGTGTGTGCCTAGACATGTGAATGTCTATACACAATCCCTCTGTGTGTGTGTGTGTATATGTGTGTGACTGTGTCTTCAGTATATTCATATAGAAACCAAGGAAAACATTTACACATGAAAAACAAACAAGTATCTGAGAAAGTCATGTGCAAGCAGATACTTTCCTATGCTCTATCTGGATTCTCCTCTCTTTTCTTACTATTGTTGTCATTCAGGTGTGTCCAAATCTTTGCATCCCATGGACCATTATCCATGAGGTTGTTTTTCTGTTGTGGTTTTTTTTTTTGGTAAAGATAATGAAGAGGCTGTTTGCTTCACCAGTGGATTAAGATAAATAAAAGTTAAGTGACTTGCCCAGGGCCACTTAGCCAAGTATCTGAAGTCATTTTTGAATTCTGATCGACTGCAGGCCTAGTGCTCTATCCACTGAGTCCCCTAGCTGCCTTTCCCAGTTCTACTCCATTGCTTAATATTCTCATCTATTTTGGTGTTTTCACCTACCATTTCTATATGGATAATTTCCAGATCTATGTCTCATCAAATATATAGCTCTAGCCCCAGCCTTTCTCCTGTCTCTGCAGTAATGCATTTTCAGTTGTCTATAGGACACTGATGTTTGTACATATGACATAATAATCTAGTTAAGCCTGTATGAATCTAGCTAGCATCCAGTAAAAGGAATAGTTTTATTATTCTCTGTCCTAATCAGCACCTTAACTTTGTCCCAAAGAGAATTCACCATTTCTCCTCCTCTCCTTCTCCCCCCAATATCCTCCTCTCATCCCTACATGCCTATTCTTGTTTAGGGCAACATCAATATCCCTGTTCATTAAGATCTTATTGCCTGTCAATTTTTTTTTTTTTTAGTTTTTCCAAGGCAATAGGATTAAGTGGCTTTGCCCAAGGCTGCACAGCTAGGTAATTATTAAGTGTCTGAACTCGGATTTGAACTCAGGTACTCCTGACTCCAGGGCTGGTGCTCTATCCACTGCGCCATCTAGCCGCCCCATTACCTATCATTTTTGCATCTTCCCTACTGCCACGTCCGATCCTTTGCCAGCTCTTGTGAGTTGCCTCTCCCTCCCTCTTCCTTCCCATGATCTCGCTCTCCTTTGCCTTTAGCATCTCTTGCTTGCACTTGTGACATCACATTCAAACAGCAACAGGAGACACTCATTTGTCCGTAAGGCTCACGATTTAGTTTTAAAATGTAATATTTATGTCTTATCATCTTATTTTGTTGAACATTTCTCAGTTCCATTTTAATGGGCTTCGTTATAACAGCCCGGGTCTTGGATCCTTCAGTCTCTCCCTTTGCATACTCTGCCAGCAAGATCTTCCCTTTATCACATCATTCTCCTGCTCATTAACCTTCCATGGCTCCCCACTGCAGAAGGGATAAAGTTTATATTCAGTCTGCTTCTTAGCTTCATTCTCCTCCACATGGCTTATAATCCAAATGGATTATTTACTGTCACTTAATCATGCCTTAGATTTTTTTTCTCCCTCTTCAGATACTCCACCTATCAAAATCCTACCCATCCCTCAAGCCCCTACTCCAAACTCTGTCTTCTGCATAAAGCCTTCCCTGAGCTTCCACCTCCCCCAGTTGGAAACAAGTGTAAACTATACTTTGTGCCTTGCTTTCAAGTTCTATTAGACTGAATTTCATCCTATTAGACTGAATTTCCTGAGAGCGGAGACAGGCTCTCATTTATTTTCCTGTCCACCAGTCTCTTCTTAGAGAAAAGCAGCATTTATTTGCCGAAGGCCCCATTAGGGTAGGGCTCTGGTTCTTCAAATGATCTGAGATGTTTTCGGGGGACGCCTGGGGCCAAAACTAGTGTTTTCATGATCCTGAAAGGTTTTAATTTTTATCACGGTGACTATGGATAGCTGATTCATATAAACATATTGGGCTTTTTGGTGCGAAGGGATGGGGAGATCAGAAACTGGGAGCCGGGGTGGCAGGGCCTGCAGGGAGGGCGGCCCCGGCGGCTTCCAGGGGGCACCCTGCCTCCCTCGGCAAAGCTCTCGGTCCTTGTAGAGGCAGCTCGGGAGGGGCCGCGGGGGGAGGGGAGGCCTGAAGAGCCGCGGCAGCAGGCCTGGGTGAGGGCGCCACCTGCCGACGGGTGGGACGAGCTCCGGCCGACTCCCGGGCCCCCGCGGAGCATCCGGAAGCGGCCTGAGAATGGGTCCTCGGGCCTCCCCGGCCGGGCCTCCCCGGCCGGACTTCCTCCGCTGGGGCCATCTTGTCCTCAAAGGGCTTCCTTTCTCCCGGGCTGGGCCCCGGGGATGACGTCACCTCGACTGGGCGGGAGGGGCACCGCGGGGTGGGGGCGGGGCGGGGCCCGGAGAGGCCCGGATGGTAGCGCGCCGGGGCCCAGGCCCCCGAGCGCCGGACGGACCCGCCGGGGCCGCGCAGGCGCAGCTGCGCCCCGCTCCGGGCGGGGCAGGGTGTAGGACAGAAGGCAGAGCGTGCGGCTGGGCGCCCGGGAGGGGAGGGGAGCTTCGGAAGAGGTCGGGGGCGCAGGCAACAGCAGTGAGGGCTGGGGGAGCTGGGGCGCAGGGCCGCGTGGCCCCGGGGCTAGGAGACAGAGGGAGACCCGATGGGGGGAGGGCGGAGGAGTGCTGAGCCCCAGAGACCCGGGCCACGGGGAGCGGTGGAAGGCAGGGGCTTGGGGCCGAGGTTTACAAGCCAAAGTGGCCAAGCCGTGGGTATGGGGCGCCCCCGTGCCTTGGGCAGTGGGGGCAGGGAGCTTGGTGCACTGGCCTTGGAGTCAGGAAGAGGGAGTTGGCATCCAGACATAACACGGAGCGGCTGTGTGACCCTGGGCGAGTCACCCGCCCCGATTGCCTCACTGCCAGGGCCACCCCCGCTTGTTCTGGGACTAAAAGTGAGGCTGCTGACGGAGCACAATCCCCTCACTGAAGTCCGGTGTGTGCGCCTGCCACACCATCACTTCCCTGCTGGCACGGCCTTCTTCAAGAAGGAAGGACAGGGGGCAGCCAGGTGGCAGTGGGTAGAGCGCCGGCCCTGCAGTCAGGAGGACCTGAGTTCAAATTCAGCCTCAGACTCTTAATACAGTATTACCTAGCGGGGTGGCCTTGGGCAAGTCACTTAACCCCATTGCCTTGCAAAAAAACAAACAAAAAAAGAAGGAAGGATAAACATCCAAACATCAGCATGGTAGAATGAATCAATGGGGCAAAAGAATTGAGGTGGCAGAAATGAGAGAAGGGGCTGGGAACTTGATATTGAAGTGCCAGAGTGTGAGGGCTGGGAATGATTTTGGAGAAAAAGTTCACCTTGAGCCCCTTGAGAAAGGTTGATAAATTACCTAATGATTTGTTGAATATTCCTCCCTCCTTTTGGGCATAGAGCTGCTCTCTTCTGACTCTCCTGCCACCTGGCTGATTGTTCCTTTTTGAATTTCTTTGTTCATCCTCAAGGCTCTGTTCTAGAGCCTCTTCTCTTTTCCCTCTACACTCTCTCCCTTAGTGGATAAAATTATCACATCTAAGCAGGTAATTTCCCCTTTATACAACCTCTATATACATTAAAAGGCCAGGGTCTCCCATTGTGACCCAGTCATCCTGATGCATATCTGACCACTGGGCCCAAATGACCCTGGAGGAGAAGGTGAGGCTGGTGACTTTGCACAGCATCCCCTCATTCAAATCCAGTTCAGTTGTATGTCATGGCATCATCTCCCTGATGTCATAGTCTCCTTCAAGAAAGAAAGACAAATATCAATAATATACATATAGAGCAGATAAATAGTGCAAAAGATAGGATGCCTGACTAGGATTCAGGAAGACTCATCTTCTTGAATTCAAATCTGGCCTCACCTACTTACTAGCTGGGCAAGTCACTGAACCCTATTTGCCTCAGGTCTCATCTGTAAAATAAGCTGGAGAAGAAAATGACAAACCACTCCAGTATCTTTGCCAAGAAAAGCCCAAAAGGGGTTTCAAAGACTGGGACAGAATTGAACAATAATGACAGCCACAACAAAATATAAACAAGCTCATTCCACTGAACTTAAGTCCCTTACTTCCAGTTGCCTGCTATACTTTGTCAACCTGTATATCATCTCAAACTTATCATAACCAATAATATACCCATTATCTTTCCCCCTAGACCTCCTAACTTCCCTATTTTTTATTCAGGGCATTGCCATTCTCAGTTCCCCAGTTTCCAAACCTTTAAGTCATCTTTGAATCTCCCCTCCCTTTCCCCCCTCCCTTAACAGTAATTCTCCCATCCATTTCTCATGTCTCATCTGTCCATTCAGACAGCCATTGCCCTAGCTCAGGACCATATGAACTCCTGGCTGGACTACTTCAGAGACCTTCCTGGCTGCCTTCATCCCTGCCCTCCCCCTTCCACCCAGCTCCCAAAATAAGCTTCCTAAGGGCACAAAACTTATTACATCATTCCCTTGCTCAAAAATCTTCAGGAGCTCCTAGTCTTTATAATATTATATGCTAACTCATAGTTTGTGCATGATCCTCATCAAACTGTCTCCAATTTATCATTACTCTCTTTTATTCATTCTCTTTTCTAGCCAAATTAGACAGTTATATATTACACGTTCTGTTTTCCACCTCAGCACATTAATGCAGGCAATGTCTCAGGTCTGAAACATGCTCCTTCTACATCTCTCCTTTTTTAAAAAAATCAATCTTATTTTATCTTCTCTCCTTTCCGCTTTCTCCTCCCTGGTCACATTGCAAAAACAAGCCTTCCCTGACAACCCCTAGCTAAAGGTATTCTCTTCCTTTTCAAATTTTCCTTGAGCACTTTATATCTTTCTTTGGCACACTCTATCTTATAATGTACCTCTTTAGGTATATATGATATTCTCCTTACCCCAGTAGGATATAACTCCTTGAGGGTAGACTCTAATTTTTTTTTTATCTTTTCACACCCAACATCCAAGTATTATGCCTTGAAAACAGTGGACATTTAATAAATATGTATTATTGAATTGAATGTGTCACATCTCAGGGGTAGAACTCAAAATGTAATTGTAAAGGAATTAACAGACCATCTAATTTATTCTCTATTTTCCTCAAAGGAGGAAATTTAGACTCTGATAGATAAAGGGATTAGTGCAAGAGTATTTATTTATCTCAGCATGTAGAATCTGGTATCAGGAACAAAGGGAGGCAATAATCCCACTGCTCTCTGTGTGGTTCCAAACATACAAGGAATACAATGACCAGGATTTTAGGAAGCACATCTAGAAAAGGGGAAGAAGATGACAAGGAGACTAGAGACTCTACCAAGCTAGAATCCATTGAAATAAATGGAATTGTTCAGGCAGAAGAAGAGGAATCTTGGTGGGAATTTAATTGCTATTTTCAAGTATTTGCAAAGCCTTCCCTAGGAGAGGGAACAGATTTATTTAACCTGGCCCCCAACAGCAGCAGCAAGGGAAAGTAACGGGGAAAAGATGCCTTTTGGCTGGAGAGAAAAGTGACATCCAAAAACAGAATGGGCAGCTTCAGAAGGTAAGGAGCTTGCTACCTCTGGAGGTTTTAAAGGATATTAAATCTGTAGAAATTCAGGAGAGTAAGGAATCTCAAAGTGTATCTGGATCACCTCACATTTGAAAGAGAAATTTTCTATAAGGCTACCTAATAGAAGCCTATGTAGTCTCTGCTTAAACATTTCCAGTCACAGAGACCTCACTACCATTCAAGGTAACCCATGTTTGTTTGGAGTAGCTACCATAATCCTTGAGGAAAAAAAAGACCTTCTGGAAATAAGTCCTTTCCCCCCCCCCCAGAATGCAATGTAATATAAATCCTACCCTAGTTAAGATCTTCAGCCAGATGGATGCATTTAGTACATCTCTTGCAACACACAATGGAGGTATTGAATTATAAAATAATATAATATAATATAATATAATATAATATAATATAATATAATATAATATAATATAATATAATATAATATAATATAAATATATAATTAAATATAAATATTATTGACATTAATACTTAATATAAATGATAATATAAATTATGATTAAGTATTTGTAAATACCCAAGGGGGCATCTTTGGTTAAGAGATAAATGCATAAGTAAACAGATAACTTGAAACCTATTGCTGAATGACCAATTAGAGTACAGACACAGGCCTGGGATAACATCTGGATGGAGAGAAAACCCCACCCCTAATCATCACCAAGGGCAAGAGAGATAAAATTGAATAATAAATATCTTTTAGGTATTTATGTTCTTGAAACTGAAAAAGCCTGGTGCCCATAGTTAAAAGAAAGTGGGTAGATTTAACACCGCCATTGTTTTGTGAGGTGACCAAAGAGGTTGGCTTGTTTGTGATTCTGCCAGCACTCACCCCACTTTCTTGCAGAAAGAAGAATAGATCAAATAATGATTCCTATCTGTTCCAAACATCCCCTGAAAAGTCCTAATGCATTAACATAAGATCCAGTCTTATTTTTGGTGAAATACATGAGGTGTCACAGAGGCCAGAGCCCTGGGCCTGGAGTCAGGAAGATCTGAATTCAAATTTGACCGCAGATACTTCCTAGTTGTATGACTGAGCAAGTCTCTTAACTTCTGCCTTGGTTTCCTCAACTGAGGAGTTATAATAAAGTGAGGGATAATAACAAAACCTATCTGGCCCAGTATCTGACACAAATTAGGCTATATAAATGTTTATTCCTCTTTTCTTCCCACTGGTTAAATCTAAGATCCCTCCCAACCCTGCAATGGTAAGAATCTGACTGGTGACCTGCCCTTCCCCCATTTACTAAAACATGGTCCTAAGGCCTGAAGAGCTCCAACAGGTCCCTTCAGAGTTCCTTAAGAGCCACAGTATGTCCTGGTCTTGGATCCTCCTCCCCAGGAATGTGCTAGTAAATTCAAAAAATGGTTCTCTGAAAAATAATAAATGAATTAAATTTAATCTGCAATATTTTTTAAAAACTATTTTGTTTTTCCAACTACATGCAGCAGTAGTTTTTAACCATTTTTTTGCAAGTTTTTGAGTTTTACATTTTTCTTCCTTCTTCCTTTCCCTTCCCCCTCCTAATAAAGGCTCTACATTTATAACCATGCTAAACATAGATACAAATTGATCGTGTGAGAGAAAAATCAAATCCAAATGGAAGAAAGAAAGCATTTTTTTGGGGGGGAATGACATAATACACAAGACAACTTTCAAAAATTGAAGATAATAAATTTTGATCTTCATTTAAACTCCATAGTTCCTTCTCTGGATATGGGTGGTATTTTTCATCACAAGTCTTTTAAAATTGTCTTTGCTGAAATGAACAAGTCCATCATGGTTGATCATCACCTGATATTGCTGTTAGAATGCACAGCGTTCTTCTCATTCTGCTCACTTCACTCAGCATCAATTCATGCAAGTCTTTCCAGGTTTTTCTGAAACCCTGTCCTTCATGATTTCTTATAGAACAATAGTGTTCCATCACGTACATATACAATCCAATCAGCTATTCCCCAATTGATGGATATCCCCTCAATTTTCAATTCTTTGCCACTAAGAAAAGCTTCTAGGAATATTTTTTGTACATGTGGGATTTTTACTTTTTTTTCATGGTCTCTTCAGGTTATAGACCCAGGAATGGTATTGCCGAATCAAAGGACATGAACATTTTTATTGACCTTTGGGCATAATTCCAAATTGTTCTCCAGAAAGGGTGTATCAGTTCACAACTCCACCAACATGCATTATTTTTAATTGATATTTTAGTTTATTTTTCCAATTACATGGTATGAAAGTTTTTCAATATTCATCTACTTGTATATTTTTAATCTGCATTATTAACATTTTCTCTATCACTGTCTTAAGTCTAGGCAATCAACAAAACAATTAACTCCCAATTTGGAGCATTTGCAGATTTCCAAAGTGTAAATTCTCATTATGAACATTTAACAAAGAGCCAGTTTAAGCTGCCTCCAGCACATCTTTCTCCCCCATCCCAAGGCTCAAGTTGCCAAGACTCCCTCCCTCAGTTTCCATGTACTTCCTAAACCACAGCCCCAGGAAATGACATACAAACTTACCTGTCACAGCCACCTGTTTCCTTGGCAGAGAAGCTAGAATGAAGGACTAGGAATGGAGAAGTCTGTCAGAGAGCATTCCCTGGAACAGGGGCTTTGAACAGTCCTGGATAATGGGGAAGATCTGACCAGCTGGAAGTGAAAGGGGAGCAGCAGGAAGTCAGTGCAGAGATGGCCCTCCTGGCTGAGGGATAATGGGAGAGTCACTTTACCTGGCTAAGCCTCAATTTCCTCATCTGTTCTTGTACCACCTACTTTACAGCTCTGAGGAAAATTAGATAGTCATGCAAGTCTTTATGATTATTCCTATCATGGTGAACAGTATGTGCAACGACACCATGAGACACAAATAAGATGAGAAGAGGTAGCAGCTGGGCAGACCAGGCAAAGGGGGATGCATGGCAGATAACGATCAAATATAGATACCAGCCAGATTTTGAAGGACTCAATACCAAATGTGTTCTTTGCATTTTTTCCCAACTGGCAATAGGGAACCTTTAAAGGTTTTTGAGCAAAGAAATGAAATATAATTCTGGCAGCCTATGACGGACAGATTGGAGGGAGAGAAACTGAAGGCAGGGGGTTGGAATGGAGAGGAGGCTATTGTAATAAGAGCAGGGAAAGGGATGAGAGCCTGGCCTAGGACAGGCTTTGAGAGGTATTCTATTATTGCCCATGATCCAAGATGACTCTGACCAATAAAGATAGGACAGGAAAGATCCTGTGGCCAAAGTGGAAAGGATGTGCAGGTCTAGTGCAAGTGGCACAGTCAGGAAGTTCCAATCCATCCTCAGACACTTCCTAGCTAGGCAAATCACCCTCTGTCTGCTTCAGTTTCCCAAATTGTAAAATTATCCAAGTTATAACATCTATCTATCTATCAATCTATCAATCTATCTATCTAGCATATACATAGATGCATACAGACACGTGTGTGTGTGTGTGTATGTATGTAAAACTCTTGGCACAAAGTGATTATTGACTAAATATTTGTTTTGTTCATAAAGCCAGAGGATAGGAAGTTCATACATAAATAGTTTTCAACTAGTCCAGAAAGAAACCAACATTTTTTCCCCCAAGATCAAGACCAACTGGTGATGTTGCCCAAGGCCACCAGATGGGGCTAATACTCCACGAGATTCTGGGTGTTCTGTCATGCCTGTGGCAAGGTTTGTGAAGGAAGGCTCCTGGTGTCTGAATGTCTATGGGCACTAGAGAACTCCACGTATTCACTTGTGATCGTGCTTCATTGTGTGAATGACTTGTGTGTGTCATTTACATGTGGACCTGTGGATGAGCATATATATATTAGAGCGGGGTCCTCCCTGGGTCCTTATTTCTGGGTTCACATTCGTTTCTGTTTCTGCCTCTCCATCTCCCTCACCCTCTCCCCCTAATTCTCTCTGCCTGGCCTACTCCTATTGTGTGGATCTCTCTCTTGCTTTGTCTGTATCAAAGGTCCATGATCTCATAGATGTGGGTAATCCTTCTAGCCATGAGATTAAAGCCCTCCAAACGTTTCTAATTCCTAGGCTCATAGACCTAGAGCTGGAAAGAATCCCGGAGGCCAGCTAGTCCCAACCCCCAAAACCCTCCTTTTACAGAATATGGCAAACTGAGGCCTAAGAAATATAAGAAATTTGCTCAGCTTCACAGAGATAGTAAACATAGGTGTCAGTATATTTGAACCCAGCCACTGGACCACACTCCCCGCTCATGTTGTTTCTCTTTTTTTACTTTATTCTCTATTTTCTCTATTTTACTTTATTCCCCTTCATCCCCCCCCTCCATCTCGTCCCAAAATAGACCTGGCAAGACTTTCATTATCCTCTTTATTTCTTTCTCTTTTTTTTTTTAGGTTTTTGCAAGGCAATGGGGTTAAGTGGCTTGCCCAAGGCCACATGGCTAGGTAATTATTAAGTGTCTGAGACCAGATTTGAACCCAGGTACTCCTGATTCCAGGGCTGGTGCTTTATCCACTGGACCACCTAGCCACCCCTCATCCTCTTTATTTCTTAAATAGAATTAACTATTTCAATTTCTATTTGTTAGAATGTTAGATTGTAAAAGAAGCAGTGAGGAAAAGTGGAATAATATGCAGGAAATGAATTCTAATGAAATTGTTTGACTCTCTCCTGTACCTCTGCAGTTCTTTCCTCTTGGGCCTCAGTTTCCCAATCTATAGAATGGAGAGTTGGATAACTATTCTTCCAGCTGATCTTTTTTTTCCCCAGTTACATGTAAAGATAGTTTTCAGCATTCATTTTTTGTAAGATTTTGAGTTCCACATTTCTCTCTCCCTTATCTCCCTCTTTCCTAAGATAGCAAGTAATCTGATATACATATACAATCACGTTAAATTTCTGTATTAGTCTTGTTTTGAAAGAAGAGTCAAAACAAAAGGGAAAAACATGAGAAAGAAAAAACAAAAACACAATTTTATAAAATTATTTATTCATTTATTTATTTAAAAAAATTTTTAAAGTGAAAATAAATAGTATGCTTTGGTCTGCATTCAAACTCCATAGTTTTTTCTCTAGATGTGTATGATGTTTTACATCACAAGTCTTTTGATATTGCTGAGAAGAGCTAAGTCTATCATAGTGGATCATCACACATTGTTGCTATGTATAATGTTGTCCTGGTTCTGCTTACTTCATTCAATATCAGTTCATGTGAATCTTTCCAGGTTCTTCTGAAATTTACCTGTTCCTCAGTTCTTTCTTTTTCCCTACCTCTTCTTTTTTATATAAATATTTTATTTTCCAATTATATACAATATTAGTTTCTACTTATTATTTTTTGAAAGGTTTTGAATTTTACAATTTTCCCCACTCTCCCTTCCTTCCCCCCTCCCCCCACAGAAGGCAATCTGATAATCTTTACATTGTTTCCATGCTATGCATTGATCAAAATTGAATGTGTTGAGTGGGGAAAAAAAATCCTTGAGGAAGAAGTAAAATATTAGAGATAGCAAAATTATATAGTACGTCCGACAACTTTTTTTTTTTAATTGAAAGTAATAATCTTTGGTCTTTGTTTAAACTCCACATTTCTTTCTCTGGATACCAATGGTATTCTCTGTTACAGATACCCTAAAATTGTCCCTGATTATTGCACTGATAGAATGAGCAAGCCCACTAAGGTTGATCATCACCCCCATGTTGTTGTTAGGGTATACAGCATTCTGGTTCCGCTCATCTCGCTCAGCATCAGTTCATGGAAGTCTTTCCTGGTTTCTCTGAAATCCCAACCCTCCCAGGTTCTAACAGAACAATAGTGTTCCATCACACACATATCCCACATTTTGTTCAGTCATTCCTCAGTTGATGGACATTCCCTTGATTTCCAATTCTTTGCCACCATAAGCAGCTGTTCCTCATTTCTTATAGAATAAGAATATTCTGTCATGTTCATATACCACATTTTGTTTAGCCATTCCCCAGTTGATGGGCATCCTCTCAATTTCCAGTTCTTTTTCACCAAAAAAAGAGCTGCTATAAATATTTTGGTACATGTAGGTCTTTTTCCTTTTTTATGATTTCTTTGGGATACAGATCTAGTGGTGGTTTTGGTGAATCAAAGGGCATGGCCAGTTTTATAGCTCTCTGGGTATAGTTCCAAATTGCTCTCTAGAATGGTTGGATCATTTCACAACTCCATCAGTGGTGCATTGGTACCAGTTTCCCCACATCCTCTCCAAAATTAATCATTTTCCTCTGGCTGATCTTCTATAAAGTCCCTTGTAGCTCCAGCTTCTTATGTTGTAGGAGAGAGTTCTGAGAACATTCAAAAATTAATGATTTTAAGGAAATGTTGGTGCTAGAGAGAAAGCCCAGCCCTATTCTTACAAACCCAATATCACAATCTATCAGATGTAGCTTTTTTTGTGACTTTTTTTATTTTTCATTTGGGAGGCAGTTGGGGTTAAGTGACTTGCCCAAGATCATACAGCTAGTGTCAAGTGTCTGAGATTAGATTTAAACTCCTGTCTTTCTGACTCCAGGGCATATGCTCTATCCACTGCACTACCTAGTTGTGCCAGCAGCAACTGATTTGTTTTTGCCATGATATCATAATTTTGTACATAGTAATATCTTGAGAAATATGTTTAATTTTATTGAATTTTCTCTTTGTCTCTCTCTGAGAGCATCTTTGTATGTACCTTATTAGCAACCATATGAACTGGAACTAGAACTGAAGAAGATCCAGGACTGAAGGAAAAGAAAGAAGACTGGGTCTAGTTGTTATTTTCTTGAACCCAACTTTTTATCTATTATATCTATGCCTCTGTATAAACTATTCCCTAAGTCTAGGCCTCACTGCCTCCTTTTAAAAGTTTTAGTTTCTTTCAAGGTTCAGTTCAGGTGAAGCCCATGAAACAAAGTCTCTGGATTGTCCAGTTGTTGGCATTCTTTCCCTCTTGAAATTACCTAGTCTTTGCATGTTTGTGTGTGTGTGTGTGTGTGTGTGTGTGTGTGTGTGTGTGTGTGTGTGTGTATGTTGCAATACTCTAATAGAATGTGTGCACTTTGAAGCAGGTACTATTTTGAGAAAAAAAATTTCTTGTCTTCATATTCCTAGCACAATATCTGACCCATAGTGTGTCCTTGATGAATATTTATCAAGGAAGTTGAGAGAGGAAAGATAATTTTTATTATTTGAAAAAGATTAATTTTTAAAATGAATATTTATTTAATTAAATTGAAAAGGGGAGGACTAAGGAAAGGAAGTTGGTTATGCCTGTCTGGATGTTAAAGAAGTAAAAGTAACAACTATGGAACTGATATTTTCATTAGACAGTTCCCACAACAGTCCTCCCAGGGAATTGACTACCAGTACTACTAATAAGATAGAAAAAAGACTGAGGATCTCACATTTCAAGAAAGTTGGGGAGAGCAGAGAGAATATCATAGTATTCTACACAGTGTATACCACTGAGTAATCCTTGGCTTAAGCATAAACTGCTGTCTGGTCTCCTCTTAGAAGAGAATGTATAGGGGTAAGAAAAAAAAAAGGATTCTTCAATCCAAGTAGATTTTCTGGGAAGATGAAATATTCCTTAAAAATTTGAGATAAAAATGAAATTATCTCAATTTATATACCAGGAGGGGTAAATATCATGTGATTTGGCTTATGCTAAGACAAAATAGACATTTCTAACACCTCTCTCTCTCTCTCTCTCTCTCTCTCTCTCTCTCTCTCTCTCTCTCTCTCTCTCTCTCTCTCTCTCTCTCTCTCTCTCCCTCTCCCTCTCCCTCTCCCTCTCTCCCTCCCCCACCAGGAGAGACTTTGATTTCTCCCGGGAGAGAAAATAGGAGTTGGAGACTAGAAGCTTGACCATTCCACTCTCCTCAGAGAGAGAGAGAGAGAGAGAGAGGAAGTACTGGCCTAGAATTATAATGTCTCCTTAAATATTTTTAGTCTATGTAGGGGATATATTTTTAGGTTCTATCTAAATTCCTGATTGCTATTTCTTAATAAGGAAAATTCATAGTTTTATGGTGTTTTCTGAAGTTTGACTCCTTTCCCATCAGATGCCAGTCCCACAATGAACATAAATAGCAAATAAACCCATTTCTCTAAATTGAGAGCAAAACAGAAAACAGATAAAATATACATGGGAAAATACATACCACACAATATAGAATGAAATAGTTCTCTCATTACAATTATAGGACTCAGCTCAACCAGTATAGAGAGGGAAATTCCCTAACGTCTCTAGCATAGAAAGGTACCAATAAGGAAAAGATTCAGGTTCTATGTCAGCTTCTTCCCAGAGGGTTTTTTTTCTGAGCATCATAATCTGAAGGGAAATTGGGGTGTCACATCCTCTCTTTTAATACTGGAAGCCAGCAGAGTGCAGACCCTTCTTCTCTCCCAATCTAACCAACTCTGCCCACCCCTCACACAGGTACAGAACATTGATCTTCACTAATGAGGACATTGGCCATCTGGCTCAAGTGTTACATCTAGTTAGGGAATGGGGAATTGGACACTAAGCAGCATCCTATGACCATGAGCAGAGCAGAGTGGCCCTGATGTACTTCCTCATTTGGAAAAGAAACTGGGGAATCTGTGGTGCTATGTGTCAGAAATATCCTGGAGAGAAGTGGAATATGAGTGGACATTCTGTAACTGGTTCATCGAAGTGACTCTAACGGCAAACTTCAGAAAAGCCTCGAAAGACTTGCATGGTATGATTTTGAGTGATGCTGAGCAGAACCAAAAGAACAGTGTAATTAATAACAACAGTGTCAGATGATCAATAATGACATACTTAACTCCTCTCAGCAGTTCAGTGATCAAGGACAATTCTAAAAGACTTATGAAGGTGGCCCGGTGGATAGAGCACATAGGTCCTGGAGTGAGGAGGACCTAAGTTCAAATGTGACCTCAGACAATAATTAACTAGCTGTGTGACCTTGTGCAAGTCATTTAACACTATTGCCTTGCAAAAACAAAAAAGACTTGTGATGAAAAATGCCATCCACTTCCAGAGAAAAACTATGGAGTCTGATTGCAGACCAAAGCATACTATTTTTACTTTTTAAAACTTGTTTTATGTTTTCCCTTTTTATCATGGAATAAAACCTTTAGTTCTGATTCTTCTTTCACAACATAACTAATATGAATATATGTTTAACATGATAGTATATGTATAACCTATAACATTAATTAGTTTTTGGGGAGGAAGGAGATGAATGTTGAAAATTGTCTTTGCATGTAATTGAAAAAATTAAAAAAAGAAGTAATTCAAACTGCCTGCGACTATGTAACAGAATTGGGAGTACCTTCCAAAGGCACTGGGAAATTGGAATTTTAGCCTCTTCTCTTCAACTGATAAAATCTTCCTAGTATAAGTGTTTTGGTAAAAGAAGAAATACAGCATTCTGAGAGGTAAGACCTTGGTTCATTTCCTGCCTTGGTAATTATTCTTTCATTTTAGATGGAGGGACATAAGGCTGTGATCTTCAGAAGAATAAATCACTTGAAGTACAAGAGTCTGAGAACTGAGCACACATCTCATTTTCAGCCAGCCTTGCTTCTATGCCTCTAGGAATAAAAGCTAACCTTCAGGACCCTGTCCTAGCTGAGACAAGGACTTATCTGACAGGAAGGCTACATCTGGATATGAATCTGGTGAACCCTTTGCAATTGGAGAAACTTAAAAGAAGTCTAAACCTACTCTCCCAAGAAATCCAAGGGATAAGGAGAGTATGCCCCCAAAATGTTGGGGGAAAAGTTTATACATCTTTCCAGTCTTGTTATAATTTTGAAATAAATATCCTTTGTAAACTAATTATTCAACTGGTCTTGGTGTCCAATATCTGTAATCTCTGCTATCAGGGAAGCTAAGACTGGTGGATCTCTTGAACTTGGGAGTTTTGAATTACAGTGGACTAAGTTAATTGGATGGCTGCATTAAATTTAGCACTGATATGATAAACCCTTAGGAGTAAAGGGACAGGAGGTTGCTTAAAGAAAGTTGATTTGACCCAAGTCAGAAATGGAATGGTTTGAAGGTTCTGTATCAGTTAGAGTAGAATCAGGACCTTTGCTCTTCCAGCTTAGGCAAGATAGGATCTAAACAAAAACAAAAACAAACCCAACAACAAAAATTAATTGATATTAATTAGTTAAATTGAACTGGTGCTATAGACACTAATGGGTAATACTGGAGGAAACCACACCAGAATAAGAGTTAATGCTAATGGCATTAGAAAAGAGACCCAACTCCTTGGAAGTACTGTTAGAATCCCAGAAGGAAATTGCAGTTGATCTCACTCTGAAAGACAGGTTTGAGGTGTTAGTTTGAGAGTACCCAAATTAATTTTTTTTTTTTTAGTTTTTGCAAGGCAATGGGGTTAAGTGGCTTGCCCAAGGCCACACAGCTAGGTAATTATTAAGTGTCTGAGACCAGATTTGAACCCAGGTACTCCTGACTCCAAGGCTGGTGCTTTATCCACTATGCCACTACGCCACCCCCAAATTAATTTTCAACTTAATGTTCTATCAATCAAACTATCAAGGGGTACCTTATAGAGCTAGACAAAACAGTTATACAAAAAGTATTGTAAATGTCTAAAATCTTAATGTCTAAAATCTTAAATAAAATAATGGGGTGGGGAAGAGGAATGAAGAGGATCTTAAACTACTAGATCTCAAAATATATTCTGAAACAATAATCAACAAAACAATTTGCTTCTGGATAAAATTTAGAAAAAATGATTAGAGGAATACACTAGATAAGAAAATCCAGAAGCAATAAAATATCAGTACAACATCTGATAAACCTAAGAACATAAATTACTCAGAGAAAGAGTCCTTATTTAACTAGAACTTCTGGGGAAACTAGAGAGCCCATAGCAGAAAATAAATTTAGACAGGTATCTGTAATACCTTATTATAATAATTAGCTCATCTCAAGCCTGGGGGCAATATAATGGCTCTTCTTCCCACCCCATGTCCATTTGGTTTCTTTCTTTTTTGCTTTAGGGAGTTTATTTTTAGATGAAAATCTCTGAATTTAGTCTCATCACTAAGCCCCCAGTCAAGAAAATTCCTAACATCTATGCAGAGAATGGGCTCACCGACTCATGATACATTTAACCTAATTAGAGTTAACCCCTTGTCTCTTTGTGGTTAAGGAAAAATTCAGTTTCTGGTTAACATTGGAGTAATGAAACAATAGATTATGGTAGAGTTTGTGAACAGAGACATCAAAAGAGGAAACTGGGGAAAGAGCTGAGCTTTTCTTGGGACTTCCTTTAGCCTAAATCCTTTACTCCAAAAGAGTATAGAGCTAATCACATTGTTTTATTCTCCCTTCTCTTCCACAGCTCAGTCCCCGCTAAGCTACTATGATGCTGTAAATTAAGTACCATGCTAGCATAAATCTCTTGCATACAGATTCTCAGAATTTCTCCCTCCATTTTGAAATAGTTTCTTTCTTTATTCCCATAAATTTGAATCAATTCCTGTACAACTTGGAAATGAAATTTTTATCATAAAAACTTGCATATGGGGGGCAGCTAGGTGGTGTAGTGGATAAAGCACCGGCCCTGGAGTCAGGAGTACTTGGGTTCAAATCCAGTCTCAGAAACCTAATAATTACCTAGCTATGTGGCCTTGGGCAAGCCACTTACCCATGTGTGTGTGTGTGTGTGTGTGTGTGTATAAATGATGTTTCCCTTCTAGTTTTAATTGTACCAGTCTTTTTATGCAAAATCTTTCAAAATTTTATATAATCAAAATAGTTCATTTTAATCTTCTTTGATCTTCTCTATCTTCTTTTTTTTTTAGTCATGAATTAATTCTTCCCCTATCCATAGATCTGAAGGGTAATTTCTTTCTACCTATGCAAATATGTTTGTGATATCAACTTTTACATCTAATTCATTTACTTCTAGGGATTATATTCATATACAGTATAAGATATTAATCTATATTTAATTTCTTCTAGCCTGCTTTCCAATTTTTCAACAGTTTTTAACCAAATGTTAAGTTCTTACCCCAAAAGTTGGAGATACTGGCTACTGTGCTTATTTGCTTATATTTTTGTATATAAATGCTGTTCTGTATATTGTATAATTTACTTATTCCCCTGATAGACCTATTTCTTAACCAAAATGAATAGATCTTTGTAGTATAGTTAGAGATCTGATATTTGTGAGTACTGCTAGACCCTAGCTAACAGATGTAATTGCATGTTTGAACACTAATTAACTTGCCTATGCACCAAAAAGTAATATACCCAATAGTTTAGTCAGTTTATTTAGTCAAGGAATGTAAGGCTCTCTTGTTCATGGTCAGTTTAGAAAACTTGACATAACCCAGGCACAGCAAACTTTCCTAATCACAATATCCTTGTGACTGATGGGGTAAGGGTGGGGGATGTGTTGGGGACTGTTGTGTGTGGGAGCAATGTAAACTATCATCACCTGGTGTCCTTGAGCACCAGAGTTTTGTCTTACCAAGTGTCATGGGAATGGGAGTGGATTAGAGAATGGAAAGGTATTTAAGCACTGGTGTTTTGGTAAATCAATGGAGTACTTGGAAATCTTGCATTCCTTGTCTTCCTTGTCTCCAGCCCCTCCAAGTTCACCTGGGGAAGATTGAGGGAGTCTAGAAATGGGATTCAACATAAGAATCTAGGAAAGGGACTCAACATATGGCACCCGTAAAGGGACATAAAATGGTGTTATCTGAGTAAAGTCCAGAAGAAGGACATAGCAGATACAAGCAAGAGAACTAGGCAACATCCCAAAGTGGATGGACGCTGGAGAAAGTAACAGGTTGATTTGTTAATTAGGGGGCTGATTTTAAACAAAATGGAACCAGTGAAAGTGAGAAAACAATTAGGTATTTAACATTGAGTCTATGGCAGTGCCCCAGGGGATGGAGTTTCTTTTCAAAGCCACAGTCTGCAGCAGTCTGCCTGCCTGACCATGCTGTACTCTCTGGGACCAACCTGGGCCCTTGGACCTCTGACCAGCTACAGAGATCTTTCGTTGCTGACAGGGACTCTGATGCAGACTCTGACTTGGGCCTTGACCACTGACCACAGTACAGCTAGTTTCACTTTTCAGCCCACAGCTGGGGGCATCAGACTATTGCTCTGGCAGCAGAGGGCTGTGAATGGAACACTAGCTGTGCTTTCTGTGTGGAGAGCAAAGGTGTCACATGCTATTGGACATTTTGTAATGGTGTTGACTACTGTTTACAAAATGCAACAACTCCAGATTGTACTGTCAACATCTTAAGTAATTTCAAATGCTTTCTCTCATTCTCTGCCATTCCCACCCTCTGCAGAGGGAGGGGGGAGAGAGAAAGGAAATCTTCCTTGTTGGAACTTCAAAACTCAAACCATGTCTCAAAAAACTTATTTTAGAAATCAAGGGACCTCCGTGCCTTCTTTCTGGTTTGGGGAGGGGGGGTTGGGCAATGACTATGTTTTTCAATAGGTTATTGATTGGGAAGCTTCATGGTTCAATTAGTTAAGAAAAAAGAGGAAGAAGATTTTTTTTCTGGGACTAGAATATTTGGATTTTGTCTTTCAAGTGAAGTCTGTGCCTATGGGTTATATTTCTGTTGACCAGTCTTGATTGATTATGTGTATATGTGTATATTTAATTATTTTTACATCTCTCCACTGGCCTGGAGAGGTGGGAAAATGCTTCTATATTTTGAGATTTTGGTGCTGGCCAGGGTGTCCAACAATCTCATTTTGATAAATTTGAAATGCAAAAGAATTGTTTTCTGTGTTTGTGTTAGTGTCTAAATGCTGAAATAGTTAGGTAAAGTTAAATGTTACTCCTTTTAGTTTGGATTTTGAATTTCATTTCTTTGAAAGGTTTTTTGTTGGCAAAAGAAAAATTTTGTAATTTTTGTTTGTAAGTTGGGGATAAAATGTATTTCAAGGAATTTAGGAATATTGGTTTTTACCATTGACATTTATTTTTGAACTTTTGTTTACAACTTATGTGGAATTCATTATGTAATAATTTTTTTCAAAAAAAAACAAGAAGAGGGATATGTTAGGGACTGTTGTGTGTGGGAGCAATGTAAACTGTCATCACCTGGTGTCCTTGAGCACCAGAGTTTTGTCTTACTAAATGCCATGGGAGTGGGAGTGAATTAGAGAATGGAAAGGAATTTAAGCACTGGTGTTTTGGTAAATCAACGGAGTACTTGGAGATCTTGTATTCCTTGTCTTCCTTGTCTCTTGCCCCTCCAAGTTCACCTGAGGAAGATTGAAGGAATCCAGAAGTGGAACTCAACATAAGAGTCCAGGAAAGGGACTCAACAGGGATGCACCACAATCTGGGTCCCTCACTGATTGACTCCTGATTTTCCTAGAGTGTCCCTCCCACTGGATCCCTATGAATCTTCCCAGCTACAACAATCAGATATAAAATCAGAAGCCTAGAGCTCTGGGTTCTCAGAGTATACATTTCACAAATGCCAGTACTTCAGCTGTAGAATTGAAGAGCCAGGAAGCCGCATGCTTGCATGTCTGTAAGGAAAACTTTCTGATCCATAATTCTTTGAGTGCTTGTATTTCAACCTTACTCATTATCTCACAGTGCTGAGTAAGTATCCCTTTGAAAAGCTCTTTGATGTTAACTGGTTACATTTTTATTGTGCAATCACTGTATCAATCAGTGGTATAAGGGATATACATACATATATATATATATATATATATATATACATATATATATATATATATACATATATATATATATATATGTATATATATATATATATATATATATATATATACTTACTGAAACAGAATGGGGACTTGAGCAGATAGCTTTAGAGGAGCCCTACTGCTCCTCAGAGATACCCCTAGATTCCTGAAGGAGGGCAGCAGCCTTGCTCTGGGAACCTAACTTGTAGGCTCCCCTATGGGTTGGGAGAGTGAATCCAGAGTTCCACTATAAAGACATTCTACAATTCTACCAGGGACTCAAGTAAAGTCTTATAGTTTATAAATTTGATACATTTGCTTTCCCCTCCTTGGCCCGCTCTCTCCCCATAACCTGGAAGGCATTTATTTACTCCACAGTTTTTCAGATATCACAAACAATATTTTAATATTCACATCTGCCATTCTTTCAGTATTTAAAGCTATAGTTCATCAAGGTCAGATTACTAATTTGGATATCAATTCCCTAATATCCATTTTGTTTTTGAGCCTTCCCAGTTCAAAGGTCATTCTTCTTGGGAAAAAAATCCAGAAGCAAAATAAATTTTGAGCATCTCTATTCTCTCTTTGATATCAGTTATGACCATTCCATCCACCCTAGGCAGTAGTTTTCTTTCTTTGTCAACCCTCTCTCCTTTTACCTAATATAATTTTTTAAATTTTTAATTTTTCCTCATTTTCATATAAAAATAATTTTTAACATTCATTTTTTAAAATTTTGAGTTCCAAATTCTCTCCCCCTTCCTCTTCTTCTCCCTCATTGAGAAGGCAAGCAATTTGAAATGTTTATACATGTACAGTCATGCAAAACATACTTCCATACACCTAACATAGCAAAACAAAAACAAAATCTTTTAAACTCTTCCTCAACAACCTTTGCAGTACATGCTAAGCTCTAGCATTCCTATTCTTGCTTTTTTATTCATCCTCTGTTATCTGCCCTTGTCTTTTTAATATCTAAATTGTTGAACTTAGCTCCATTGCCTTGCAAAAACCAAAAAGAAAAGAAAAAATATCTAAGTTCTTGGGTTAATTCTCAATACATTGGCCTCTGTCTTTTCAAACCACTTCCTTTTTTCTTCTTAGAATTGTTTCTCTTTGGATCTTTAGATCCTCATTCTTGAGATTCCTAACCCTCCTGGGCTAACTCCCACCACAGAATTTAGTCCAAAGCAAGAGTGTGCTGGAACTAGATCCTACCATATAAGACAAGATTGTTGTACAGAATAAGCATTTGCATTCTCAGAATTCAGTAAATATTACAGATTAGGGCTTGGTTTTATTGTTTTGCTGATTGTCTAGATTTAAAAAAGTAATGGACAAAATGTTTATAGTGAGGATTAAAATTTAAAGTGTGTTGTACACATATTTGTTCCCCCAGGGAATCAACTGTTAAACATTTGCCAGTACAATATTGAAAATATTCTGCCTATGTTTCACTGAACACTACGAAATGTACTCTCTCAAAATTAAGGTTCATATCAGACTGAAGTCATCAGGAACATGTTGACAGGCCCAGTTTCAACTTTTTTCATAAGCTCCTCATATATCTCTTCTTTCTTTCTTTCTTTCTTTCTTTCTTTCTTTCTTTCTTTCTTTCTTTCTTTCTTTCTTTCTAAGTAATCTACTATATTCTCCAATTAAAATATAGCTTCTCTTTCTGCCTCCTTTGATCTTCACCCAAATGTTCTCCAAGATGTTGGTTCCTAGATTTATTAACATAAGTATGTTTTCCTAATATATAATCTTGCTAGGCCCTATCCTTTTTATCCATCCTGATTCTTTTGACTAAGACATACCTATCCAGGACCAAATTTAGTCATGGATCTCATCTCACCAAGTCTCAGTATGACAGAAAGAAAACTTATTTTCTTGAATTCATTTTGTTCATTATACTTTTTATACTTTTTTCTGTAGATGTGTGAGGCCACAGATGTGTTACTCAATGGGCAGCTAGGTGGATAGAGCACTGGCCTCCGCATCAGGAAGAAGGGAGTTCAAATCTAGCCTCAGATGCTTGCCACTTCCTAGCTGTGTGACAATTGCCTTGCATCCAGGGCCATCTCCTATCTTCCTGATTTATATCTGGCCACTGGACCCAGATGACTCTGGAGGAGAAAGGGAGGCTGTTGACTTAGCACAGCACCCCCCCCCCCAATCCAATTTGAGTGATTGTAATGGCACCCCCCCCATGTTGTGGTCTTCTTCAAAAAGGAAGGATGAACCTCATCACTACTTTCTCAAATTTTGCCTCCTTTGAGCTTCTGTATGTCTCAATTCCTATTCTTCCTGTTTCTATCTTCTCCCAAATATGGTAGTATAAGGTAAATGATTTGGGGTTCAGGTTGTCTCCTGGTCTCTATATCTTAATAAGACTGGGGTGCCCCAAGCTATATCCTCCAAAGACTTGAATCTCTTCCTATCAAATATTAGTTACAAAAAAAGACCATCACTAACAGTAAATAAACCCAAATAGCAAATAAATTCAAGCCTATAGCAAACAGAAATCAGAGAAGTTATGCAGATAAAAATATACCAGGTAATATACAGGATGAATGAGCTCTCCCACTGTAAGCCAGATATCATACTCAACCAAAAGAGTACCTGATAAATGACCCATCTTATCCAAGGGGACATTTTCTAAATTCTCTAGTGAATAACCTCAAAATCAGAAGATTTTGTTGAGGTGCTGGCTCTCCTAGATATCAGCTTCTTCCTGAAGTCTTTTCATTCTGAAAGCCAAACAGCAGAAGCAGAAGTCTCCTCTTCCAAGGTCTTTCCAATTCTCTCAGGGTTGAGTAATCAAGTAATAGTTCTCTCAGTCAGGGCAGAGAGTCATGCAAAATACCCAGGCTTGAACCCCAAGTTACATACTCATGCTTAGATAAGTGTGATAGAAGATGGGACAGTGGCAATAAGATGGAGTTTTCAGAAGACTGAAGCAGAAAAGATCATTTCAGCTGTTGGAGATGCTTAAGAAGAGGTCTGGGAAAACTTCATGAAAGAGAGGGTACTCAGGGGCAGCTAGGTGGCACAGTGAATAAAGCACCAGCCCTGGAGTCAGGAGTACCTGGGTTCAAATCTGGTCTCAGACATTTAATAATTACCTAGCTGTGTGGCCTTGGCCAAGCCACTTAACCCAGTTTGCTTTGTAAAAAAAAAAACCTAAAAGAAAAAAAAAAAAGAAAGAGAGGGTACTTGAGTGCAAATAGGAAGAAAAGAATTTCAACAGACAGGGATAAAGGAGAAAAGAGTTCCAAGTAAGGGGAACTGGATGAACAAATACTCAGAAATGTGAGAAGGCAGATCAGCAGTCAGTAACCCAGTTAGGCTCCAGCAGAGAGGGCTTGTAAAAGAGTAATGTGATATAAAATTGGGGTTAGATAATCAAGGACCTTAAATACAAAGCTAAAGAGTTTGCATTTGTCCTATAGACAATAGGGAATCATTGAATGTTCTTGAGCAGAGGAGTAACATGATCCGACTTATGCCTGAGGACAGATCATCATAGGATTTCGAGATGGAAAGGACCTTAAGGATCATGGAGTCAATCCCACCACCTGCCACCTACCACCACCAACCCCAATCCACTATAAGATGAGAAAACTGAGACTCAAAAAACTTAAAGGATTTGACCAAGCACACAGGTGAAATAGAGCAGGATTAGAATCTGGGTCTTCTGTTAACAAATTCAGCATTCTTTACATTATGCAATGCTATTTCTCAGTCAGTAATAAGATACCTCATAAGACAATGAGCTTCCCCTTATCTCATGAGGTCTAAACTGAATCTGACTGACATTTCCATCTTCATCCCCTCTCCTTAGCCAGGGATACTTTAAGGCAGTGATGTCAAACACAAAATAGAAAATGGACCACAGATCACTAATCTGTACACAAGGATTCCTGCTGCTGTGTATTGACTTAGTTTTAAAATATAGCATTCTCTATGTTTTTTTTTTATTCATTTTGTGAAATATTTCCCAATTACCTTTTAATCTGGTTTGGATCCCACTCAGGAATGTTGCATGTTTGTTTGATACCTCTGCTTTAAGGACTATTCTTATACTAGCTGAGAATTTAGACTAATGACCTTTGAATTCCACATATCCAGTTGTCTTATGCCCTGGCTAAGAATTTAGAGTAATGACCTTTGAGCTCCACAGATCTAGTTGTGGTATCCTATGCCCTGATGGTTATCTTCTTAGATTTATCTCCCCACAACATATCAAGAAGGATTTCCTAACAGTCATCCAATTATGGAATGACCTGCTTCATTAGAACGAAAGCTAGAGGACTGGATGTCAGGGACTTTGTGGGGCAGATTCATGCCTCAGGTTGTGGCTGGAGGGAATAGTCTCAGAGGTTCTTTTCGGTGCTATGAATTTGTCATTTTAAGAGATGACTAGAGAAACCCAGCCTGAGTTACATCTTCTTGGCTAGGTCATTACCTCCCTGAGTTCCAGTTTTCTTATCTATAAAGTGAGAGGGGTTGGACCATTCATAGAATGTCAGAATTGGAAGGGACATTTGTTGTTGAACAGTTTTAGTCTTGTCCAACTCTCTGAGATCCCCTTTGGAATTTTCTTGATAAAGGTACTGGAGTGATTTGCCATTTCCTTCTCCAGCTCATTTTACAGATGAGGAAACTGAGGAAAACAGTTAAATGATTTGCCCAGGGTCACACAGCTAGTAAGTATCTGAGGTCAGATTTGAACTCAGGTACTCCTGAATTTGGAACTGGCACTCTATCCACTGTACCACCCAGCTGCCAGGAAGGAACCTTAGAGTATAGACATTGACTTGGAAGGAACCTTAGGCTATACAATGAAGAATCTTTTTAATTCAATTTAATTTTAATTTTAATTTTGCATTCTCTCTCTCCCCCTCCCCCACCTCTCATTCTCTTTTTCCTTTCTCCCTCTCCCCTCCATTAGAAAATAAGAAAAATAAAACCTATCACATAGAACCATAAAGTTAGAAAATCCTTAGAACATATAACAATTGTATCTATTTTACAGATGATGAAACTGTGTTTTTCCCCAGCACTAAGGAGGTTTAAATAGCTTGCCCAAGGATTTAGTTAAATTTAGGCCTTCTGACCTTGATGCAAAGGTGCTTCCCTGGCCTAAAGATTTTGCAGACTTAGTTTTCCAAGTAGTGATTGAAGGGCCAAATGAAAATTTGCTTCAAGGAGGTACTGACCCCAGGTCTGCCTCTCCAAAGAAGGGCGCTCTTTCTTGCTGCCATAGCCTATGAGACAGGAGTAATAAAGAACTAGACTCTCCATGTCCCAGTGATGAGCTCAGAACAGGTTCTCTGGCAGAAATAATTATAATTAATAATAGTAATAATTCACATTTAGGCAGTCAATTCAATTCATTACTGAAAACATTAGGTGCCAACTATGTTTAACTATGGTGTGAGGGGTCAACTATGTGAGACTGGCATAGAGTGCTATTTTTTATAACGTATTTTATTTTTTAAAATAAAAACCTAAATTGATGACCAAGACAGGTGGCACCATGATGGCAGAGAGAAGCCAGGAATTTCCCTAAGCTCTTCAGTTTCCCACAGAAAGTCTCTAAACTTGTGACCAAAAAGTTGGATAAGGAAGTAGATGAAGCATGATAATCAATTCCACTGGCAAGAAAAAACTGACCTCAAACATTTGCTCAAGTGCCAGCTTTTGTTGTTCAGTCATTTAAGTTGATTCTGGCTGCCCTAAAATGCCAACTATGTGCAAACAATTATTATAGAAGGACGAAATACTAAGATAAATTTGAGGATCAAGAAGTCACCTCCTGGAGAGAATCAGGAAAGATTGTGAGAAGAGATCCCAAGAACTAGAGATGAGTGGTTCATTTAACAATAGCCCTATCTCTGGAATGCCCTCCTTCCCCCTTGGCCACTTGAATTCCTACCCAACCTTTAAAAAATGCCCAATTCAAAAGCCATCTCCCCCCCCCCCCAATTCCTCTCAATAATAACAACTTCTCCCACTACCTCCTTTAGCCCTTTGTTTTCTACCCCAGACATTAACTGGGTAGTCTTTTATATTTCAGTTGGAATGAAGATGCAATCACACTTAGTGTATTATTCTACTATTCTACATTATGATTTCTCAATCTTAAGTTTCTACTTCCTCTAGTGCCTGGCATAGGGGTTTTGAATATACTAGGAGTTTTAAAAGTGATTTTTGAAGAATGAATGAGACAGAGCAAAAGTCATTATCCCTATTTTACAGGTGAGACCCTAATTCCTATTCCCCTCCCCCTTCCCCTGTTGTCCCCCAATCTCCAAGACTAGCTTTTTTCTTTTCTGGAGTTCTGGCCAGCTGATCCCTACAAAGGAAGGAATGGCCCATTAGCTGGGAGAATAGAAAGGCCTGGAAGAATTAAATATCTACTCCCAAGAATAAGAATGGGGACAAAATGCCAGAATTTATCCCATGGCCTGAAGCAGAAATTGGGAAAAGCCTGGGCTAGGGGAAGAACAGGCCATTTCCACACACTTGAGTTGGAAGATAGTGTTTTTTTTCATAGATAATTAAAGTTTACGACTGCACTTAGACTTTTGGGACACCCTTTGTGTGTAGATATTTATATAAATATATTTACAATAATGTACATGTGTATGGCTATGTGTTTATACAAACACACATATATGTTAAGTTCACAAAGGAATGTGTTCCTCTAAGGGAATATATTCTTTTACCTGCTTGATAACAAGGAGAAATTTTGTCAAGCTAGGAATGAAATACGTTACACCCCCCCCTTTTCTAAAAAAATGTTGAGAATTGTTTTTACTTTCAACAAACTTTAGGAGTGTAAAAGAAAAATTTTAAAGATGAACTTAAATAGTATAATTTTAAAATTTATATTTGCATATATTATATATATACATATATATGTGTGTGTGTGTGTGTGTGTGTGTTCTCTCCATACATATACATGTATTATAGCTAGATAGATAGATAGGTTAAAAAAAACTCTGGATATAGTCAACAAAATTTAGTTTGAATCTTGTTTGTGAAATTTAGTTTTGGTCCTGGTAAGGCATGTAACCTTTTTATTTAAGTTTCTCAACTGAGAACTGAATAATACAATCATCTTTTTTTTTTTTGTATCCAGCATCTAGCACAAAGCCCTCCATGGAGCAGTGTTAAATTTCATTCATTCATTCATTCATTCAAAAAAAAAACCACATTTATTTTGAACCTGCTGAATGAAGGGCCCAATGCAAAATTTGAGAGAGAAAAAAGTTTAGACAAGAGCAATCTATAAGAGGAAAGATACTAGAAAGAATTGTTCCCCTTTTTGTCTTGTTTTCCCTGATAGCCTCTTATATACTTGATTTATTGATAGATCAGTATTAGATAGTGTATGCATTAAAGCCAGGCCTCCAAGGCCTAGAAAAGTCTGGCAAGGGTAAGAGCCTTGTGAAATGTGTGTGTTAAATTGAATTCCTAGAGGAGGTAGAATTTAAACTGGGATCTCTAGGGCTTTGAAGGATCTGTAGGAATTCAGCAGGAAAGAGGGGGTGGGTGGTAGGAATGCTGACTCCAGGGAGCAGTGGATCCATAGGAGAGCCCATTCTGGTTTCTGACAGCTGCCTCCGTGTTTCTATGTCCACCACCCAGCAGCCCAAGATGTCATAGGGGTCAGAGTGGTCTGGAAGGTTTCTAGTGGAAACCTCAGGGCTTAAAAAAAAAAAGAAAGAAAAAAATTTGTCTTTTTTGAGGGACAAGTCCTCTAGGCCCTGACTGGGGAAGATCAATCAAACCAGTCATAAATTAAGAAATCTTGATCCATGACTCTTGGAGAGTAGATCCTGGCTTTCCCTTATCTCTGGGTTTAAGCCATTTTCCTTTTACATCACCCTTTCCAATGATAAAGAACAGCTAGGTGGTACAATAGATAGAATATAGGGCCTAGAGGCAGGACAACTCATCTTCCTGAGTTCAAATAAGACTCTGATACTTAACAATTTTGTGACCCTGGGTCACTTCAGTCTGTTTTCCTCAGTTTCCTCATATGCAAACTACTCCAGCTTGCCAAGAAAACCCCAAATGGGGTCATGAAGAGTGGACCCAACTAAAATACCAAACATATGAACCTCATCATAAAGAGGTTGGTTTATTAATCTTTTTTTCAAGCATTAGGAAAAAAGTTAAGCCCCCCCTTCCCTCCCTTCTCTTTATTCCCTTTCATGCAGCTTGGACACACATAGTAGATAGAACACTGGGCCTAAAAGGTAATAAGCATTTATATATTATATATATATATATATATATATATGATTTATAAATAAACATTTATATAATCTATTATGTACAGACACAATGCTAAGCTATTTTTAAAAATATTTCATTTGATCCTTACAACATAGGTATTGTTAATATTTTACAGTTGAGGAAACTGAGGCAGGCAGGGTTTAAGTGACTTGCCCAGGATTACATAGCTAATAAATGTCTGAGGCCAGATTTGAACTCAGGAAGAGGAGACTGTACCTCAGGCATGGCTCTTTATCCACTGCACCACTTTACTGTTCATCAAAGGGACCTTAGAGTTCATCTCTATCAAGAGATCATAACCTGGGGTTCACAGATTTGTTTTTAAAATATTTTGATAACTATATTTCAATATAACTGGTTTTCTTTGTAATTCTATGTATTTCATTTTATACAATTAAAAACATTATTCTGAGAAAGGGTCTACAGGATTCACCAGACTTGCTAAGGTGTCAAGGATATCAATCTATATAGTTCATCTCTTTCATTAAAAAAATTATTTGTATCTTTTGTTTTAATAATAATAATTTCTAAACATTTATATAACACCTATTATTTGACAGATCCTGTGCTCAAGCATTTTACAAATATTATCTCATTTGATCCTTATTACAACCCCTGGAAGTAGGTGCTATCCACTTACCTCCTAGGGTTGTAATAAGGGAAACAGACAAACAAAGGTCAAGTGATAGCTAGGAAGTGTTTGAATTCAAGTTTTCTTGATTCCAGGCCCAGACTTTTATCTACTGTACCACCTAGTTTTGACATTACCTTCACTTCTAAATATATCTCTCCACCCTTCCCTGCCCAGTGAACCATTCCCCTGTAACAAGGAATAAAGAAGAAAGGGGGGGGAGTAATGTACATATACTCACATACATATGTGCATATATATATATGTGTGTATATATATATATATATATATATATATATATATATTGAGAGAGAGAGAGAGAGAGAGAGAGAGAGAGAGAGAGAGAGAGAGGTATGTCTATAGTATTCCACAACCATCACCATCTTTAAAAAGAACCTAGTACTTTGGAGCTATGTTAGTCATCATTATACAAGTTCAGTTTTATTTTATTTTACTTTTTTGCTAATGCTGTTTTTTCCTTTTCCTGCCAAGGCTTTCATTGTACAGATGAGGAAACAGAGGCCTTCAATCCTGGACCAAATCCTCATTAACTGTCAACTGGATTTATGCAATTCACCAAGCATTTGCATGTGCATAGATAAGTGTATTAAAAAAACAAGAACAAAGGAATATAGTTATGTAATCCACACATCCTGTTTACTCTATTAGATTGGGAGCTCCTCGTAGAGGACTGTTCTTACTCATCTTTGTTTCCTGTATAACACTCAGACATGGTACTTCATCTGAATCTCTCTTTTCTTGGTTAAAACTCTTTGAGAAAACTATCTAGACTCAAACAGAAGCATCTGTTCTTGCTTGCTTCTAAATCCTGTGCAATCTAACTTCCAATTTCATCATTCTTTTTAATATGTTTTTTTTTTTGGCAAGGCAAATAGAGTTAAGTGGCTTGCCCAAGGCCACACAGCTAGGTAATTATTGTGTCTGAGGTCACATTTGAACTCAGGTCCTCCTGACTCCAGGGCCGGTGCTCTATCCACTGTGCCACCTAGCCGCCCCCAACTTCAACATTCTAATGAAACCACTCTCTCCAAAGTCAACAATGAGCTCCAAATTGTCAAATATGTTGGCCCTTTCTCTGTCCTCATCCTTCTTGGCTTCTATGCAGTCTTTGACCCTGTGGATCACCATTTCTTCTTGGTTACTTTTTAAAGTTTTGGTGACATTATTCTCTCTTAAGTCTCTTACCTGTCTGACCAGTCCTTGGTTTTATTTGCTGGATCTTTGCCCTTGTCATGCCAACTCAGTGAGTATTCTTTCCTGGACTTTTTTCTCCTATCCTTCTACTCAGTTTCATTTGGTGATCTCATCAACCCCCATAAAGTTCAATAACCATCTCTGCACATGATTCCCAGATCTAAATATCTAGCTCTAATCTCTCTCTCTCTCTGGAGTACCGATCCCACATCACCAACTGTCTTTTGGACGTATTGTATTGGATGTCTCATAGGTATTTTAAAATCAACATGCCTAAACAATTCATTATCTCCCCCTCAACCCCTGAACTCTCTTCTCTTTCCAACTATCTTATTTTTGTTGAAGACACCACTATTTTCCTAGTCTCCCAGGATTATAAACTCAGGGATAATTTTTGACTTTCCACTTGAACTTACTACATATACTCAATCTACTGTCAAATCTTATTTTTTTGACCTTTAGTTCCCCCCACAATATTACAATATTACACAATATTACAATATTATTACAATAATCTTCTAATTGTTCTTCCTTCTTTAAGAGCTCTCCCCAGTCTAATTCATCTTCTACTCATCTGCCAAAATGATTTTCCATAAGCTCAAGTCTAATCAAATCTGCTACTCAGTAAATCCCAGTGGCTCCCTAATGCCTTCAGGATCAAGTAGAACATCCTGTGCTTGGCATGTAAAATTTGTTACAACCTCTTTCCTATCAAGTTCCATCCTTTTACACTTTCTTCTACTCATTGGAACCCATCATTTTTCACTATTTCCTTTGCTTGAAATGCTCCCATCCCTCACTCCCACATCTTACTTTGCTTCCTTTTTCTTTTTTCTTTTTTTCGCTAGGCAATGGGGTTAAGTGGCTTGCCCAAGGCCACACAGCTAGGTAATAATTAAGTGTCTGAGGCTAGATTTGAACTCAGGTATTCCTGACTCCAGGGCCAGTGCTCTATTCACTGCACCACCTAGCCACCCCTTTGCTTCCTTTTTCAAGAGACTTTTCTGGCCTCCCTTTTGCCTCCTTCCCAATGATTTTACCTTCTACCCACTTGCTATATAAATGGTGTATTTTTTATAGTTATTTATTTACATATCCCTCACATCAGCATCTAGGCTCATCATGAAGAATTTTTATCTTGCTTTTTTCCCCAGAACTTAACATAGCGCCTAGCATGTAATAAATGCTTAATAAATACTTGTTGACTAAGTGACTTGGTAAATGGCTAGCAATTTATTTTACAACAATAATTTATGAAATATTTATTTTCTGCTTCATGAAATGTTATATATTAGACACTAGAGAACAAACAAAATTCAAATGCAATGCAATCCCTGCTTTCACTCAGTTCACAATTCAGTAAGATAAAAAGATAGAAATATAGTTAAATACAATATAAGACATATATTTCAAAGGTACAAAATAATATGTGAAGCCTTGGGGATAAATTGGGCGGTGAGACTGAAGGAAGGTCAGGGAAAGGCATCTTTTTAAAATGCAAGAATGGGTAGGGGAAAAGTATCTCTTCTCTTTAGGCCTACTTGACTGGCTTACCACAACTTGCCCTTAGGTTGGCATGTGATAAGGGAAGCTCTCAGATAGTGATCTCTCATAACTACAACTCACTCCCTGAGTTGTAGGAGTAACCCCTCACTTAGAGAAATATACTGTTATTTACTCACTATTGCAGCTCCTGAACCCCCACTGGTGTGTTTACCATTTAAACAAATCAGTTAAGAAAATATCATTAAACCTTAATCATGAAACATTTACTAAACAAAAAGGCAAAAGTAAGACTAATAATAGTCCACCTATAAACCTGGATTACACTCTTCCAGTAAAGTACATAGTCTGAAGAGGAGAATGAACACAAAATAGTGGAGACCTAGAAGGGAAGCATATCGCTGGTCAAGATTGTAGACTCAGATGTTCTTGATCTTCTTAAATAATCTGCAGCACACATCTCTGTAGGGCCTCTCATCTTCTGTACCTCTATGCTCTCTGTCTGGTTGAAATGACTTCTCTGATAGGTGCTATTTTTTGCCCAATAACGCAATGATAAACACTTTCAGTGAAATGAGAGACCTTCAGGATGGTGGTTTGGCTTTGGCTCAGCTCTGAGGAAGAGTATTGGTACTCTCAGCAAAACAATTCGCCTAGGTCTGGAATCCACAAAGCTCTCCAGGTCTGCTCATTAAGTTCTAAGGGTCCCCCCACCCCAAGCCAGAATTGGTAGTAAAGAGAAGGCAGACGAATCTCTGAGGGAATTCCATCTTTCAAGTTTTGGTGACAGTCAAGGCTAAGGCAGCCTGACCTTTTCTTTCCCCAGACAGCAATTTAAACAGTGTGTGTGTGTGTGGGGGGTGTCTTTTTTTATTTCAGTCGGCTCTTTTAGCAGAGCTTTCCTCCACTTAGATTAGTTTCCAGCAGCAACTATATAGCCAGTGGTCTCAGGTCAACAGCTGCTTTTTTTCTTCTTCCTTCTTCTGTTTCCAGTAACTCTCTTCTGTCTTCATCCAGACCATGTTTCTCTCCCACCCTCAGCTTCTTTGCCTGCGTTGACCCAGATTCTATGATCATTGACTTCAGTCTCTCACTTAATTGCCCAGTCTTGCCTCAAAACAAGGTTTCCTTGTGTGAAGTGACTCAAATCTACTTCAGATTGAGAAGCCAAAATTCACATTTCTGTCATACACATCTTATATAGGCAGTGTAAAATTTTCCCACAGTTGTTGAAAAAGTTCTAATTATCAGAGTTTCCTAGCTATAACCTTTGGATGTCATATGTAAACAAACTGCTAGGAAACAAGACACTTTGACCACTGATGCCTTTAATAAATCCTTTTCCCCTAAGGAGCTGCTTTCCCTCAGGTCCTTTCAAAACTAATTGTTATTCCTCAAGTACTCTTTTCTAAGAAGAGAATTATATAGCCATAGAGTAATCAAATATATATCATATTCCAATCTTGCATTTGTGAGTATAGCAATAATACACATTACCAAAACACATAAGCAATATAAAATGATTACATAATGGCATATAAATCAATATAAATAGTGAAAATGCATTTCAATAATAAGAATAATGAATAATATGAAATTTAAGCAAAATGTAGTTTCAAACATGCACATGATGCACATAAAATTAAAAAATTATGTTTGACCATATTTGGCCAGTAATCTCTCCTGTTTTTCCTGATGTGTGTTTTTTGGTAAACCCAATCACTGGCTTAAATAGTTATGACACTAATCTTGACTTCCTGAATTTCAACATAGTTATTTATTACAACCATGCTCACAGATAGCTCAGTTTGGTTACAGTTCTCTATGAGTGAACTCCCTACAACCAGGGTCTTAGGGTCAAATGAAGTTTCTTCTTGGTTTAATGTTACCTCACCAGCTGACTTGGTATTATTTCTTTAATAAGCTTTTATTGACATTCTCTATTTTTTATAGTATCATATTAACCCATGTATCCTTTCCCCTATCCCTCCCAGAGTGGATATATAGCTATCTTATATGACAAACAGTAGTTTTTGAAGAGGAAAAATTTGTCGTTCAGTCATTTTAGACTCTTTGTGATTCTATTTGGATTTTTTTTTTTTGCCATTTCCTTCTCCAGTTTTTACAGATGAACTGAGAGGCAAACAAAGCTAAGTGATTTACCCAGGGTCACACAACTGTTAAATGTCTGAGATTCAATTTGTGTGTCTTACTGACTCCAGGCCTAGCACTCTTTCCACTAAGACACCTAGCTTCTCTAGGGGAAAAATAAGTCATTACATCTCATTGATACCTTAAAATAGTCCAAAAATCATGTACAACATATAACACCTCTGGACATCCCATCTCCATGAAGGAGTAGGTTGGGGTGTCTTTTCATATTTTTCATTCAAGTCTCACTTGATCTTTATAATTTCTTTAATCTTATTTGCATGTGATGGAACACTATTGTTCTATAAGAAATCATGAGGAATGGGACTTGAGAAAAGCCTAGAAAGACTTATATGAACTGATGTTGAATGAAATAAACAGAAACTGAAGAATGTTATACATACCAGCAACAACACTGGGTGATGATCAACTATGATGGCCTTTTCATTTAGCAGTACAATAATCAAAGTCAATTCTGAAAGACTTAAGATGGAAAATACCATTCATATCCAGAGAAGGAACTGTGGAGTTTAAATGAAAACCAAAGCTTATTATCTTTAATTTTTTTTAAGGTTTTGCAAGACAAATGGGGTTAAGTGGCTTGCCCAAGGCCACATAGCTAGGTAATTATTAAGTGTCTGAGGCTTGATGTGAACTCAGGTAGTCCTGATTCCAAGACTGGCGCTCTATCCACTGCCTGCCCCAAAAGTTGTTTTTTTTAAAAGAAGTTTTTTTTCTTCTGTTTGGATTTGATTCTTCTTTCACAACATGATCAACATAGATCTATGTTTATCATACTTACATATGTGGAGCCTACATTAGATTGCTTTCTGTCAGGGGGAAAGGGGAGGTAAGAAGAAAAATGTAAAACTCAAAAACTTGCAAAAAAAATTGGTGAAAACTACCATTGCTTGTCATTGGAAAAACAAATAAATAAAAATATTTTTAAAAATTTCATTAACTTTATTTTTGATCTTTTATTGAAATGATATCCTTTTGTGACTGTGATGCAACTGGTAGAGTTCTCTGAACTTTTGAAGGCAACAATATTCAGTTTTATCCTTATCAATATAATAATTTTTAAAGTTACTGTTTAGCTATATGGTTCAGCAATAGGCAAGCACATCCTTTTCCTAGGAATCCATTTATCTGACTATGCATTATTACTGTCTGAAAGCTTATAAGGAAGTTTGATTCACTCCCCAATAAGTAACAGATGGTTCTGGTTCAATGCTTTTGTATACCTCCTGAGCCTTCTCTGGGGTTTGTTTGGAAACTAAAAAAAATTACTTAATCGCTGTGAGTGCAACATGGTAGAACATAGCTTTCCACAGGTTGTGTTTTACATGCATATCAAAGTTTCTTAGCAAGACTGTGTCACCTAGATGAAGATCTTGACACCAAATATGAGTTGTTTCAGTCATTTTTCTGAGCTATGGTCACTGTTTGACAAATGAGCCCTTTTTCAGCCTGAGGTAATTAGGTGATAAAGTAGGTAGAGCACCAACAGTCTTGGAGTCTGAAGGTCCAGAGTTTGAATTCAGCCTCACATACTTGACATATTCTAACTGTGTGACCCTGATTGCCTGGCATCCAGGGTCATCTCCAGTTGTACTGATTAATATGTGGACAATGGATCAAGATAGTTCTGGAGAAGAAAAATGAGACTGATGATTTAGCACAGCTCCCCCTCCCTCAAACCCGGTTCACATATTTATCATGGCATCATCTCCTTCACAAAGGACAATGGGGCAGCTAGGGGGATAGAGTACTGGACTTGGAGTTAGGAGGACCTGAGTTCAAATCCTGCCTCAGACACTTAATATTTACCTATCTGTGTGACCTTGGGTAAGTCACTTAATTCTTTCCAAAAAAACCCCCAAACAAACAAAAGATGAAGGACAAACATCATTTTCACCCTAGCCTTTAATCAAAAAATATGCTGGCTATGAGCTCCACATCTTTTTTATTAGCTTCAGCTCCAAAGCACAAGTCAACCTTTACAAGTATAACAAAAAGAATAAACAAAACCAGAAAGAAGATTGCACATGGAAAATGAATTTTCACTACCTTTATGTTGCTTTTTAAATAGGTATATTCTGAACTTAACATGTTCATTTTTAAGTTTCCTTGATTGTCTGTATCTCTTGAAATTCCTTTTCTTCTATTGTATTATATTTTTATGCTACATTAACTCTTCATTCTTTTCTATTTTTACATCTATTGCTCTTCCTTCTCTCACTCCCAAACCCCTTCTATTAAAACAAACAACAATCTTGCATCAAGTAAGTATAGCCAAACAAAATAAATCTACACTTTAATTTGTATTTCTTAGTAATAGTAGTTTGGAGTATTTTCATTTTACAAAATCAGTTCTCTGAAGTTTCTGTCCTGTTCCTCATTCTCCCGTCTGGGTCAAGAGGAGAGCTGGCTAGGTAGTACAGTGGATAGAGTACCAGCCCTGGAGTCAGAAGTACCTGAGTTCAAATCCAGCCTCAGACACTTAATAATTACCTAGCTGTGTGATCTTGGACTTAACCCCATAGTCTAGCAAAAACAAACCAAAAAAACCCCCAAGAAGAATAAATAATCTTTCCTTTAGATAATAAATAATTTGAAGGGACCAACCATATTCCATCTAAGTCTTTTTCTTCAGGAAATAAGTTAAATAAAATTAGTTTAATTCTTTTTTTAATTAAGGTTTTTTTTGAAACAATCAAAACTCACCATTTCTTCTTCCCACTTCTCTTCACTTCCTTGAAAAAAGAAAAACAATGCATAGTAAACAAACATGCATAGTAAAACAAAACAAATTACCAAACATACCATAATAAAAAAAATTTTTTTTCAACCTGCATTTAGAGTCTCTCACTTCTCTCTTTGGGAGTGGACAACATATTTCATCATGAAACCTATAGAATCAAGTTGTTTGTCTTTACAATGTTGTTATTATTGTGTTCTCCTGGTTCTACTTACTTCAAGTCTTCAAAGGTTTTTCTTGAAACTGTTTCAATTTCATGATATTTTTAGACCATAATTTGTATAATTATTCCTCAGTTGATAAATATACTCTTCATTTCCAATTGTCACTACAAAAAAAAAAAGTCACTGTAGATATGTTTATATAGATGTGTTCTTTTTTTTCTTTGATCTCTTTGGCCTACTATTGCTATTGTTGGGTCAAAAGATATTTAGCTTTCTGGTGCATATTTCTAAATTGCTTTCCATAATTGCTGAACTATTCATAATTTCACCAACAATACATTAATGGTCCTGTATTTGTCATATTCATTTTTGTCAACTTTGTCAAACTAAAGGGTAAGAGGTAGAACCTCGGAATTGCTTTAATTTGTATTTTCTCTAATTATGAGTGATTTTAGAGTTTTTTATATAGTTCTTGATAGCTCAGATTTCTTCCTCTTAAAACTGACTATTTGTAGCTTTTGAATATGTATCAATTAATATTCATTTCAGCAGATGCTTCTGTGGCATAAACCTGAGGATTCTACCCTTTCTGTCACCTGATTTAGGACTACCTAGGGAACTCTGCTGTCAAATGATAGAAAGAGTCCTGAACTGATAGTCAATTTACCTTGAGTGTGTCATTTTCCTCTCTTGGGGTCACAGTTTCTCCATCTATAAAAGAAAAGAGTAAACTGCTTTTTCTTCCAATTCTGACACTTCTGTTCTAGACAGAGAGAACCAGCCCTCAAGGAAGATTTCAAGTAGACTTCAGTAGTCTCTTTCCCTTTTGGAAAACCAGATTTAAAGTTAACCTGTCGGAATTTACCTATAATATTAAACTTTTTAGTTCCCCATCTCCACCCATTGGGGCATCAGGGTCTGAAGGGTCTATCAATGCTTGTAGCAAAGGAGAAACCATAAGAATAATAGTAATGTAAATCCATTATTAAAACTCATTGGTATGGGAGCCTGAATAAAAGATGGGGTGTAGTTGGCAAGAACAGGAGAGGAGAACTCTTTAGATCTTCCAAGTCTATCCAGGCTCATAGTCTTTCAGATTTGAGGGGGGAAATGAATGACAGGATCCCCACTTCAGATTGCTGAAGGGAAAATAAGGCTCTGGGAAGGAGTCAACAGGAGAGGAGCTCAGTCTCCATCATGTCCTTATCCTCAGATTGCTACAATGGAGACTTCTTTCCTCCCCTTGGGTGAGATAAATCTAGAACTGTCTTTCTTGATTGAATGGAATTATCTCACTCCTAGTAGTAGAACTCCTTCACTCTAATGTTTGCTATATGTTCTCTTATATGCATTTTCTCTGATTTCTTTTTTGTTACCAATTTGAATAAATGGTATTATTGTGGAATATTTGGTAATTGATAAGAAAGGAGACAAATCTGGTATATCATAAAACTTGGGGTCCTGCTTCCCCCATTAATGAAACAGCAATCAGAAGTCATACTGAATCTGAAAATCACATCCCATAGAATAATAATATGTAAGGGAGCCGATAGATATGAATTTATCCTTGTACTTCCTTTCTTTTTTTTTTAGGTTTTTTTTGCAAGGCACATGGAGTTAAGTGACTTGTCCAAGGCCACACAACTAGGTAATTATTAAGTGTCTGAGATCGGATTTGAACCCAGAACCAAGTATGAAAATCAAACTTTATTCTTATCTAGTTAAGATTATTGCTTCATCATTCCTCCCACCAAGGTGATTGGCAACTATCTCCACATAGATACAGCACCCTCTTTCCATTCAAGGATTAAAATCAGAAAGGAAGCCCTTTCAATCTTTGAGGTGAATAATCGAGGAAGGAATAGATTGGGAACTCTTTAAGCAACCATTCTGAAATATTAATCACAAATCAAATATTGTTATTTTCTTCTTCAAAATTCATATATATGTTACCTGGAATTATCATGGGGTAAAAAAATACCCCAAAGTATTGGGAGAAGGGGGTTGGAGGAGTAGATCAATTTGACCATTTTTGATGCTTTATTATTCTGTAAAGCAATTTGGAAATATACATAAAATGTTACAACTCAACCACTATTAGGTCTAGACCCAAAAGAGATCAAAGACAGAAACAAAGCAAAGCAAAAATGCTTGTAGCAACTCTTTATAAAAGCAAAAAACTGAAAACTAAGGGGAGGCCCATCAATTGAGAAATGAATAAATTGTGGTATATGAATGAGATGGAATATATATTATGTTGTAAAAAAAATGAGAGCAAATGATTTCAAAAAGGTTTTGAAAGAGTTATATGAAATGATTCAAAGGGAAGTAAGCAAAACAAGGATAATAATTTATATATAATATCACTGTTATAAAAATGAACAATATTGAGGACTTTTTAATCAAAAGATGAAAAATGAATGAGCAAAACCAGAAGAACAATTTATACAAAAATAACAACTCTATAAAAACAAACACCTTTGAAGCCCCTAGGAACTATCATTAATACAATGAGCATCCACTATTTCAAAGGATTAATGATAAAGCACACTATCCATTACAGAGAATGATAGGAACACACAGGAATGGAACTGTGTGTATCTATGTCTATATACACACATTCACACATATACATACATGTGTATATGTATCTATATTACATGTATATATTTGCATATGGCCATTGGGAAAATTTTTTTTTAACCTATGCATAGTTGTTAAAAAGTAATTTGTTTAATTACATGCTTTCTCAATTGAGGGGGCTCCTGTAGGAAGGGAATTTAGAACTCAATGTTTTAACAATGAATGTTAAAATTTTTTACATTTCAGGGCAGCTAGGTGGCACAGTGTTTAGAGCACTGGCCCTGGAGTCAGGAGAACCTGAGTTCAAATCTGACCTCAGACACTTAATAATAGCTGTGTGACCTTGGGCAAGCCATTTAACCCCCATTGCCTTGCAATTTTTTTTTTTTACCATTTTACTGGGGAAAAAGAAAGTGCTAAATAGATTTTTTTTAAAAAGTAATTTGTTTTATGATTGTATATATTTATCTTATACCAGATTACTTGCTCTCATGAGCAGGAGGAAGGGAAGAGAGGGAAGTAAAAAAATGTAGAACTCAAAAGCTTACAAAAACATGAATGTTGAAAACTATCTTTGTATGTAATTGGAAAAAATAAAATAATATTCAACATTTTTCTTTTCTTTTTATTTTTCTGGGTTTGGAAGTTTGACAGGGAAAATAGATTTTTGTTAAATTCTTAAATGTAGAGAGGTATGAGAGAACTCCACTTATGGAATCTTGCCTACACTTTCAGATGAGATCATTGTATGGAGTTTTACTTCACTGTTTTATTTTGTTACAAGACCTCTCAGAAAGTGGAAAAATAAAATTTGTAAAGTAGAAACAAAACACATCAATTTTTTTAAATGAATGAATGAATGAATGAATAAAGCATCTATTAAGGGCTTGGTCCTGGCAAAGCCTCAAACTAAGTGCTGGGGATACAAAAAAAAAAAGACAAAAAAACAGTCCCTGCTCTCCAGGAACTTCCCAGTCTCATGGAGGTTATAGCATATACAAATCAGTTCAGCTGCAAGTCATATAGAAAAGTCCCATGGTCTTTAGTATGCAAAGCATACTAAAGGCAAAGCAGGCAGAAATACTTTTTCTTTAATATGATTGCCAGTGATAAACTCATATCAGTTTCTAAAGTTGAACCCTTTGACAATGCCCAGGACTCTGGAGGCAAGAACTTTCCTTTCTGTTTAGTAGCTGTGCCTGTTGCCTCTGCAGGAGCAATTGCTAGGATGTATCTATCTTCTAAGATGTGGCTTCCCAGGTTGCTTCTCCAATTCAGAACTAAGGAAAGATAGATGAGACCACACCTGCAGTGTGATACTGGGAACTACATTTTAGAAAGGAAGCTAATAAGCTTGAGTATTTCCAAAGGAGCATGAGGAGGAAGGAAGGAAGGAAAATAAGCAATTATTAAGTACCTGCTATATACTGTGATAATATTATCTTAATCTTATTTAACTAGATTATAGTTAGGGGGGACTAGAAGAGTTCATGTCACTTGAAGGACAAAAGGAAATGGAGATGTGAAAGAATTGGTTTTTTGGAGGGGTGGTGTTGGGTTAGACATGGTTGGCTGCTGTTCAGCATCCAAAGGGCATGTGTACTACAGAGTCCTTTTATTTCTCTGGTGATGAGCCAAAGTTAGTTCTATCTTTCCAATTCCTACTTTAGGCTTCCTTCTAGCAGCAGCCAGCACTCTATCCACTATACCACCTTCCATAAATATGAGAAACCAAGAATGGATAACTGTATAGATCTATCATCTGCCCTCATCATTCTTCTAAAATTGCTTTCTTGGAGATTTCCAATGGTCTTCTATCACACTGACCCCTGATACTTTTCCATCCATTCATATTTCATTCTTATAATAAGATGTAGGTTCAGGGTTATTATTCCTTGGTTTGGAGTTGTGGAAGGAGGATATTTGAATCCAACTCTATGACCTTTGGCAAGTTACTTAAACTACCCCTACCTCAATTCTTCATCTGTAGAAGTGCCTCTAAGAGCCCTTCCAGCTCTAATTAGTGAATCTCTGTTTTTCAAGGAAGGAACCCAAGGAAGAATTTGTTTCAAGTCACACAGTCAGTAGCTAAACAGGACTCCTGGATCCTCCTTCTATTATACCACTCAAAGAAAACAAGTAGGGGTATTCTAGTTCTCCCTTCTCTGCCAGGAGCCTGATATCTCAGTACAGAATCTGGGTCTTGAGTAATCCAATTCAATTTAATTCAATTCATCAAGGCTTTATTAAGCAACTGATAAGTTCTTGTACTATACAAGTCTCTAGGAATGCAAAGACAAAAAATGAAACAGTCCCTGATCTCAAGGAGTTTAGAGTCTACTAGGAAATGGGGAAGAATAGAATCAATTGACAAAGTATAAAATACATTTACAAATAAAAAGTAACTTGAGAGTGAAGGGAGAGCAGAAAGTGATCTACAATTCTCTTTCTTTCCATCAAAAAGGAGCCGCCACCTGAGCAGTATTCTAGAGGAAATGAAGTACCTTTCTGATGCTTTTATTGGAAGGAGTCTCCATCTCTCTCCTCACCCCAGTAGTAGATCTCTCTCTCCAAATCTTCCTTTTCGAGGAACCAGGAGAGCAATAAAACTCTTGAATCATTCTGAAGGCTGCCTGCATGCATTCTTTTATCATCCAGCCCCCAGTACCTCAAGCAGTGTGGCTAAAAGAACCCTGGATTTTTGAGCCTGGAGATCTGTCTCATTTCTTCATCTGTAAAATGGAGTTCAACTGCAGATAATGTCTAAAGTGCTTTCCAGGCCTTTCACCCAACCAGGTAGAGCTTATGTTTATTTTCAGTAGCACTCTGTTACCTAGATCATGGTTCTCAAGGATTTTGTAAAAAAAAAAAAAAAATTAAATTAAATTAATATAAAATTTAATTAAAATTTCTCCCCAATGAGCTGTTGCTAATATGAGTTATATTCAGTGGTGCTCTGGTCAGTTTCAAATCCTGCTTTCCTAAACTGTATGATGGGCATTAAACTTTAAATTTAATCTACATTATTAAATTTTTCCATTCTCCATTCCTTAAATCTAGGCAGTCAATAAAGTAACAAATCAAGCCCTGACCTGTAAATCTCTGAGGTTTAAATAGTCACATTGAAAGTTTAACAATTGATTTTCAGCAGCTAGATTGAGCTGGGTCTAGCAGACCCCTGATTAGATCTATTGATATTTTACATCATTTGAAATGAAAATGTCACAACTTTGAAACTTCAATCAACACAGTAACTAACCACAATTCCAGAGAAATCTTTGATGAAAATAGCTGCTTTTTCCTGGCAGAAACCTGACAATGAACTCAGAGTGCTGATTGAGATATATATTTTTTAGAGGAAATGACCAATACAGGAATTTAGTCTACATGACAATACTTATTTATAACAGGGTTTTTCTTTTTCTTACTTCCTCAATGGAGGATGAGGAGGAAGTGAGGGAGAAAGAATGCAGATTTGGAAATAAAATAACATTGAAATTTTAAAATATTGCAATATTATTATTATGAAAATAGTTTTGATTTCACAGACTTTCTCCCAAAAAAAGATCTTGGGGGCCACCTCATTCAGACTTTGAGAATCACTGACCCAATGATACTTAGGATTTAAAGATGGAAGAGATTTTTAATATTGTTTTGTCTAACTCCCTGGTTTTACAGATGACAAAAGTGAGGTAGTAAATGCTACAGAATCAGGGAATCTCAGAGATGGAAGAGACCTCAGAGGCCTGCTAGACCACCTGTACCTGAACAAGAATCACCATCAGAGATCAGCCACAGTTCATTTGAAGATCTCTAATGTGGGAGGTGGGAGGATGTAATTTAAGACTCGTTTTTCCTTTTGGGAGTTTTTCCATTTTTGATGGAAAGAAAGAAGAAAGGGAGGGAAGATTCATGAAATGCTAATTATGTGACAGCCACTATGCTAAAGGAAAACAAAGATGGTTCCTTTCCAGGGATGCTTTTTTTTTTTAACATGGAGCCCAAATCTATGTTTTAGTGACTTCTTTCCATTGGTACTATTTCTATACTTTCTGGAGAAAGACAGAACAAATCTAACCCATCTTTCACATGGCAGATCTCCATTTACTTTAAGACACCTATATGTCCCCTACCTTCCCCTCACTCCCTGTTTTCTTTTCTTTTCTTCAAGTTAAAACATCCCTTGTTCTTTTGACTGATCTGCTTATATAGCTATTGATTTCAATCCTCTTACAATCCTGGACCCCCCTCAGCTGAATTCTTTCCAGTTTCTTAATGTTCTTCCTAAAATGTGGTAGCTAGAATAAACACAATGATTCCTTAATGTCATCTTGAACAAGGAAAGGGTATACTAAGACCTCCTCTACTTAACTAAACTTATCTTTCTTTTTTTAATTCAATTTAAAAAAATTTTCAGGTCCATATTTTCTCTTTCTCACACTCTCCCCATACTGAAAAAGCAATAACAATAGAACCAGTAGTTGTTATTCAGTTGTGTCCATTCTTTGTGACCCGTTTGAGCTTTTATTGGCAAAGATACCGTCATGGTTCCATTTCCTTCTCTAGCTCACTTTACAGATAAGGAATTGAAGAAAACAGGGATCAGGTGACTTGCCCAGGGTCACACAGCTAGTGTCTAAAACCAGATTTGAACTCATGTGTTCATGACTCCAGGCCTGGGGTTGCATCCACTGTACCACCTAGCTACTTTAAATAAATCTCATTACAAACATGTATAGTTAAGTAAAGCCATTCTTTCACTGACCAAGTCCAAAAAAAAGTTTTGAATGTCTCAATCTATCCTCTGAGTCCTTCATCTCTCTATTTGAAAGTGAATAGCATGAAATTATACTTATCTTAATGCAGTCTAAAATTACATTAATTTATTTGGTTCCAGTCTTAGAATGTTGTCTCATTATATTAAAATACTCTAAAAACCCCTAGATATTCTTTATCTTGTTGACATAAGTTTATTTTTTTGATGAAGTTGAGTTTTTTGAGCCAAAGTCTAAGATTTTACATTAACATTCACCCCATCATTCTAGCTAGTTGAGAATATTTTGGATCTTGGCTCTCTTATCCAACTTTAAGTATTCCTCCTTGACTCTGGAAGATCTATCTCCTCCCATTAATTAGTTCCTCCTATGGCCTCCATTTTGTAGAGTAATCCAAGGCAACCTTGAGTCAATTTCTTTCACTATTCCTGCCTTCAGGACTTCAAAACCATGCTCCCTAATAATAATGTTCATTTTGGAAAAAGACTGTGACATCAGGAAGGTGATGCCATGATGAGCACATGAATTGGATTTGAGTGAAGGAGTGCTATGCTAAATCACCAGTCTCCCCTTCTCCTTCAGAGCCATCTGGGACCAGAGGCAGATATGAATCAGGATGACAGGAGATGGCCATGGATGTGAGGCAATCAGGGTTAAGTGACTTGCCCAGGGTCACACAACTAATAGGTAGTAAATGAGGCTAGATTTGAACTCCCTTCCTCCTGAATCCAAGGTCAGCCAAGGGGTGTTAGCCACTGCCCCACCTAGCTGTCCTATGCCATGCTACCTAAAAGAAACTAAGTTGAAGTTAGAGTTCTGGGACTGTTAGGATAGACCTGATTTCATATTCAGCCTCAGACACTCAATAGCTGGTGAGCCTGGGTAAGTCATTTAACCTTCATGGGCCTCAGTTTCATTAACCGACTTCCAGGACTGATATGAGGATCAAATGAGTGAATATCTGTAGTTAACACAGTATCTGGCACATGGTAGGTTCTTAAAGAATTATTATTCCCTCCCATGACCCTACCATGGAGGTACCTTCATGCTTCCTCTTTACTTTTCATCTCCTTTTTTAATGTTGTCTTCCCCATTAGACTATAAGTTCTTTTCAAAATCTGAAAAAAGAATGTTATAATTGTTTTTACATGTAATTGAGAAAACCTTAAATATTAAATTAAAAAAAACCTTTAAGTTACTTGAGGGCAGGGTCTGTCTTTGCTTTTTCTGGGTTTTGTATTCCCCATGCTTAGCATAGTGCTTGGCACATAATCAGCATAGTAAATCAATAAGTGCATCTATACCTTTATCCAAAGCACTGATAAAAATGTTGGGAAACAGGGCCAAGGAAAGATCCCTCAGGCACTTCCATTAAAGCTATCCTTCTAAGCTGACATCAACCCATCAGTCATTCCTTTTTAGATCTAGTCATTCAAACTAGTTCTAAATCTACTCACCCATCAAGTCCCATATCTCACCATCTTGTCCATAAGGACAGCCTAAGGCTTTTGTCAAATGAGATGCTGAAATTCAGGTCAACAATCTTGTATCTAAAGTATTCCAATGGTCTACAAGTAACTTCATCCAAAAAATAAGAAATGAAGCTAGTATGGCAAGTCTTTTAAAAAACAATCTTTTGATGGATGTCATGGCTATAATTGTGCTCCTAGAAGAGGCAGAGACTGGAAGATTTACTTTTCAGGGAGTTCTCAGCTGCAGTAGGAGCAAAGCCAATCAGGTGTCAACAACATGTCTGCTGCTAATATGGCTATCCCAGGAGTGGAGAAGAGCTGCCAAAGGAAAGACAAGCTGGTTAAGGTGAGGGAAACCTGAGCAAACCTGTGAGTCCTGAGGCCTTTTTAGTCTGGGTGAAATAGGGATACCTAGCTTTAAAATAAATGAATGAATGAAAGAACCAACAGATTAAAAAAAAAACCCTAGGTTTTATTGCTGCCTTTTACAACAATTTCTGGTGGTGCCACTCACCCCACAAATCCTGTACCCCTTCTGAATTTGAACCTTACTTTATAAGGACTATAGCAAGGATCTGCCATGTGGTTTGTAATCATGGAAGTGGAATGGCCCACAAAAAAAATTGTGAGACATTGGAACACAGGGCTACCTGCACTGGGTCCACTGGTCTAGAACACTCTATTTACTTTTTCTTACTCCTTCATAAGGATTTACCATCTGACGTACAGGGAGCAAAGAGGTGTAGCAGTTGAACTGAGGCTTCCTGGGCAGATGGTGTTTGGGATTAGAACTCCTGGATTGCCATTGACTGTAATCCAAACCTCTCCCAGGAGTGATCAAGGGGAGAGATCAGGCTGCCACCAAGGCTGAAGAAGCACCTGGATTAGTTTAAAGTGGAGATCAGAGCCCTAGAGGTCCAGTGTTCTAGAGACTATCAACTATAAAATTGACAGATAGCAACTAAGTGGCACAATGGACAGAGCGAAGGACTTGGAATGAAGAAGACCTGAGTTCAAATCTTACCCTAGACACTTACTAATTATGTAACCCCAGGCAAATTGCTTAATCTCTCTATGCCTCAGTTTCCTCATCTGTAAAATGGAAATAACAATAATGGCACCTGCCACATAGAGTTGTTGTAAGGGCCAAATGAGTTAACATATGTAAATGTGTTATAAAAATTATTTGAAGTTTATTTTTATTTTAAGCCTTGGGCTTCTAATCATCAAGACCTAAGTTCAAATCCAGACTCAGACACTTATTAGTTATATGACTCTGGGCATGTCACTTAATCTCTCTGCCTTCAGTTTCCCCAATTGCAAAATGGTTTGCCATGCTAACCAAAAGAGATAATATTTGTAAAGCTGGTTGCTTCAGGTCTGTTCCCTTCTCCCACCTTACAGAGAAACCCACTAAACAGATGAGACCAAGAGCAGGGAGACCAATTTCTCTTCCTATACTTTTTTAGCCTGGTTGGTTTATTCTTTGATGCCCAGAGCAGGAGTCTTGAACTCCCTTATATTCCCTTTCCACTATCTCTGGCAAGTACTTTGAGATCTTTTCAGGTATAGACTCAAGCATGGGATATTGCAGTCCCTTTCTAGTTGGTCTCTATGCATCAAGTCTCTCCTCATTCTCAAACTGATTTTCCTAAGATGAAGGTCTGACTCTGTTACCCCCTTATTCAATAAAATCCAGATTACCTTTAAAAGCTCTTTCTTCCCTGGGCTCCTTCCTATGTTTCCTGTCTTCTTTTCTCTATGCCCTCATTCCTTTCTATGATCTGATGACACTCATGTCTTGCTATTTTTTAACAAAATAGTTCACCTCCTAATCACAAAAATTTTCTTTGGCTGTACTACAGACCTGGAACTCTCACCTTTGTAAGGCTGACTTCCTTCAAACCCCAACTAATATCTTAATTATTAATTAAGATATTAATTAAAATTCCTTCTTAATCTTAGTGACTTCCCTCTGAGGTTATCTCTGATTGATCCTGTTTGTATTTAGTTTGTATATATTTGTTTGCATGTTGTCTCTTTCATTAGATTAGGAACTCTTCAAGTTTCTTTCTTTGTATCCCTGGAAATTAGCATAATGTCAGGCATACCTTAGGGATTAATAATACATGTTGACTTTATCTTCCAAGAGTGAGGAGGATAATCAGGAGGAAGTACAAGAGACTTTAATATAGGGACAGCTAGTAGTGCAGTAGGCAGAGCATCAGTCCTGGAGTTAGGAGGACCTGAGTTCAAATAAATACTTCCTAGTTGTGTGATCCAAACAGGTCTCTTAAAAAAAATGAAAAGAAAGAGGGGCAGTGATGTGGCATAGTGGATAGAACCTTAGATAAGAGAACCTGAGTTCAAATCCAGATTCTGACACTTGATTCTTCCTAGCTGCGGGACTCTGGGCAAATCACTTAACCCCAAAGGCCTTGCCAAAAAAACAAAAAAGAAAGAGATTGTATTGTAGAGGACTCCATGTGGAGAACACATAATTTTCCTTACATTTTTAATATATCTAATCAAATCTATGAATATGGAGAGGGGAATAGAGAGGGGGAAAATCCAGATGCAATAGGGAAAGAGAATTTCTATTTTTAAAAATAATTCTAAGGGTGCCATGTGCATTTTAAAAACTATAGCTCTAGGGGCGGCTAGGTGGTGCAGTGGATAAAGCACCAGCCCTGGAGTCAGGAGTACCTGGGTTCAAATCCGGTCTCAAACACTTAATAATTACCTAGCAGTGTGGCCTTGGGCAAGCCATTTAACCCCATTTGCCTTGCGAAAACATAAAAAAAATTAAAAAAAAAACCTATAGCTCTTGCTGGTGGCTTGGACATACCACCACCTAGTGGAAGACTCTGATATGTATCCTTTATGTGAATTTAGATAAGGGAGCTTGAAGCAATTTGGGTTGCTTTCCTTTTCCAGAAATTTCAGAATGTCTTATGGGTGCATCTACCAAGCATATAAAGTCCTCAAGTGTTATATAAGGAAAGACATTTTAGCAAAATAAACATAACAGATAGTAAGTGCTTAATAAATGCTCATTGACCTTTCCATTGGATAATATATATGACTGTCCTATTTCTTTGGAAAGAGGAGAAAGTTATAGCCTAAACTATTTTTGATGAAATGATGTTAGCTCTTGGTGATCAGTACATCCTCTTTAAAATGTTCATTAACCATCCCTTTAATAATAAGTTCTAGAATTTTAAGTCAATTTCACTGGTCTGTAGTTTGTGGATACTTTTAAAAAATACTTGGAAATTTGTCTTTTCCTAGAATTAAGTATTCCTGGTTTCCATGATCTTTTTAAAAATAAGTTTTTATTAATGTTTAAAATTTTTCAGAACACCATAATTTCCCCCATCCTTCCTTCTATTAGAGAGTTATCCCATATGACAAATAATATTTTTAAAAATAAAAAAATTTAAAATAGCAAAAAATATCAGCATAACTGATCAATATATTAGAAGTCTAAAAATATGTGTAATGTACAATAACTAGGCTTTCCATCTCTGCAACGAAGGTAGAATAAGAATGTCTTTTCATATCTCTTGTTTTGAACATGCTAATTTTTTATAATTTTTCAACATTTACTTTTGATTTTTTATTGTGTTTATTTTTTACTTACTTTATTAGTTATTATGTATATATTTTTTGGTTCTGCTTATTTCAGTCTGCATCAGCTCATGTAGATTTTTCGATTCTTCTGTGTAATCATTACATCCATTACTTCTTACGGCATGCACTAGATAGATAACAATATCCTTGACAATATTAAGTATTCCTGGGGGAAGATAATAATATTAAATAACATTTATATAGGGCTTATTATAGGTTAGGCATTGTGCTAAGCATTTTACAATTATGATCTCATTTGATCTTCACAACAACCCTGGGAGGAAGGTGCTATTGAGATAAGGGGATATTGGAAAATAGATAATGAGTTAAATTGGGTTTGAGAGGTTCATGGGACATTCAGCTTGAAATATCTAATAGACATTTGATGATATGAACCTTGTACTCAGGAGAAAGATTAAGGCTAGATCTGAGAGTCATTTGTGTAGAGATGATAATTGACCCTATTAGAATTGATGAACTTTTTGCAGGTCCTCTATCACATACCCCTATTCAACTTATCTCTTCCTACAGAATAGAGAAAATCTCTGGCCCTTCTCTAAAGAATGTATTGTTAACTTGAGAAAGTCCTAAGAAAACCATATTTATATTTACATCAACTTTTCTCATAGAAGCAAAGAACTGCAAACAAGGTAAATGTTTATTAAAGGAGAATGGTCAAGCCAATTCTACTACTATTGCTACCATAACAACATACAATAACTACTACTACTACTACTATTATTGCACATTTATATAACATTTTAATGTTTGCAAATGATTTGTCCAGAAATTTACCTAATAGGGGTCTGAGACCAGATTTGAACACAAGTTCTATACTACCACCTAACTGCCTAAGAAATGATAAAAATGAAGAATTAAAAGATAAATGGTGAGACAAATGAAAAAATACTGAGTGAAATAAGCAGGATTGTGTATAACAATATACACAAGGGCTAGTAGTTTAAATGGAATGAACAATAACAACAACAAAAATCTGAAGCTGAATCTTCATCCATCATAGTAATCCAGAAGTTTGAACTTAAAATAGAGTTGAGAAAATACCTTTTTTTGTGTGTATTTGGGGCTTAATGGAGGTAGACTGTTGTATATGCTGTCAGATTTGATTGACATGTTTGATTGGTTTTGCTGATCTGATTTTTTTCAAATTTTTGTTACTAGGGATAGTTTGCAAGGCAGTAGATAGAGGAAGGATATAGTCAGAAATGAAGGTGGTAGAAAAGGAAAATATCAATTTAAAAAAAGAAGTAGGAGCAGAGTTAGTCTCTTAAGATATCCTTACCTAGTGAATAGAGTTCTAAACTATTATCTGGGAGATCTGTACTTGCCAAGTTAATTGAAGCAAGTGGTTTTTCCTTTCTGGGGGCCATTTTTCTTCTCTGTTGAAAGAGGAGTTGAACTAGCTAGTCTCTAAATTTCCTTTCAGTTCTTTCAATCTCTTTCCATCTCTTTATATTAATCTGCTGAATAATTCCACAAATAGTTATTAAGAATATACTTTCTGGGGAGGCTAGGTGGCGCAGTGGATGGAGCACTGGCCTTGGAGTCAGGAGTACCTGAATTCAAATGTGACCTCAGACATTTAATAATTACCTAGCCCTGTGGCCTTGGGCAAGCCACTTAACCCCATTGCCTTGCAAAAACTAAAAAAAAAAAAAAAAAAAAAAATCTATTTTCTATAGAAATTTTTTCTTGGTACATGGGTAATGGAAAGATTAGAGAAGACACATGTTGCTTTCATAGCAGTCACAGTAGCACTTGAGTTGAGTCTAGAAGGAAGCAACTTCAACAGATAGAATTGGGGAGAGGGTCCTTTCCAGGCTTTAGGGATATCAAGAGTATGCTGCTAAATGTTTAACAATCAGCTTCCCTTTCTCCCTAAAAAAAAATATGTGTGACACACTTTTTTCTTTTTTTTTTACACTTTTAAGTGTAATCTGATTGATTAAAAATTTTCCATCACATTCTTAAGTCTAGATAATTAACAAAACTATAAATTAAGCCCTGGTTTAGAGCATTTGCTGATTGCCATGATGTAAATGCTTCCCTGATTGAGATCATAAACATAAGATAAAAAAATTCCCCAAAAGAATAAAAACTATACCCCACATAAAATTAAAAATATTCTTTGAACCAAGAATATGTAAAAACTAGCTCAGAATAACAGCATTACTGAGATGCCTTTGCTAAATTAAAAGTCCCTAAATATGAGGCATCTTAGTTTTTTTAGTTTTTTATTATTATTTTTTTTTGCAAGGCAAATGGGGTTAAGTGGCTTGGCCAAGGCCACACGGCTAGGTAATTATTAAGTGTCTGAGACCGAATTTGAACCCAGGTACTCCTGACTCCAGGGCCGGTGCTTTATCCACTGTGCCACCTAGCCGCCCCTAATATGAGGCATCTTGAGGAACATTCAATATGGAGTCAGCTCCCTCTCAGATCCACAAAGCTTGGGAGATGAAGCTTAGAAATTCTCCATGCTCACTTTTGCTGCATAGAGAATATATCTTGTGGAGGCCAAGGAGAAGAAAAGCTTGGTTCAATCTTTGGAACAGGAGGATTTAAAATTTAGGAAAGGAAGTGATTGATGATTTCCTGGGTAACCAAGGAGTAAGCTCCCAGATGCCAGTCTTCAAATCAGCTAGGGAAGAAACCGGGAAATATCTGTAAAAATGCTCAGAGAAAAATTACTCAATTAAATTGAGGCTAAATGTCCAAAGGAGTGGAATTTCAACTGATCCAGTAGGGATTAGGAAATGATGGGGTTACATGATAAAGATGTTCTAGGAGAGGGCAGACCATTGGCAGATAGTGCTTGGGGGCCAGAGTTTAAACTTAAAACTCTGATGGAATAGACTGGATGAAATGAAATATAAGAGAAAGGCCATATATAATCTCTTTTGGTATTCATTAGCTAGTGACATGGGAGGAGTTTATGTCAACTTAGACTTGAGGTTGACCAATCTTGAAGACTGCAAGACCATCATAATCACTTTCAAAATATTGTTGTTCTGGACAGCTAGGTAGTACAGTGGATAGAGCACTGGCCCTGGAATCAGGAGGACATGAGTTCAAATTTGACCTCAGACACTTAATAATTACCTAGCTGTGTGGTTTTGGGCAAGCCACTTAATTGCCTTGCCAAAAAACAAACAAACAAACAACCCAACCTAAAAAAAACAAAACCAAACCTAAAAATGTCATTTGCTCCCCCCTTATATACACATATAAATGCATATACATATAAGGATACAGAGAGAGAGAAAGAATAAACACTTTGACAAATTAAAGACCAAACTTGGAAAATATTTGAAACCTCGTCAATGAAGAACCTTAGAAAATTTAACTCAAAATTTCACAATTGACTCTCTACAGAGATAGCTCCAACAATAATATGGAGCTGGGAAAGAAAAGAATAAGAATGGAGAATGGAACATAGTCCATTTTCTCAGGAATATTGAGTAGCATAAAGGAAAATGGTTTAAGGAAAACCTGAAATGATTGTGGTACTTTTTCAAAGGATGTCATTTGTCAGGATTGAAAGTTTTTACTTTATTTGACAGTGGGGAAGATTTTTTGAGTGATGGGATTTAGAGAAAAACAGAACCTCCAGCATCTAACACAATGCGATGCACATATTAGTTATTCAAATGAATTTTGAGTTGAAATTAATTTAGTCCAGAGTTTTCCAGATTGTGGACATGCTATTTCGGAGTGGCACAAAGCAATGGACAAAATTATTGAATATTTTTAGTATAACTCCCACACAAATATATTCACTTCTTTCAGTGAAAACACAATTCAAATCAATCAACAAAACTGATATTAACATGGCAAATTTGTACCAACAGTGAGAATGAGGTGCAGCAATTATTTACCAGGGTATGTGCAAACAAGGTCAAATTTGAGTCAGCATTCTGTGCTTTATCAAAGATATGATCTACCACCCCAGGCTCATGACATAGATAGTAGTGTGTCATTATGCTGTTTGCTGCATTTCAAGGTAAAATATTTAAATTCAAAGATAAAAAAATTTGTGTAGAAGTTAAAAGTAGGGGCAGCTAGGTGGCTCAGTGGATAGAGCACCGGTCCTGGAGTCAGGAGTACCTGAGTTCAAATCTGGCCTCAGACACTTAATAATTACCTAGCTGTGTGGCCTTGGACAAGCCACTTAACCCCATTGCCTTGCAAAAACTTAAAAAAATAAAAAAAGAAGTTAAATGTACCAGAATCTTTTATATTTCATATGAATTTATTATGGTAAGTATAATATCATAATAAGTTAGTTTTCCCCTCAAAATGCAATTTTTTAAAATAGAAGAATTCAAGAATTACTAGAATTAATGATTTTAAATATTTAACAATCAATTTTGTATAATTATTGATTTTTATCTCTATTTTTAAAATACCCCTTTGGGTCAAATAAATACATGACTAGATTGAAGAGAAAATTTACAGCTACAGCTGAAACTTTAAACTTAAAGCCAACAGAGATAGTATAAATCATCAGAAATAGAGAAACACAATATAAAAAGTCCAAAGTTAGGAAACAACATTCACTATATTTATCATTGGGATTCCCAAATACTAATTGATAAAGAGAAAAGATCACACTTAAAAAGTTTCTCACATCAAAAGTATTGCATAATATAATATTACTTTGAAAAAGTCTCATCTGACAAGAAATATGGATGCTAGTTACTGTTATTAATATGACAAATCATATAGGAAGCAACTTTAGATGACTCCATTTATATGCAAAGGCAATTTACAGATGAGGAGATCAGAGCAATCATAGCCATATAAAAAATTGCTCTAAATCATTAATTATTAGAGAAATGCAAATTAAAGCTTCTCTGAGGTACCACCTCACACCTCTCAGACAGGCCAATATGACCAGAAAGGATAATGATCGTTGTTGGAAGGGTTGTGGGAAATCTGGGACACTATTACACTGTTGGTGGAGCTGTGAATTCATCCAACCTTTCTGGAGAGAAATTTGGAATTATGCCCAAAGGGCAACAAATATGAGCATACCCTTTGATCCAACGATATCACTACTGAGTCTATACCCTGAAGAGATGAGGAAAAAGGGTAAAAACATCACTTGTACAAAAATATTCATAGCAGCTCTGTTTGTGGTGGCAAAGAATTGGAAATCAAGTAAATGTCCTTCAATTGGGGAATGACTTAGCAAACTGTGGTATATGTATGTCATGGAACACTATTGTTCTATTAGAAACCAGGAGGGATGGGAATTCAGGGAAGCCTGGAGGGATTTGCATGAACTGATGCTGAGTGAGATGAGCAGAACCAGAAAAACACTGTACACCCTAACAGCAACATGGGGGTGATGTTCAACCTTGATGGACTTGCTCGTTCCATCAGTGCAACAATCAGGGACAATTCTGGGCTGTCTGCAATGGAGAATACATCCATATCCAGATAAAGAACCGTGGAGTTTGAACAAAGTTCAAGGACTATTCCCTGTAATTTAGAAGAAAAAAACCCAGATATCTTATTGTCTGATCTTGTTATCTCTTATACTTTTTGTTTCTTTCTAAAGGATATGATTTCTCTCTCATCACACTCAATTTGGATCAATGTACAACATGGAAACAAAGTAAAGACTGACAAATTGCTTTCTGTGGGGGGGAGGGAAGTAAGATTGGGGGAAAAATTGTAAAACTCAAATAAAATCTTTAATAGATGACTCCATTTGAAGATAATACACTGAGGAGAATTGTCCATATGTTTGAAAAGACATTTGCAATCAATCGAGAAACTATAATTTTCCTATTGTATTGCAGATTAAGCAACACATGTGGTTAAAGATGCTCATTTGATTACATACATAAAACATGTTATTGAAACTCATGTTAGAGGTGATTTGTTACTTTGCAAATCTATTGATGACAATGTCACATCAAGAGAAATTTTAGCTAAATGATTACTTAATGCAAGAGGGTGATCTTTGGAAGAACCTCTGGGCTTCCTGAGCACCTGAAGTTGAGGCATGGACTCACCCAAGAGAGATGTTGCCTTTGGAACTGAGCTAAATTTTGAGCCTCATTTCTTCCTGCTCCCCACTTTGACCAAAGCAGATTGGAGGGAGGGATTATGTCCCTGAGATTTGGGAGGAAATTTTTATATTTTGAATTATTTTTAAAACTTTGAATTAAATATCTTTTTTTAAATTTATTTTTATTAAAGATATTATTTGAGTTTTATAATTTCCCCCCAATCTTGCTTCCCTCCCCCACCCCCACCCCACAGATTGCACTCTGTCAGTCTTTACTTTGTTTACATGTTGTACCTTGATCCAAATTGGGTGTGATGAGAGGGAAATCATATCCTTAAAGAGAACAGAATTCTCAGAGGTAACAAGATCAGACAATAAGATATCTGTTTTTTTTCTAAATTAAAGGGAATAGTCCTTGTATTTTGTTAAAACTCCACAGCTCCTTATCTGGATACAGATGGTACTCTCCTTTGCAGACAGCCCAAAATTGTTCCTGATTGTTGCACTGATGGAATGAGCGAGTCCTTCAAGGTTGAACATCACCCCCATGTTGCTGTTAGGGTGTACAGTGTTGTTCTGGTTCTGCTCATCTCACTCAGCATCAGTTCATGCAAATCCCTCCCAGTTTCCCTGCAATCCCGTCCCTCCTGGTTTCTAATAGAACAATAGTGTTCCATGACATACATATACCACAGTTTGCTGAGCCATTCCCCAATTGAACGACATTTACTGGATTTCTAATTCTTTGCCACCACAAACAGGGCTGCTATGAATATTTTTGTACAAGTAATGTTTTTACCCTTTTTCCTCATCTCTTCAGGGTATAGACCCAGTAGTGTTATTGCTGGGTCAAAGGGTATGCACATTTTTGTTGCCCTTTGGGCATAGTTCCAAATAGCTCTCCAGAAGGGCTGGATGAGTTCACAGCTCCACCAACAGCGTAATAGTGTCCCAGATTTCCCACATCCCTTTCAACAATGATCATTATCCTTCCTGGTCATACTGGCCAATCTGAGAGGTGTGAGGTGGTACCTCAGAGAAGCTTTAATTTGCATTTCTCTAATAATTAATGATTTAGAGCATTTTTTTATATGGCTATGGATTGCTTTGATCTCCTCACCTTTAAATTGTCTTTGCATATCCTTTGACCATTTGTCAATTGGGGAATGGCTTTTTGTTTTAAAAATATGACTCAGTTCTCTCTATATTTTAGAAATGAGTCCTTTGTCAGAATCATTAGTTGTAAAGATTGTTTCCCAATTTACTACATTTCTTTTGATCTTGATTACATTGGTTTTATCTGTGCAAAAGCTTTTTAATTTAATGTTAATCAAAATCATCTAATTGGTTTTTGGTGATGTTCTCCAACTCTTCCTTAGTCATAAACTGTTCCCCTTTCCATCGATCTGACAGGTAGACTAGTCCCTGATCTTCTAATTTGCTTATAATATTGTTTTTTATGTCTATGTCCTGTAACCATTTGGATCTTATCTTGGTAAAGGGTGTGAGGTGTTGTTCTAATCTAAGTTTCTTCCATACTAATGAAGTAAATATCTTTATAAAATTAGTCCAATAGTGAATCTGGGAGTTGATCCAACTATTATGAGTTTTTAATTTATGTCTATAGAATTATTAAACTGCCTAAACTCTTTGACCCGACAATACCACTTTTAGGTATTTCCTAATGGATTAGGGAAAATAGCAAAGAACCTACGTATTCAAAAATATTTATAGCAGCTCTCTGTGGTAGTAAAGAAGTGGAAATTGTAAGAATCCCCATCACCTGGGAATGACTGAACAAGTTGTGGTATATGTTCATGATGGGATATAATTCTGCTATAAAAAATGATGAGCTCAATGATTTCAGAAAAGTGTGAGAGACTACCATGAAATAATGAAGAACAAAATGAGCAGAACCAAAAGAAAATACAGTAACAGCATTATTGTTTTAAAAACAACTTTGAGCAACTAAGCCATTCTGACCATTATAAATACCCAAATTAACCGCAAAGATCCTAGGAAGGAATATTGTGTTTGAATCTAGAAAAAGAACTGACATATATGTATATATGTGAGCCACTGACCCTCTAACAAATGAGGTAATATAGTCTGTTGTTGCTTGAGTTAATAGCATTAAAGAAAAGAGACATTCCAATCCATTCTTTTGTTTCTTTGGTTGGGTTTTTTGGCCAGGTAATGGGTGTTTAGTGACTTGTCCAAGGTCCCACACCTAGGTAATTACTAAGGTCAAATTTGAACCCAGGTCCTCCTGACTCCAGGGTGAGTGCTCTATCTACTGAGTCATCTTGCATAAAGTTCTTGGATAAAAGCAGGCTGAGGGCTTGAGGACTAGAGATGCGTGTTACATTTGGATTTAGAAATATGAATGAAGAGCAATGTACAATTTTTCAGTTTATTAGAAGAATAATCAACTTTATAAAAAAAAAACACAGCAAAATAGTTTTTCCTGGAAAATTGTGAATGGTATAGTAGAGGAAAGGACAGAGAATAGGGCATTTCTACATTGTTGTCAAACATACTGACTTTCTCATGCCAAAATACTTTGAATGGTAATTGAGCTAAAAAAAAAAGCTTGCCATTTTTATTCATGATACTATATAAAGCTGAAGTAATTCATTTTGTAACAAAACATGAGTAATTGATGGATTTTTTAAAACAAGTAGTCTTAATAAATAAATACAAGATTTTCAAATTCATTCAATCAATCTGTAAAGATAAAATAAATATAATAATGGAAAAGGAGCTATGACTAGCTAGTTTAGAAATTATTATTTTAATGTTTCCCAATTTAAAAAACCTGTTCTACAAATGAAAAAAGAGAAAGTAAGAATCCAATTATTAAACATTTGAATGTTCTATTTTATAGAAAATTATTTCAAAAATCTAGATATGTCTAAATTTGAATGGATAAGGAAGTCATTTAAAATGGAAAAATATGATACATTCTTACTCCACATGAAAAAAATTATTAATAGATCTGTTTTATAATAAAATGTTGAAGTAAGTGGACATGAAAAATCTTGATATGTTTTGAGTGAATAAAGAATTCTCTGATTCATCAAATTGAGGAATATAATTATTAGCTATTTCTTAATTTAGGAATATAATTAATAACTATTTGTTAATATAGGAAAATAATTATTACCTATTTGTGTGTCTTTAACTGTTATAAAGGTAAACTGTTTATCTTAATTAATAGACGAAAAAGAATCATGGCAACTGGGTGGTTCAATGAATAAAGCACTGATCTTAGAATCAAAAGGATGTCAGTTTAAATCTGGCCTCAAAAACTTGCCATTTACTAGCTGTATAACTCTGGGCAAGTCACTTAACTCCAATTGCCTCACCAAAAAAAGAATTACAAATGGTGATAGCATTAATGACATCAGGTCTTGGAAACTAACAAAACACAAACACATTCATATTATTGTGTTTATTATTTTGCAAATTATAAATGTGAAACTTTAAATAATTTAATCAAAGTATTTGCATATTAAAATTCATTTCTAGTATAAAATTTTTTTAGTTTTTTTTTTTGCAAGGCAAATGGGGTTAAGTGGCTTGCCCAAGGCCACACAGCTAGGTAATTATTAAGTGTCTAAGGCTGGATTTGAACCCAGGTACTCCTGACTCCAGGGCTGGGGCTCTATCCACTGCACCACCTAGCTGCCCCTCTATTAAAAAATTATAATAAATTCTAAACTTTTTGATAATTTATTATAATTTTCTTTAGTTAAAACATTATTTTTCAGTTACTTAAAGGTATTTATCTCACTGTGGTTTATTATATAGCAATTATGAGTAAGAAATATTTAAAATATCAAAAAACTTCATTTAATAAAAAATTAAGACAATTATTTGTGTGGGTTATTTTATTTGATAAGTATGGAGTATATATTGTGTATTATATAAAGTAGAGGCATTACAATTTTTTATGGGAAAAAAACTTGTAGAAAAAACCAAAAAGTTGGGGTTTTTTTAGGTTTTTGCAAGGCAAATGGGGTTAAGTGGCTTGCCCAAGGCCACACAGCTAGGTAATTATTAAGTGTCTGAGACACAGGTAATTATTAAGTGTCTGAGACCAGATCTGAACCCAGGTACTCCTGACTCCAAGGCTGGTGCTTTATCCACTGTGCCACCTAGTCGCCCCTCCAAAAAGTTCATAAACCACCAGTATGCTCCTTGAGAGTAGGGCCTGTAATGTATATTTGTGTTCTTAGATTCTTCTAACACAGGGCCTTTCACATAGATGTCCTTTGTTGAATTGAACTGATTCATACTTGTTATTATATTTATTTGTGTACAAGTCTTATTTCTGCTGTATTATCTACCACTATTAGGCATATACAGGAGACAAAGGATCCATAGCTATAAAAATATTTATAGCAGCTCTTTTTTGTGGTAGCAGAAATCTAGAATCTAAAGGAACATCCATTTATGAAGAAATGGCTAAAAAGCTATGTTATATGAATATAATGGAATGAATGGAATGAACTGTAATTGTGAAATGTGATATAAAGTAATTGTTTCATAGAGATCAAAGAATAGTTTCAAAATTAATTGGGAAGACTTGTATGAACTGATACAAAGTGAAGTGAACAGAACCAAGAAAAGAATTTATACAATGACAAAAGCATTATAAATAAAACTAACTCTGAAAGACTTTAGATCCAAAATCAATGGAATATCAAATAAAGATTCCAGATGACTAAAGATGAAAACATACTATCCACCTCCTGACAGAGAAGTAATAGATTTAGCATGCAGAATGAAACACACATTTTTGGACACGGTCAATGAGGGAATTTGCTTCGCTTGACAGTACATATTTGTTCTAAGGGTTTAGGGTTTACTTTTTCTTTTTTTTCTTTTTTCTGTTTTTCATTTGATTGGGGAAAATTGAGGAAATAAATACTAATGAAATAGTATTTAGAAATTTGCTATTAATTCTTTTATATTTGAAACACAGTTGAATCTGGACCTACACTGTTATGATTTGACTCTCCCCACCTCCTTCCCCAGTATTCCAAAGAGATTGGAAATTATCTCTCTTCTCTGCCATTGGCTAAAACTCCACCAGTTTGTATTCCTCCCTCCCCTTGTTTTTAGGGTACCCCAGTGATGAGCAGTTCAGTTACACTTAACCACTTAAAATAAGATTACCTTTTTACAAAGAGGTATATACAAACATTTATGCAATACTTTGAAGTTATAATCCTCAGACAGGTCACTTGAGGATCTGAAGTTTAAGAGAAATGTGGCTCACAGTTTAGGCAGATAGCATTAGTCTCACGAAGTTCAAGTCCAAAGCCAGCAGTGCCAACTTCTGCTAGGCTAGAGGCTTCTGTTGGGCCAGGGTCCAGGACCTGTGGGCATAGCTACTGTACTAATTGCAACATCTGGCCTGGATTTCTGGACTCTCAGTTTGCCATGGCTCATGGGGCAAATTGGAGACTCCACTCTCAGTACTTAGAGCAGAAAAGAAAAAAGACCCAGGACCATTTCTTGGGGCTACATGGACTAAGCAGGTCATGACCTGCTGGCCCTCTTCCCTTACCTTATGTTAAAAATCACTTTCACTTTCACCTCCAGAAATGAATTTAGCAAAAGCTATTGCTATTGCTGAGTCTGACTATTTTAAAGTTGCCAGTTCTTCCACATAGCCAGTGGAAAAAGGCTACCCCTTACCATGTGAGAGGCCAACACACATGCTCCATCTTAGGTGGCCTAGGCATGCATCAAACTCCCATTACATCTTCAATCTTGGCCTTTCATGACCTAGTTCCCAGATCATAGGGGTATGCTCAATTGCCAATATCTCTAGCTAATTTGACTACTGTCTGTGAGCCTTCTCTCAGACTGTTCCCCTCTAATAAAACATTTTCCCCATTTACCACCATCAAAATTCCATTCATTCTTCAAGGTTCAAGATCCAAATCAAAGGGCCACAGAATGAGAGGCAGAGCTAAAAAAAGAACTCTTGAAGTCATTTAATCCATCTTTCTCTTTTTTATAAATGAGTCAACAGAGACTTACAGAAGTTAAATGACATTCCCAAGATCACAGGTAATAAGCAGTAGAGATAGGATTTGAAGTCAGGTCCTCTTCACCTCAAACTCCATGCTCTCGCTACCATATTACTCCTCTTACTTCCTCCATGAAGTAAATCTTTCTGAATATTCCAGAGTTGCAATAATACTTAGGGTCCACAGCACACAAAATTACAATCAAATTAAGTTCAATAAACATTATTAATCTTATTCTCTGTGTATGGGAGTTTGCTCAGTACATGCTAGAAATACAAAAACAAAAATGATAAACAGTCCCTGACTTCAAAGACATTCTGTCTTGTAGAGAAAATAACATGTACACAGATAAAGTATAATATCAGACCATTCAAATTGGGAGATAAGTATATTAGAAGGTAATTTTAATTGAGAGAGAGAGAACTAACAATTTGGAGGACCAGGAAAGGAGTGATTTTGGCAGGAGGGGCACCAGAATTGAACCTTGAAGGAACCTAAGTATTCTAACAAGTGGAAGTAAAGAGGGAGTATATTATAGGCATAGGTACAATTTGGTGTAATGTCATAGAAGCCAGAGTTGGAACAGCTAATGAGACAGTTTGACCAATGATATCTTCTGACATTTATCACTCTACTACACATATGCATACAGGTGTGTATGCAGATATTACAGTGATCTCTTCATGTGGTTTGTAAATACTCTGTGCATATGAACATGTATGTATAAAATGCAGGTTGTATGCATATATATAGGTATTGTTACATATTTGAACACATATGTAATACATGCATGTATGAAGTAGGTAGGGGGTTTCTATACCCATCCCCATAAATTTAATCAATTAATTTAATCTTTAATTAATTGGAAAGGATTAAAATGCTTTGATCATTGAATTAAGACAGATGACCACATAGGACATATCCTGTGAGTGACTGAGAGAATCAGACATATCTCTGGATTGTTATATAAAAGTTAGTCAATTAGGAGGTATGCATTCTAGCAAGAAGATAGTCTAATACTAGAGGAATTTCAGCTAAGCCCCTAAGAAGGAATTATTTGAGGGGAAGAGAAGTTTTTCCTCCTCTGAAGTATCCTAGGTGACTAGGAGATATTGAGGACCTATTAAAGGTCCTATCCATGACTGTGACTGGAGTTGGTAACAGTAAACTAAGGAAATGAGAAATAATTGACCTTCAATTTTGAATTGGATATTTTTTTAAGCAGTGCAGAGTCTGAAGACATTATTAATGACATATGATGTTTTCCTCTTTTTTAGCAATACAAAAGAGAACCAGTCCAGCAGTAAATTGATTTGTCCAGGATAGAAGTCTTGTCTTGGGAAGAGTCAGGCCAGGAAAACAATTCATCCACCACCAATATCATATCACATTATAAACTTCAAAAATAAGAAGGGAAAAAGAATTTTCAGGGTCGGATATATTATCTATACATGAACTTCATTTATTATTTTACTTTGAGTTTGTACTTCTCTACTCAGGTATCATCTTTTTCTTTTTTTTTCTTTTCTTTCTTTCTTTTTTTTTTTTCAAGGCAAATGGGGTTAAGTGGCTTGCCCAAGGCCACACAGCTAGGTAATTATTAAGTGTCTGAGACCAGATTTGAACCCAGGTACTCCTGACTCCAAGGCCAGGGCTTTATCCACTAAGCCACCTAGCCGCCCCTAGCCACCTAGCCGCCCCTTTCTTTTTTTTTTAATTAAAGATTTTATTTATTTTGAGTTTTACAATTTTCCCCCCATCTTACATCCCTCCCCCCACCCCCACAGAAAGCAATTTGTCAGTCTTTACATTGTTTCCATGTTGTACATTGATCCAAATTGAGTGTGATGAGAGAGAATCATATCCTTAAGGAAGAAACAAAAAGTATGAGATAACAAGATCAGACAATAAGATATCAGTTTTTTTTTCTAAATTTAAAGTAATAGTCCTTGGTCTTTGTTCAAACTCCACAGTTGTCTGGATATAGATGGTATTCACCACTGCAGACAGCCCCAAATTGTCCCTGATTGTTGCACTGATGGAACGAGCAAGTCCATCAAGGTTGATCATTGCCCCCATGTTGCTGTTAAGGTGTACAGTGTTTTTCCACTTCTGCTCATGTCACTCAGCATCAGTTCATGCAAATCCCTCCAGGCTTCCCTGAATTCCCATCCCTCCTGGTTTCTAATAGAACAATAGTGTTCCATGACATACATATACCACAGTTTGCTAAGCCATTCCCCAAATGAAGAACATTTAATTGATTTCCAGTTCTTTGCCACCACAAACAGGGCTACTATGAATATTTTTGTACAAGTGATGTTTTTCAGGTATCATCTTTTTCAAAGGGAGAATATGACTTCTGGGAAAATGTTTTGTTATCAATTGTCCTAAATACCTTTTCAAAAAATAAATCATTTGACTGATTATCAATGGGAAACACTGGTGGGGCTCATGAAATACAGTACAAGCAACCAACACCCTAAAGTAAGTGATTGATTGATCTTTGAAGATCCTGACCTGTTAGTTCAAGTGCTCATTTGGGGAAATGGTCCCAGAGGGGGAAATCACCTAAATATTGATTTGTGGGGTTTTTTAAAATCCATTTTCTTTACACATTAATTCCTCACTACAACTCTGTATAGTAGGTAAGGCAAATGTAATTTTTACATTATTTACACATCAGGAGATTGTGCTACAGAAAGGTCAAAAGAATGCTGAAGGTGACACAACAAATTAAGATTAGATCGGAAGCTAGAACCCAGTTTTCCTGAATTCTAGCCTATTTCTTCCACTTTACCCGACTTCTTTCTAGCACCACAAAAACACCTCAATTCTTCCCCTAGCAAAGGTAAATGATCTGGGATGCTGCATACAATCTGTTGCTTTGGAGTTGAGTAGGGAGAGAGGGGCCAATCATAACTGTAATTACCAATCTAATGGCTTTTCTGTAGTTCTCATCTCTCTTGCCTTCTCTGCTTCATTTGATTCTATTGACCATCTTCCCTTCCCAGATGTTATCTCTTCTATCGACTTGCCTGACTCTTTTCCTACCTTTTTTGCTGGCCACTTCTCAGTCTCTTTTCTTGGCTCATTAATTATGGCATATCTGAAACTCCAGGTTCTCTGATGCAGTGTCATTCTCTCTCCTGATTTCCAGCCCCTCATTGTGAACTATCACCCAAACATTTTAAATCAGATATCTCAATGACTATCAAATGCAGAACTCAATATGCATATTTTTTTTTTGCAAGGCAGATGGGGTTAAGTGGCTTGCCCAAGGACACACAGCTAGGTAATTATTAAGTGTCTGAGACCAGATTTGAACCCAGGTACACCTGACTCCAAGGTCAGTGCTTTATCCACTACACCACCTAGCCACCCCCAGGACTCAATATTATCCCTCACCCCATTTATCTAAACAATTACCAAATCTTACTATTTCTTATTCTCTTGACATATGACTTTTTTTTTTTTATCACTTACACAGTCACCACCTTGGTTCAGGCTGTCAATTATGTTTCCACGGACTATTTCACTAATCTCCTATTTTGCCTCCTAAGCTCAAGTCTTTCTCCCTACCTTTTCTTCCACTCAGCTGCCAAAGGAATTTTCCCAAAGTGCAGGTTTGACCATAATCACTTCCCTACTCAAACAACTCCAGTGTCATTAGGAAAATATAAATTTTTTAGTTTGGCTTTTAAAGCCCTTTACAACCTGGCTACCTCTTATCGTTCCAATCTCATATTTTATTCCTTTTCCCACATTCTACATAAAGGCCATAGGCCTTCTCTTTGTTCCTTTTCTAAAGCAACTCATTTCTATGGCCTTTGCTTTGACCTCATGGAATATCTTACTTCCTTTAAGACACCAGTCAAACATCACCATCTACAGAAAAACTTTCCTGATCCCTCTGTATTCTCCCTCCTTATTTGTTCTGTATATGTTTATATATATTCTTGTTTATCTACCCCCCCCCCCAACTTTCTGAACTGGTTCTGACTCAGGACAGTCTCCTGGCTGTTTAGGCTCTATATTGAGGGAAAAAAATTAGGGACTCATTAGACATTCAATAGTTAATAAAAAGAGATTTATTTAACTATAGCTGAAGAAGGATATTCAACAAGGGAAGACAAAGGGGACACTGAATAATCTCCCTTTCCTGACTATCCATTGGGATCCACCAGCCAAGACTGCAAGTATCCAAATGATTTTAGGGATTACTTTGTATTCAGGTAGTGAGTAAGTGACATCAACAGTTTGAATTCTTAGTCTCCAGAGCCAAACAAATCTCCAGGAAAGTCTCAGTACCTTTTGAGGAAAAAAAACTGGCCTGACCTATAGGGAAGGAGGGGAAAGAGAAGTGTGGGAGGGGAGTAGGGGGAAGAGAGGAAGGAGGGGAAGTAGGACTTAGGACAGAAGTTCTCAAACTTATTGACATGGCACCCTTTTACCTTCTAAAAAACTATTTGAGAACCCTTTTGGACTCTTTAAAATTATTAAGGATCTGTGTGCCTTGTTTACCAAATACCTGACTTTTTTTCTGGAGGTTGTTACTGTAATTCACAATTATGGATACTTGAGAATTATATCAGGAATTCTTTTAACTGTTTATTTCTCAATCGATTTTTTTCTTTTTAGATTTTTCAAGGTAATGGGGCTAAGTGGCTTGCCCAAGGCCACACGGCTAGGTAATTATTAAGTGTCTGAGGTCGGATTTGAACCCAGGTACTCCTGACTCCAAGGCAGGTGCTCTATTCACTGCGCCACCTAGCTACCCTCTCAATTGACTTTTTAAAAATATATGTTGAGCAAAGTTCAATACTATTACTCATCATTGAGCATTTTGAAATTTTAAAATGGAGTGCAAACCAAATCACAAACCAAATAACATTTTACTATATTTTTTGTTCTTTATGATTTAAACATTTTGTGTTTATTTGCTTAGATATCTTTTGGTTTGGGAATCAATATATAATTTTGTATAATTAAACTTAGGTGGGCAAAATTTAATAATTATTTAATTGGTCTTTTATGTTATGTTTTTGATTGATAAATATTTCAGTTTTTCAATAAAAAATTTATAAAGGACCCCAATTAGTTGTTATATGAGTTACTTACAATAGAAATTAAAATTAATATAATTTTAAAAATTGTTAATTCATTTAAATTACTAATGAAGACATTACATGTTAACAAAATTAACAAAATTAGTCTTTTTTAAATGAAAAATAACTATAATTTCCAAAATGAAAAAATTAGTGTGGAGTGGCATTGTTTTTACATATTTTTGGAAAACTTTTAAATGCCTGGCTTAATAGAAGGAAGTTGGATTCTCATATCTGCTTTTGCATTCAATCTGTAGCAAAATCTTGTTTTCATTGAACTATATGAAGAAAATCAAACCTCATACAATGAGTTTACTTTCCAAAGTGGGGGGACAAGTACATATAAAATATATATATATATTATATTATTATATTATAAATTACAAATTAATAGATGAAGGAATGAACAGAATCATGTTGTTACATCTGTCCCTCAGGAAATAATAGGTAACTCCAAGGGTTTGCCCATAGACTTAAGAACTCCTCCTAATCATTGTTAGCACTCCAAATTCCATTTTACTTTACATTAATTAATTTTTTAAGATATAGTAAGAACCAGTTTATAAGCCTCTTCTCCAAAATTTCAGCACTTTATCACCTCTGGGGAGGTGAATAGGCTCAATTCCCACTTTTCATTGTTTCCACCAAGGTTAAATCCTTCTGGATTGAGTATTCATCTCAGCTTTTGCTGGACAGGGTCTTAAAGATCACTTTTTTTAGTTTTTTTTTTTTTTTGTAAGGCAAATGGGGTTAAGTGGCTTGCCCAAGGCCACACAGCTAGGTAATTATTAAGTGTCTGAGACTGGATTTGAACCCAGGTACTCCTGACTCCAAGGCCGGTACTTTATCCACTACGCCACCTAGCCGCCCCTAAAGATCACTTTTGAAGGTTATTTCTCAGAACATTGATATTTTGTTGGCTACCAACCCATACTCTAGAACACCTATAAATGAGGTACTTGCCAGATCTTTCAAAACTCACAAGGTTACCAAGGCCCTGTTTTTCCTTTTCACTTGAAAGGAAAAAGCAAATGGTTTGGCAGGAAAAGACCCTTCCCCTCATATCATTGTCTCTCATAGACAGCTCTTAAGAAAGAGGTCACACCTAGTCCAGTGAAATAAGAACAGCTAAGACCTAGGCCAGGTGTGTTCAACCTACAGGCCTACTTGCATTCCTTGATTGTTGTGTGGGTTGCCTTGTGTTCATGGAAGATGGGTTTTTGTTGGGTGATGTGGCCCAAAAGAGCCCAGGAAGAGGTTACTGGACCTTTAAAAAAAAGTATTTTTTTTTTTTGCTAAATGCCCATTATTCACTACCACCAATTAAACAGCAATAAAAATAAAAGAAAATTCTCATGAGCATTCACAGTCCAATAAATCAAATTTCCATAATGACCATATCTCAAAATTACATATCTTTCTGCCTTCATAACTTCACCAAGAGTGGACTAATGAATCTGTTTTTTTTTTACAGCCTTCCAATATTTATCATTTTTCCCTTTTGTGGTCTTTACCAGTCCAGTAGGTGTGGGTTAGAACCTCTGAAATTTTGATAAACATTTACCTAATTATTAGTCTTTTCTCTATGTTTTTTTATATGGTTATTAGTATCTTTGATTTTTTTTTGGCAACTATCTTTATGAACATGTGTCTATTATAAATATGAACCAGTTCCTTATATATCTTGTATGTGAGAAGTTATCAGGAAAACTCATTGCAAAGATTTTTCCTAATTATTGTTTCTCTTCTAATTTTATTTATGTTAAGGCATTTGTATGTGTGTACAAAAGTTTTAAAATTTTATGTGAGCAAAATTTTATATTTTATTGTGAGCAATTTTCTCTATAGTTTTTTTGGTCATGAACTTTTCCCATGTCCATAGAATTGAAAGATAATTTTTCTCTTGCTTTTCTAATTTGAGATATGAACTTTTATATCTAGCTCCACTTTGGAGCACATCTTCATGTATGGTATAAGATATTGGTCTAAACCTAATTTCTGTCATAATGCTTCTGGTTATCTTGACAATTTTTGTCAAACACTGTGTCCTTATCTCAGGAGGTAGGATCTTTAAGTTCAGTGAACATTGCTATGATGCTTGTTTGCTTCTATATGTTGCATCTTGTATCCCTAAACTGTTCTAGTGGCTGTTTATTTTTAAACAAGTACCAAATCATTTTAAAAATAACTACTTTATAGAACAGTTTGGAATTTGATATTCATAGGTACCCTTATTTCCTTCCCCTCCCCCTTATTATGCTTGAGATCCTTGAAATTTTGTTCTTCTACAAGAATTTTATTGTTATTTTTATGTCTTTGTAAAAAATTCCTTTGGTGGTTTGATGGGTACATGTTTGCCCTTGGATTTAATTAGATATTATTTACTATGTTAAAATAAAAGTCCATTTATTCCAATGGTTTCTAGTGCTTTTTTTTTGGTTTCTAGTGCTTTTGATAGAAATAGATGTTGGATTTTGACAAAAAGCTTTCTGGAAACTATTAATATAATCATGGTTTTAATTATTTATATGGTAAACATGATTTATTATTTATATAGTCTTCTTCATGTTGAACCAAACTAGAATTTCTGGTATAAATACAACATGGTGATGTTGTACAATATTTCTAATATGTTGTTGTAAAATACTTGCTAATATTTTATTTCAAATTTTTGGGTTAATGTTCATTATGGCTATTCATGTGTAATTTTCTTTCTCTGCCTTGTTTCTCTTTCACAAAGGGATCAAGAAAATATTTGTACCAGAAAAAAGGAGTCATAAGGATACCTTCTTTTCTATTTTTGTTGTTGTTGTTGTTGTCGTTGTTGTTGTTTTTAGATTTTTGCAAGGCAATGGGGTTAAGTGGCTTGCCCAAGGCCACACAGCTAGGTAATTATTAAGTGTCTTAGACCAGATTTGAACCCAGGTACTTCTAACTCCAGGGCCAGTGCTTTATCCACTGCGCCACCTAGCCGCCACCTAGCCGCCACCTAGCCGCCACCTAGCCGCCACCTTCTTTTCTATTGTTACAAACTGTTCACATTATTTATTTTTTGCATATTTTATTAAATTAATGTCTATATCCTACTGAGTTTGTAGTTTTTTCCTTTGGGAGTTCATTTGTGACTCATTCAATTTCTTTTTTTAAATTGAATTATATAAAGGGTCAGTTTTTGTTTGAATATTTTATATTTTTGTATGTACTGTTTTCTTTTTAATTTATGATTGTTTATAATGACAAAATACTTTCTGATCATTTACTTTTCAAATGTATGTTCTTTTTCATATGAACAATGCGGATTTCCTCTCTCTTTTAAAAATCAGATTATATAAAGGAGAGAAAGGGAAGGGGATTATTAAGTTGCCATGAAATAAATATTCCAGGTACTTAGCAGAAATTATTTCATTTAATCCTTAGCTAATTTTATTTGTTTTGCTAGGAATATTTAAAAATTTGCTATTTATTTATAAATTAATGGTCTTTTGCTTTTAATTTTATTGATCTCTTTAATTTTCACAATCTCTTTTGCTGAGAAATTATTTATTATTTTGTTGGGGTTTTTTTAGTTATGTACTCAATTTACTGATTTTTTCTCATTTCTGTTGATGAAAGTATTTAGAATTTTTAAAAGTTCCCCTTAGGAAATGTGTTGTAATTTTCATTATTGTAATTTTCTTTATGTAATTTTTTCTATTGTTTTTATAATTTATTCTTTGACCTACAAGTTATTTAGTCTTCAATTACTTTTTAAGAGTCCATTATTTAATATAATTATTATGAAAATGATCATAAAATAAATATTTAATATTTTTGTTTTTCTACATTTGTTTGGTGAGGTCTGTATGCCCCAATACAATGTCAGTTTTTGTAAAGGTGCTATATACAACTAGGTAGTATACAAATTCCTTTTTATTCCCATTCAGTAATTTTTTTTGCTTCTTATCCTCTTTTAGCATGTAAATAATTTATATCCACATATTTCCTTCAATTATACAAATATTACACTTTTCTATATTTCTCTTGATCCTTGTGTTTCCATTTCAAAATGTCTACTCGGTTCTGGTCTAATCTTCTATATTCCATTAAAAGTTCATTTTTCCTCTTGTAGGATTATATGTAGTTTTCCCAGAAAGGTTATTCTTGGTTATGACCCTTTCTCTTTTGGAATATTGTATTTTCAATTATTGTATTTTCCTCTCCTTTATAGTAGTTACTGCCAAGTCTTGTGTGAGCTTTACTGTGACTCTTTGGTTACTTGATCGTTGTAATATAATTGTTTATTCCTATAAATGGACTTTGCTGTGATATTACTGGAAGTTTTTATTTTAGAATTTCATTCAGGAGTTAACTAAAGGATTTTTTCTATATTGCTTTGACCTCTTGTTCTAAGAATTTGGGGCAGTTTTCATTTATAATATATTTTTTAGGTTTTTGCAAGGCAAATGGGGTTAAGTGGCTTGCCCAAGGCCACACAGCTAGGTAATTATTAAGTGTCTGAGATCAAATTTGAACCCAGTACTTCCTGACTCCAGGGCTGGTGCTTTATCCACTATGCCACCTAGCTGCCCCCATTTATAATATTTTCAAAAGGGATATAAAAACCTTTTTTTTGGTCATAATTTTTCAGATACTCTGATAACTCTAAGATTTTCCTCTCTTTGATCTTTTTCAGGTCAGTTGTTTATTACAGGAAGCTGATGGTCCAAGGAATAGAGTGCTGGGTTCTTGAGTAAGGAAGACCTGAGCTCAAATTTGTCCTCAGAACTAGCCTTGTGGCCCTTCCGGGCTTTAGTCTTCTTGGGACAAGCCCCAGGAGACTGGCAGCCTCTTCAAATATCTGACTTCTGGCTACATTGTTTCCTGAATCCACTCCTGACTGAAGTCAAAGCGAACTAGACAGAGATCTACCTTCAGATCCTGTACTGTGGAGTCTATTCATTGCCAACAGAGGACTGTGACTATGCCTGTCGTTGCCAAATGGATAGAGAAGAATTTTCCAAATGAGTTTGTAAAATTTATTGTAGAAAATTCACCTAAACAAGAACCTGGTATTGGGGAAGGTCAAGGAAGAGGAAGGAGAAGAAAAAGAAAAAGAGAGGGGAAGGAATCAAATAAAACAAACCAAAAAAGAAGACAGTTGCACATAAGATAGCCAAGATTCTTGAACAAAGAAGAAATAGGTAAGAAAAGTGTGTGGCCTTACAACTTTCAAGATTGACTTTAAAGAAGCACAGTTTTGTTTCTTTTTTGGCCCAGAAATTCTCCTGTGGTGCCTCTGTTAAAAGGGGAGGATACAAAACTATACAAAACTGCTTGTGTTTTTTTTAAATTGCCAAAGTCCAAAAAACTGGGGTAATCTATGTTGCTTATTCATGTAATAGAGATCTTCTTTTTTTTAATTTTATTTATTTATTTATTTTGAAATAGAGATTTTCTTAAAAAAAATTTTGGTCATAAAAAAGAGAACTAGCCTTGTTACCCTGGACAATTAATTTAACTTTTGTCTGTCTCAGTTTTCTCAATTGTGAAATGGGAATAGTAGTACCTAGGTTTCAGATTGGTTGAGAGGATCAAATGAGATATTATTTTGAAGGATTCATCATAGACCTTGACATAAAGTAGGTACATAAGAAGGGTTTGTTTTCTTTCCCCTTCATAACATTTTCATTAGATTTTCTTCCATTTCGATCTTTAAAATTGATATTTTTTATTTTCTTTATGAGTCTTTGTTTTCTGTCTGACCCATTTTAATTTAGCAGACATTTAGTTCTGCTGGTGAGATTTCTCTATTGTCTGTTCTAAATGACCAATTTTCTTTGTAATTCTTTCCTCCCTGGACATTCCATTTTGTATCTCATTTCATGTCTTCGGAGTAATATTATAATTTTTATTGCCAGGATTGTTTTTATTTCCATCGGAAGCTTTCTTTGAACCTGATGTGAGGTGGCTAGACTCTTTAAGGTTTGCCCCAGGCATCTCTTAAACCAAGCTATTTCCTAAGAGCATTCTATTTGCCTCTGTTTTCTGATCTCATCAGATTCCACCTCTAGATTAGAAAGGTGAGGAGTCTGTGTCTGGGTTAAGCTTCATAACTGAATGTCAGTGGATATGACCTGACTGGTCCTGAATATGGTGGAGAGGAGATCCTCCCTTCAAGGGATTCCAGGGCTAGGCTTTACTTGGGCATGTTTTCTTGATAGAGTTCTCAGAGGGCAGACCTATTCCAGGCTGGCCTTTGCCTAGATCCTTTCTCCTGCCCCCAGGGATGAGCCACTGGTGAACAGATCCCATCTGAAACTTTCAAGGGCTATCCTGTATTCTGCCTTCCACCCACCAGGCTTATCTATCTCAGGGTCTTCATAAGATTCCAAGGATGTTCTATGAATCTCTAGGGTAAAAGAGTCTACAAGTGATTCTTCTCATTTCTTTTCAAGATTGGTCATTTCCAATCCCCACTAGCGGATTTATAGTGTGCATCTGGGATAGTCTACGTCTTCCCATTATCAGCCAACCCTTTTAGAAAACTTCCACAAAGAGAGTCTCATTTTACCATGTGAGCAGACCAGAACCAGTCACAGAAAGCCCACTCATTCTCCATAGCATTCCCAAGGCACTTTCATTTCCCTACTCTCCTGGAAACAGGAAGTAGGTTCCCCAATTTCTCTATGTGAAGAAGTATCATTAGAGTTACTTAACACAGGCACCAGACTCCCATTACACACTCATACACATTAGGAGAATCAGGAAAGGATTCATGCAGCAGATGGTCTCTGAGCTGTATTTTTTAAAAATAAATTTTTATTAATATCATTTTTACATCTTCTAAATTTCCTCTTGTATTTTTCCCACTCCCACCCCCAGAGAACCAACCAACAAATATTTTTAAAAACCTGAGCTACATCTTTAAAGAAGTGAGAGTTTTAAGACATGTAAGATCCTTGAAGGAAGAAACTGGTTTGCCTTATTTTTGTATACCCATTGCTTAGCATATATCATCATTAAGCACTTAATAAATCCTTTTTGATTAGGTGAGTTGGAGTCAGATTATGGAGGACTTGAAATCTAAACTATGGAGTTTAAATCTTATCCTAATCTTATCCTAAGTGGCATAGTGAACAGAGGATGGTGCCTGAATTCAAGGAAACTTCTTCTTGAGTTCAAACTTGACCTCAGATATTTACTAGCTGTGTGACTTTGGTCACTTAACCCTGTTTGCTTTAGTTTTCTCATCTGTGAAACAATATGGGGAAGAAAAAGGCCAATCACTCCAATATCTTTGCTGAGAAAACCCAAATGGGATTATGAAAAGTTGGACAAAACTGAACCACAAAATTTTGTCCTAGAGGCAGTAGGAAGCCACTGAAGATTTTTGAGCTGGGGACATTGCTTTTTTGAAGATTAATTTGGAAATTATTTTGTTGGAATTGGAGAAGAGAGACTTTACACAGTCTCCTCCCCTCTAAAGGAGAAGGATGTGACTCAGGGTCACTGGGTGCCAGGACTCACTCCCTTATTCAATCAATCATCCTTATAAGTGGTTTCAAAGACTATGTTTCCACCTAATATCAGGAAAAACTTTGATTAATAATTTTAAAAAAAGATCTTATTAGGTGACAACTCTGGCTTAACATTTAGTAATACATATTATAAAACACTTTATACACTTCTCTCATTAGATCCTCATACACAAGTGTATGGGGTAATATTTTTCTCCAGGGTGTATGGGGTTCTCAGGGAGGATTAGCACCTTTTGGTGTTTACCTGCTCCCAACCCTCACCTGTGGCATGAGCCATGATCACACTCTGGGAAAACTTTCTCAGCAGTTGGTTTAAACCAGGTTTAGGATAACCTAACAGGCCTCAAATCCATCAGTGAGTTGGGGGATGTCTACCCCAAGCATGGGAAGACTTCTCTTGGTGGAATAGGCAGTTGAGAACAATTTGTTCCAATGGCCATAAAGGTGACTGAAGCAGGCAATGTGGAACGCTTGGAGCTTGGTCAGACATAGAAGATGCCAAAGCATCTTCATTATATCCTGGGTCATCAACAGTCATCCTGACTTCTGTGCTGCCATTTCACTTCAAGGATTCTGGAAAAGAGAGTGAGGATGACTTTGTGTAATTCTGTCTCATTTAAATCCAACTACTATCTGATTTTCTATTGTTAGAATAAAGGCTTCATCTGTGGGAACACTTTTTCAGGAAGACAACATCATCATTCTAGCACCTTCCCCCTTTATTACCTCTAAATGATCACATTTTAAAATATAGTTGTATATCTTGTTAGTATTTGGTGGTTCACATACTGTCTCCTCCCTTATGTTTTGCAGTCTCCTAGGGCAGGGATTGTGTTGTGCCTTTCTTTGAATCACTAGAGTACATTACAGTAGGCCTTTAATAAATACTCTTCCCAGCAGATAGAGCATAGGTCCTAGAGTCAGGACCTGAGTTCAGATATGGCCTCAGACATTTAATACTAACTAGCTTTGTGACCTTGGGCAAGTTACTTAACCCTCTTGCCTCACAAAAACAAAAAATGCCTATTTAGTGTTGACTAGTTGACTAGAGCTAAACAATATTTTTGTCTAGGCCAAATATGGGGATGTGAGGAACAAAGGGGAGATATGGCAACAGAGAGGATGGCTCATAATCCACCAGTAGGTAAAAACATGAGAAAAGAGGGACGATGGATTTTCATAAATATTCGGGTCAGAAGGAAGGTAGACTCCAGGAATGAGACCTGAATGAATATGCTGAGAATGGGTTTTATCCTAGAAGGTGGTGTAAGTCAGATAAAGATGAGGGGGAAAAAAAGACTATTATAAATACCCAATTAATTAATAAGGGGCATCCAGAAAAAGAACTTATAAATAGAAGTAAGTATAGAATAATTACATATATATATATATATATATATATATATTTGTGTCTAATGGTGGCCATCTCTTGATCAGGGTGAGGGGGTAGGGAAGAGAAGAAAAAAAGAAAATTTACATGATAACTTTGTTGTATATTTAACAGGACTAGCAAATTATACATAGTAGATTTTTTTATTTTTATTTTTATTTTCATTATTTATTTATTTATTTTTAGGTTTTTGCAAGGCAGTGGGGTTAAGTGGCTTGCCCAAGGCCACACAGCTAGGTAATTATTAAGTGTCTGAGACTGGATTTGAACCCAGGTACTCTTGACTCCAGGGCTGGTGTTTTATCCACTGTGTCACCTAGCCACCCTGTTTTTATTTTTTTTATATTTAATATTTATTTATTCTCATTTTGTACAAATAATGTTTTTTATACATTAATAAAATATTCTTGTTTAAGAGTATACAAAATACCCCCTCCCCCCAAAAAATATAGACTTGCTTGAGCGATAAAGTAAAGGGGAGAGAAAAAAAAATAAAAATTTAAAAAAATAATAGTAATAATTGTAGGTATAGCCAGGTGGTGCAATGGACAGAGCACCAGCTCTGGAGCCATGAGCACCCGAGCCCATATCTGGCCCCGTACATCCAACAATCACCCAGCCATGTGACATGCAAGCCACCCCAACCCCACTGCCCTGCAAAATCAAAAAAAAGGAAAAAAAAGACCCAAAATAAAATAAAATAGTAATAACAGTAGGGGTGGCTGGGTGTCAGACAGAGCATTGGCCCTTGAGCCAGGAGCACCCAAGTCCAAATCCGGCCTCAGACACCCAACCATCACCCTTCTATGTGGCCCCAGGCAGGCCACCCAGACCCATTTGCCCTGCACCCTCCCCAAAATAATAATAATAAAAAATGTGCTTGAGTCTTTGTTCCAACACCAGCAACTCTGTTGCAGGTGGATCACATTCTTTATGATAAGTCTATGGCAAAAGTTACTTCCATATTTTTCCACCATTGCCATTGCTGATCATAACTCCCTCCTTTCGTATTTCTCCACTACCATGTACTATATTTTCTCTCTCCTGTCACTCTGACTCTGCTGTAGGGTAGCTGAGTGGCACAGTAGACAGATCCCTAGCCCTGGGGCCAAGAGGCCCCAAGCCCCCATACCACCCCTTAGGCCCAGCATCCACCTGGCCCTATGGTCCTGGACAGGCCTTCCAATCCCAGCCCATTGCAAGAAGTAAAAAAGAAAATGTGTTATATCTGACCACTCTCCCCCCATGGTCCATCCTCTCCTCCTCCATCACTCACATCACCCCCCTTCCCCCTGTCCCCCCCTCCTTCTTACTCCAGGATGTCTATACCCCATTGAGTATATATGCTGTTTCCTCTCCTAGCCACCTCTGATGAGAGCAAAGCTTCCCTCATTCCCCCTTGCATTTCCCCCTTCCACATCATTGCAATAGCTCATTGTAATAAAGAAAAATCTTATTATATGAAATATCTTGACCTATTCCCCCTCTCCTTTTTCTTTCTCCCATTACATTTCCCTTTTTACTATTGACTCCATTTTTACACCATATTTTATCTTCAGATTTAGCTTTCTCCAGTGCTTCAACTATAAAAGCTCCTTCTACCTGCTCTATTAACTGAAAAGGTTCATGTGAGTATTATCAATGTCATTTTTCTATGCAGGAATACATGCAGTTCATCATCAAGTCCCTCATATTTTCCCCTTCTCCTCCAATCTCTATGCTTCACCTGAGTCCTGTATCTGAAGATCAAACCTTCTGTTCAGCTCTGGCCATTCTAACAGGAACATTTGAAATTCCCCTGGTTCATTGAAAGTCCATCTTTTTCCCTGGAAGAGGACATTCAGTTTTTTTGTTTTTGTTTTTTTTTAGATTTTTTTTTTCAAGGCAATGGGTTTAAGTGGCTTGCCCAAGGCCACTCAACTAGGTAATTAAGTGTCTGAGGTTGGATATGAACCCAGGTACTACTGACTCCAAGGCCGGTGCTCTATTCACTGTGCCACCTAGTTGCCCCAGAGAACATTCATTTTTGCTGGGTAGTTGATTCTCAGTTGCATTCTAAGCTCTTTTGCCTTCCGGTATATTATATTCCAAGCCCAACGAGCTTTTGATGTAGTTGCTGCTAATTCCTGTGTGATTCTGACTGCAGCTCCATGATATTTAAATTGTGTCCTTCTGGCTGCTTGTAATATTTTCTCTTTGACTTGGGAGTTCTGGAACTTGGCTATAATATTCTTAAGGGTTGTTTTTTTGGGATCTCTTTCTCCGGAGGATCGGTGGATTCTCTCCATTTCTATTTTGCCCTCTGCTTCTGGGATATCAGGGCAATTTTCCTGTAGTAATTCTTTGAAAATGATGTCAAGGCTCTTTTCCTGATCATGACTTAAAGGTATTCCAATAATTTTAAAATTATCTTTCCTAAATCTGTTTTCCATATTAGTTGTTTTTTCAATGAGATGCTTCACATTTTCTTCTAATTTTTCATTTTTTTGGTTTTGAAGTATTGATTCCTGATTTCTGGTAAATTCATCAATCTCCCTGAGTTCTATTCTTTGTCTGAAGGATTTATTTTCCTCAGAGAGTTTTCTCATCTCTTTTTCCATCTGGCCAATTTTGCTTTTTTAAAGCATTCTTCTCCACAATAACTTTTTGAACTGTTTTATCCATTTGACCTAAGCTGGTTTTTAGCATGCTATTTTCTTCAGCATTTTTTTGGATTTCCTTGACTAGGCTACTGACTTCATTTTTATGTTTTTCCTGCATCTCTCTCCTTTCTTTTCCCAGTTTTTCTTCTAACTCCCTCATTTGATTTTCAAAGTCTTTTTTGAGCTCTGTCATAGCCTGAGTCCAATTTCTGTTTTTCTTGGAGTCTTTAGATGGAGGAGCTTGTGCTTCTTCCATCTTCAGATTGAGTGTTTTGATCCTTCCTGAGCTCATATGCAAAATATTTCTCAATGTTGTTCCTCTTTTTTCTCTGCTTGCTCATTTTCCCAGCCCAAGCCTGTCTTTTGGGGTGCTTCCTGAGCTTTTGGGACACTCCCACAAGAATCTCAGTATGTGAGGCTCTGTCCTCCTTCCTGGTATGTGAATGACCATATCTGCTCCCCTCTGCCATGGGGCTGCTTCTGTTCTTGGATCTAGGCCAGCTGTGTGCCCTGAGGGCTGGGCTTCATGTGCTCACTCTGGCAGAGGTCCCCCTGCTGTTCCCTCAATTTGTGCCCGGTGCTCCCCAGGGCATAGGTCAGGAAACACCCCCCACTACTGTGAGCCATGGCTCCCAGCGCCCTGGGGTTTCCTCTGGGAGGCTGAAGTTTTTTCGCTCTGGCGGGCCACCCCTCTGGTGGACTGCCCCTCCAACCCCAGGGAGCAGAGCCTTTCTGTTCTTTTCCAGGTTACCTTGAGTAGGAGAACTGCCTTACTGGGTCCCTCTGTGGGTTCTGTCTCTCGAAAATTTAGTTAGAGTCCTTAGTTTTGAAGATTTATGAGAAAGCACCTAAGACATGATCTGTTCTTTTCGCCATCTTGGCTCCACCTCCCCTACATAGTAGATTTTAAGTATCATGTTCAATCATCTTTTTTTTTTTTTAATTCTACTAAGTTACAGAAATGCTTGTTTTATTCCATAAATTAAATATAATTGGTTAAATGAAAAATTTTAATAGGCTGAAAGACAAAAGCATGGGAGTGGTAGTCAGTGGAAGGATCTCTACTTGTTGGTTAGTGTGTCCCATTCAAATCTTAGAACCCTAGGTATCAGTACCCTAAAAAAAAATTTCTATTTCCCCCATTATTATTACCAGTTTATTTTAAACAATATTCTTATGAAAGGGTGGCAACAAGAGCCTTGAATAAATCCTAGGTGTATCCTTTTCAGGGTAATGATTGAAGAGATGGAAAGGGCAAATGATAGGTATTATTTTTTGTTTTGTTTTGTTTTTTTAAGGAAAAAGAAGTCCTAGACACACTCAAATAATTGCTCAATAGGGTCTGTGCCTAATTTCCATCTCATTCATTCAGCAAACATTTTCTTGGGCCTACTAATGCTAAGGCCCTTGTGCTAGGCACTAGAGTAAATACAAAGATGAATGTATTAGTTCTTGCCTAGAGGAGGAAATAAGCTATGGACATAGACAATTATATTAGAACATCCCTGCTCTTTACCAGGCTGCTGTTGATCCTGGTATATCCTGAGTTCTCTTCTTCCTAACCATAATTTTTTTTCTTCCATAAATGTTTATTTAATTAAATTTTCAATGGAAACTGATTTTCCCCCAGATAATATATCTAACATTTCAGAAAGAGTTCATTTCTGGTTTAATATTTCCTTCAAACTATACTATTCTATCCCTTTCCAGCTTAAACATCTGATGTTTTTTGTTCCAACATTCCATTTTCTAAGGTACCTTCCCACTCAATAATGGTTTTGATCAACTATAAGCCATATAACTCTATCTTCTGCAGTTTAAAGCTTTCTAAATTTCACCTAAATAAATTAGTCAGGGTAACATAGCAACCAATCACAAACAATTGAGTTTAGCATGATCTACTTTTATAGTAAAAAAATTGTACAAAGGTTGTAGTTTTTCATCATTCCTCTATTTAAAAATTTTTTTTTTCAAAAGAGCAGATGTTGAAGGGTACCTTTATCAGGGGAGCTGTTGACATATCTTTGAGATTTTGGTATCACTAGACATCTAATGGCCTCTGGAGGAACAAATTCAGGTATATGTGTCTTTCTGTACTTTTTTCCTCTTCTCATTTTTAGTTTCTCCTGATGAAGTACAGACCTTCGAGATCTGATTTTCCTCTGTTTTAGGGCTAAATTTTCGAGTTTTTTGTCATAATTTTTGTAATTTTTTTAGTTTTGGTTGGTTTTAGTTTTGACATTATGAATTACATTTTCTCTCAATTTTGAACCACTCTTGTTTCTCTGGTATAGATCTAACTTGGCAATATTAAATAATTTTTGGTTAAAAAACAAATACTAAAGATTTTTCCCTTGTTTCTCACTGTACCTACAGACTTATCTTTAAAATATATATCACAATCTTTCTTTTCATAGTGATGAAAGGGACTTGTGAAGTCATTGACTCTAAACATTTTCTTTTACAGAGGAGGAAATAGGATCAGAAAGGATAACTGACTGAACTTATGGGTTACATAGTTAATAAATAACTGAGGCAGTATTGGAACCCAGTTCTTTCTAACTCTAACACTCTATATACTACAGCATCTTGCATCTCTGTTTTCCAATTTCCCAAAAGGATTTCCACATCTTTAATTATTTTTGAACCAATCACTTCTTTCTGGACTCATTCCGTTTCCTGCAAAATGAAGGATTTAGGGAAAATAAAGGATCGCTGGTCCCTTTCGGTTCTGACATTTTATATTTTTATTCAATTCATTTCAAATATTTATTTGGCATCTATTCTGTACTTTCATATATTTTAAATGAGCAACTAAGAATATTGCAATCTATCATGTGCATGGGTTAATCGAAGTGAGGGAGCTGTAGCTGTCTCTCCCAGAGGCAAGCTGGAGTACATCTGCCCATTCCATGTACCAGAGGCAACCTTGAAGAGTTGGGTCATCTCTCTTCTTTCCTGCCATCTGTGTGAGCCCTCTGCTAGCTGTGTTTCCCCATTTGGTAATTCCTCATTTGCTTTAACCACTTAACATTAATTGGCCATTTTAATTTACTTATTTATCTGTTTGTTTATTTTTACAAAGATATATTTATTTCAGAGGCAGAGCAAAGACAAAAGTACCAAAACACCTCATCCACCTCTGGGGTAGGTCATACTCTCCTCAGTCTCTAGGGGGATAAACTTAAACCTTAGCTCAGTTCTTAACATTACATTTACCCAGGCAGGGGTCAAGCCCAGCTAAGGCTGCCAGGTGAGTCCTTCCATTGGACTGTGGTCCATAAGGTCACTTCAGAATATTGCTGTTTGCTCCTCAGAGCCTGGACTCTGCCCTGGCTTTAAAACCTGGCCTGGATTCTGATTCTCAGGTTCCTATGGATCAACCTCCTGACCTTTGGAACTCCCAAGATTGTAGACAACACTCCCTTTGGAAGGAAAAGAAGTGAAGGAAGAGATCAAGGTCTGGGGTTCATTGCCCTAGGGTACTCTAGCCTCAGGAGAGGAGGCTGTAAGACCTTTGGTGTCTCTCTGGGTGCTGTGGGCCAAAGTCACCAAATTCAGCCTAAAGACCTGGTTGATGCTGGCAAGCCTTTCAGAGGATGCTGATAAATTCTAGTTATAAGGTCAAGTGAAAACATATCTTCCTGGCCAGGGAGTTTGTCAATTGAGACAGGTTACAAAATGCTCAAGCCTACTCCATACATAGTCTCTCCAAAGTTTTCTCCTTATTTCTCTCCCTCCCAAATGGAGATTGTATCAGCTCAGCCAAGTCATCAAAGTGAAGATTTTTTTTAGCAGGTATTTGGAGGTTGGATTTGGAGTACTGTGTTCAAAGGTACCTCCCAGCTTGGTCATTTTTCTATTCTATATTCCTTCCCAAGTCCAGTATTTTGCAGTTCTAAGCTTTACAAGGTCAAGCTAGAGTTAGAACCACAAAATGCCAGTCCTGGAAGGGATTTCAGAAGCTTTTTTTAGTCCAATTTATTGGCCATTGTTCCTTCTCCCCTTTGGAAAGATGTTAGAGGGCATTAATCTAAAGGGGACCAATTCTTTTTTTTTTTTCCTTTCATAAACAGTCCAAAGAACAAGGTGAACAAAGAGTGTTGTCCTTTTAAGCCAGGAAAGGGTTCTTATTTTTTTTTTTGTATGTGTCACATATGACAGTGGAATCTATGTACCTCCTTATAATGTTTTAAATACATAATACAAAGAAAACTATATTGAAATACGATAATTAAAATATTTTAAAAAAAATTCATGGCCCTCAAAGAATCCGTGTTAAGCAGTTACCTTCTCCACTCAGCTTATAAAGGAGAGAGGTTGCAAAGAATAGGTGTAGAGACCATTGCTTTAATGAGTATTTTGAACAGCAAGTGAATTCACAGTTGGGAATCAATGGATCCTAGGCCCTTAAACCTTGAAACTTGTCCAAGGAGACACCTCAGGACACCTTCCCAGAGAAAGAGGATGAAACCCAGGAAATCCCTGGGTTCCCTGAGGCCTAGTTCCATGCTGCTTGGTAATGCCAGGGGAGAAAACATGAAAGGGTGGAGGCTCTGAGGAGCTTCCAAGCTTCCCTTTATAACTATTTATCTTCTATGACTAGGTGCTAATCTAAGCTGGGTTTTTTTTTTTTTTATCAGTGGGAAGAGTACAATTTTTCCCAGGCAAATCTTAAATTGATGACCATATTTTTGGCCCCACAAAATGAATATTTTTTTCTCAAAGTATACTTTATTTTTCTTGAATTTAGACCTTGAAAGCTATACATAGAGTTTTGTTTTCCTAAAGCAGCACAGCATAACTATAGTGGAAAAAAGCAGCAAGTTTGGAGAAAGGAATTTGAATTCTTGATCTGTTTCCTATGGGACAACTTATATCTCCTGCCCAGGCTGCAATCTGTTCATTCATAAAACAAAAGAATGATAGTAGGTGAACTACACATCTCAGATCCCTAGGCCCAAGCTGTGAAATGCAGGTTGTTTGGTGGTCAGTAAGCATTTTGCTAAATCCTGGGGTGGCAAAAAAATAGTCCAGGTCCTCAAGGAGCTCACATTCTAATGGGCAGGACAACCTCTCTTAAGGATCAACAAGGGAAAGGGTCACAATATACGTGCATCTGATCTTTTCAGTGATATAAAAGAGGGGTCCCAACATATGTGCTCACCTGATGTGAGGAAAAATGCATACAACATGCAAGATCATGGCAATGAAATCTAAGGAAAGGAACATGAGATCATTCTAATGCTGGATGAAAGAAAGGGATAATTATTTTAATAACACAAGAGGGAAAAGGTTCCCATGTATGACTGTATATGATCACTGTAGTGTTGTATTGGGTAAAGAACACACACACGACCATTTTAATGACAAGGAAAAAGGCAGAAACATGTGAGGTTACTCTGAAGAGGAGGAAAAGTGAGCAACTGGCATAGAAGGACTGTATGGTTGCTATAATGGCACGTAAGGGAAAGGAGGGCAGCACATGTGATCGTTTTGATGACACAGACACGAGGGAAGACGCGCGACCCGCACGGCGGTTCTGCTGATTATGATTATTATGGATGTATTCCATCTCTGTGGGAAAGAATCTCTAAGGCTGGCCTTTCTAAACACTGAGAAACAAGGGCCGCGGGCACGTGGGCGGCGCAGGCCCGGGCCCTCTCCGCCGCTCCCCATCCGTAAAGTGGGGACAAGGGCCCTGGCACGTGGCGCCGGGCCCAGCGCTCCCGCCGCCTCCACCAGGATCCTCGGGCCGCGGATCCATTCCTGACTTTCCAGGCACATGACTCAGCAGCGCCGGCCTCGGCCGGCCCCCTCCCCCTCCGCTCCCCTTCCCTCGCCCTCCCCTCGCGGGTCTCCGCGTGGCCCCGCCCTCTCCGCGGCTCTGCGGCCCCCGCAGCCCGAGCGGCTCCAGTGCCTGGAGCGGAGGACCCCTGGCGCGGGGCTGCCCGGGCGCTGCCGCCGCCGCCGCCAGCCGGGAGCCGGAGCCGGAGCCGGAGCCGGAGCCGGAGCCCGGGCCGGCGCAGGGCCCCGCCGCCCGCCCGCCCGCCGGGGTGAGTGCGTCGCTCGGGGCCCGGCCGGGTGGGATGAGCCGAGCCCGCGGCATGTGGGCACTGCCGGAAGTGGAGCGGTGCCCGAGTCCGGGGCGGCTTGGGATCCCGGGAGACGGGTCGGGGTGGGGGCCGGGCCGGGGGAGGCGTGTGCGAGGGCCGCTCCCCTCCCCGGGAAGTCATGGGAGGGCCCGCGGGGACCGCGCCTTCTGCAAGTCTGGCCCCTGGCGGGGCACAGGGAGAAACTGAGGCCCGGAGAGGGGGAGGAGCTTGGCCGCGGTGCCCGGCGGGGGCGGTAGCGGAGCCGGCCTCCGCGGCCCCGCCTGAGCCGGCCTCCGCGGCCCGGCCTGGGCCCGCGGTGCCGCCAGGAGCCTCCCGCCGTGCCCCCGAGCGCGTGCCGCGGAGCCGGCGTGGAGAAGGCCGGCGGAGGGGCGGCCAGCGGCGTGACCTTGGGCAGCGGGCCTCAGTTTCCTCGGCCATAGATGGCGAGAGCACGGCGGCAGCCCCGACGCCCGGCCGGGCCAGCGCTCCCCGAGGGCTGCCGAGAGCGGGAAGCGCTTTAGACGGGCCGCCGGAGCCGGGGCGCGGACCCGCAGCTCCCGGCCCCGGCCCGGCCCCGGGCGGACGAGACCCGGCCCCTTTCGCTAATCGATCCCACCTCCCCGGCCGGGCCCCTCCCCTCCCCTCCCCCCTCCCCCACGCGGCCCTTCTCACGCTCTCCTCCCCCCCCCAGATCAGAAACTCTCGGAGGGCAGGACCCCTTGCCTTCGGGAGTTTAAAACCTCGGCTCCGGGTTCGAGGCGGCGCCGAGCTCCTCCGCGGCGGAGCCCCCACGGCCCAGGGAGCGGGCGTCCGCGAAACGGTTAATCCTCTCCCCAGCAGCCTGCGTGCCGGGCGATGACTCCCCGGGCCGGGCCCAGCCGAGGAGCCAGAAGAGACTTTCACTACTTCCCCAAAGCCCTTGTTGAACTGCGGACCCCTTCTCCCTGCCAGAACCCCATAGGGCCTTTGGCTGAGTAAGTACTTTCAGAAAAGTAGAATTCCTCCGAGTTGCTCCGGGAGGCTCGCCATTAACCAGGCCCCCGGGGAACAAAGCTCCTTTTAACCGAGGTGGGGAGGGGGAGCGCTGGGCCCCCTTCCCCTGAGGAGATCAGGAAAAGTTGGAGCTGAACTGAACTCATTCATTCATTCAACAAACTTCTGAACGCTCAGTCTTAGGGGGGACCCTTAGTCCGGAGCTCTGTGCAGCTTGTAAGAGGCCATCGAGGCCTCTTCCTTTACAGATAAGGAAACCGAGGCAGAGGGTAAGGCAGCGGTGCTTGAACTCGGGCCTCCCTGACTCCCCGGGTCATTCAGCCCTGTGCCCCCCCGGTTTAGTTGTAGTTCATGTTCAGAAGTCACCGCCTGAAGTTTGTGATGTAAACCCTGGGTGCTCAATAAAAGCATTTGCTGAAATTAAGCCATTTTCTGTTGAAAATGGAATCTTATTATCTACTTGAACGGATTTGCTGGACTTCACATAATTTGTAGAAATTACAGTCCGAAGCATCGTAGAGTTGGGGTTAGAAGTTTAACAGCAGTAGTGGTAACTGCAGTCCTTTGAGGAGTGTTAGACTCAGCATGTGGAGTCTTTTTTTTTTTTTCATGTGGAGTTTTCTTGGCAGATACCAGAATGGATTGCCATTTTCTTCACTAGTTTAATGAGGAAACTAAGGCAGACAGGATTAAGTGACACAGCTAATAAGTGTTTCAGGGCAAATTTGAGCATTGGATTCTAATGCTGACTGTTCCTTCCCTGCATTATTAGTGAGTCTTTTGGACCTCAGTTTCCTTATTCCTTACATCCTGTTTTCTTATAAAGCTGGCCTAGAACTCTGGCCTTTGAGTAAACATTCCTTAACTCTTTTTCCTCAACCAAGCTTACTAATTGTGGAAGGCCTCGAGCTTTGTGCCCTAAGTGATAGAGTGAGGACTCCTTAAAGAGTTTGCCTAATAATATAGTTAAGACTCTGATACTACTTCCTGTAATCCAAAAGAACTGTAGCATCAAAGGCAGAGCTGGGAGATACTTTATGTCCCCAGTGGAGAAAACTTAAGGCCCTGAGAAATTCACTGTCTTCTATATATGTTTTGTTCTTGCTCATCTGTATCTGTTACAGAGAATGTCAGCTCTTTGAGGACAGGACCCCAGTGCTTGACATGTATATAGTACAGCTGTGTTAAGGAGTTCTTGTTGATTTGAATTGATTTACTAAAGATTTTGAATATAATGATGGGAACTGGAATTTGCACACAGGACCCCTGATTCCAAATGTGCTGTTCTGTAGGTCACCAACCATTTATTAAGTGTCTTCTGTCTTCTGTTTTGTTTTGTTTTTTTTTTTTTTGGTTACAAGAATAACAAAGGGGAAACAGTTCCTACCCTGAAGATGCTTATGTTCTATTGGAGGGAGAAGAGAGAGTACTTGCCCTTAGAAAATGAAATATAAAATATATACAAAGTAATTTCCTGGGGAAGGAATTGGGGGGAACCTGATAGGCTCTCCCAGGGAGGTAGGACTGAAGGAAGCTGGGAGTCTGATAAGGGGGAGGAGAGGAGGAAGGAGAGAAGTCTGTGTCTGGCTGGGGACATCCAAGGAGTGTGGAGAGAGTTAGTTGTGTGTGTGTGTCTCTGTGACTGTGTCAGTGTATGTCCAGTTTATCTAAAGAGGTGGTTGTGAAGGTGAGTTGTATAATAAGCCTTGAAAGGTCACCTGGATCATCACTGTAAAGGATTTTAAAGGTCAAACAGAAGTGTTTGTATTTTATCTTAGGTTAAAAAGCATCCATTAGAATTTCTTTAGCTGGGGGATGTGACGCAAGTCAGATCAATATTTTAGAGATAACAAGTTGTCATCTGTGTCAAAGATGGAGAATGGAGACACTGGAGGCAAGGAGGCCAATTTGGAATCTATTTCAGTTCGTTAGGCCAGAGGGGATAATGGCCTGACTTTGGGAATAAGAAGGAACCTGGTGTCAGATAGACTGCGGAGGTAGAATTGACAAGACTTGGCTACTGATGGTGAAGAGGCAGGTTCTGGCTGTCTAGATAGCACATGCTGACGACCTGTTTTCAAATCTGGATTCAGACACTTCTTAGCTATGTGACCCTGGACAAGTCACTTGACCTCTGTTTGCCTCTGTTCTATAAACAGGTATTCAACTGTGAAATAGTTTCTCAGCTGTAAAATGGTAATAACAGCATCTACCTCCCAGGGTTGTTGTAAAGATCAAATATTTGTAAAATGCTTCCCATAGTTCCCGGAACCTTGTTTTTTTCTTCCTTCAAGGATGATATCAAAGTTAAGAACCTGGGTTGACTGGAAGCACAGAACAGAAGTATAGGAGGGTGGGAGGGTTTTGGGGATTAAAGATAATGAATTGTTTTGGATACAGTAAGTTTCATAGGATCAGTTCAATAAAATAGCTGATGATGAGGAGCTGGGTTCAGGAAGAGAGACCAGGACTGTATTTGTGGATCTCAGAGTTATCTGCTTAGAAGGAATGATTGATTATATCATTAGGAACTGATAAAATCAGGAAGAGAATGGAGGGCCCAGGACAGATTCTTGGAGTAGATGTGTGGAAATGGTTAGGACAAAAATGATCCTTTTAGGAAACTGAGTAGAAGTGGCTATAAATCAGGCAGCATCTATTTATTTATTTATTTTTAAGAAAGATTTTATTTGTTTTGAGTTTTACAAATTTTGCCCCATTCTTGCTTCCCTCCCCCCACAGAAGGCATTCTGTTAGTCTTTACATTGGTTCCATGTTATACATTGATCTCAGTTGAATGTTATACATTGATCTCAGTTGAATGTGTTGACAGAGAAATCATCCTTAAGGAAGAAAAATAAAGTATGAGATAGTAAAATTACATAATAATATAATGCTTTTTTTTCTAATTTGATGGTAATAATCTTTGATCTTTGTTCAAAGTCCATAATTCTTTCTCTGGATACAGATGGTATTCTCCATTGCAGGGAGCCCAAAATTGTCCCTTGTTGTTACACTGAAGGGATGAGCGAGTCCATCAAAGTTGATCATCTCCCCCATGTTGCTGTTAGGGTGCACAGTGTTTTTCTGGTTCTACTTATCTCTGTCAGCATCAGTTCATCAAGCAATATTTATTAAACTCCTGTTAAATACTGATACTGTGTTAAGTACTGGACAGAAGAGAGAAGTGTTATGCAAATCTAAGGATGAAGTTTCTTTTACTTTTTTCCCCCTTTTGTTTTATACTTTTAGGGGGTTTATTTTGTATATTAAATCAATGGATTTAAGTACCAAGTGTTTGAATCCAGATTTGAACTCAAGACCTTCTGACTCTAGGACTGGTGCTCTATCCATTGCACCACCCAGCTGCCCTGGTCCTTTAGTTTCAAACTCTTCAACTGGGCAAAGTCTTTAGATTTAACAATTAATAAATCATTGATACCTGGGAAAAAGTTATTTCAAATGGAAGTGCTGCATTGTAAAGGTTGAAAAGTGAGGGCAAGTTTGAGGGAGGTTAAGTGGAAACAAGGACTTTCCCCTCATAGACAATTTTTTCCCTATGATCATACTGTCACAGATATAGAACTGGAAGGGACCTCAGAAGCCTTCTAATCTGACCTCTTCACTTTACAGATGAGAAGAGTGGAGAAGAGATTTAGGAAGCTAGCTTGGGGAGATTAAAAGATGAAGTGATTTTTTTTTTAAATTTAATACTATTTTATTTTTTTTCCAATTACACATAAAAGACAATTTTAACATATTTTTTTTTCTTAACTACATGTAAAGATAGTGTTTTCAACATTCATTTTTTGGTAATATTTTGAATTTCACATTTTTCTCCTTCCCTTCCCCCTCCCCTTGAAAGCAAGTCATCTGATCTAGGATATACATACACAACTATCAACTATTTTTTATTTTTGAAAGATTTGGAGTTCTTAATTTTTCTCCTTCCCCTCAGCCCTCCCCAAGACAGGAAGCAATCTGATATAGGTTATACATGTGCAACCATGTTAAACATATTTCCATATTAGTCATGGTGTGAAAGAAGAAACAGAACAAAAGGAAAAGAGCCATGGGAAAAAAAAACTCAAAGAAGTGACAGTACAATGCTTCGATCTACATTCATATTCTATCAGTTCTTTTTGTGGATATGGTTAGTATTTTACATCGTGAGGCTTTTGGAATTCCCTTGTATCTTTGTATTGCTGAGAAGAGCCAAGCCTATCCTAGTTGATCTTCACATAATGTTGCTATTACTATGTACAGTTGATCTCCTGGTTCCTGTCACTTTGCTCAGCATCAGTTCATGTAAGACTTTAGAGAGTTTTCTGAAATCTGCCTGCTCATCATTTCTTAATGCACAGTAGTATTCTGTTACATTCATACATTGCAGCTTATTCAGTCATTCCCTAATTGATGAATATTCCCTCTATTTCCAATTCTTTGCCACCGAAAAAAAAGCTGCTATAAATGTTTTTGTACATGTAGATCCTTTCCCCTTTTTTTGTGCTTTTTTTGGGATATAGGCCTAGTAGTGGTATTGCTGGGTTAAGGAGTATACTAAATTTGATTGCCCTTTGGCATAGTTCCAATTTCTCTCCAGAATGATTGGATCAGCTCACAACTCCATCAACAATGCATTAATTTCCCAATTTTCCTACATCTTCTCCAACATTTATAATTTTTTTTCTTAAGTGCTGGTTTCTTAAGGCTGGAATAGACTCAGGTTTTTTTGATGGCAAGCAAGGAATATATTCTTGGATAAAGATTAGAGAGAGGAGATATTTGTGAAACAGTTTAGTTTACTGGAGGAGATGGGAATAGATGAGATACAAATTGAGGGACTGTCCCTACTGAGGAAAAGATCCACTTCTGTAGCAGAGACTGAGAAAAGGAAAGAATGGGGGATGATGTCATGGAATTTTGAAATGTAAAGAGAAGGGGAGCTCATAGCAGATAGTCTCTTTTTTTCAGTAAAGAATGTATAGAAGTCCTCAGATGAGAGTGTGAGAGTGTGAGGGAAAGGATGTATGAAGGGGTAGAGGCTAATGTACCCTGTTCATTGATATGTAAGTTCCTGAGTTCTGGGGGAAACTGAAATTCATTCCCTGCCCTTAAGAAGCTTCCAATTTAATAAAAGAGAGTAGGTTACAGTACTCAGCACATACTAGAGGATTTCTAATTGTTGATTGATTGACTACCACCCCCAGACTAAAAAATAAAAGGAAACATACAATGCAAAGGAGATTGGCAGAAAGAGAGATTGGAAGAGAGAAGAGGAGAGGACAGATCACTTCTATTCCAAGCAAGTAGGAAGACTTGACCTGGGGAGGAGGTGACCCACTGGCTGAGCCTGCTGTGCTGCTACAGATATTTGGGGGACACAGAAATGGAACTTTAAGAGAGTGACTGTTGCACAGGTCAATCAATTCAATTTGGTGGAAAGACTGGGACTCAGACCTGACTGAAGCAGGATGGAATCATGGAGGGGACAACTGGCATGGCATCAGATCTTTCCACAATCCCCAGCTGTACTGCTAGGCTGGCTGTAGATTCTTGGACAATCCCCAACCCTTGAGCCTCAAGTTTCAGATCACATAAAATGAGGCATTGGAACCTTTCTAGAACCTCTATTGGCTCTAAAATTTCAGGGTCTGTAAAAGTTGGCAGGACTTTGTTATGATCTGTCAAGGAATTTGGACTGCTTCTCTGGGCTATGGGAAGCCATAGAAGATTGTGAAGCAGGGTTAGAGCCTTGGGAAAGTGAGAGGAGCAGTCAGCCTGTGTGGGATCCTGGATTTAGAGCTGAAGGAATCCTTTCTTAGGCCCCTTGTGGAGGCAGGAATGGTTGGGGAGGAGGCTGCTCAAGGACTCCTCCCCTCCAGTGGAATGAACTTGTAGCCTAATATTTTATTCAAGGACAAAAAAAAAAAACCCAGTTAGCTTATCCACTTGGACAGCAGGGCAGAACATTAAATATTAACATAATGGCAAATCTTTTCTATCTGAACCCCGTCAAAACAAAGGGGAATGAGATGACAATACCAACAGCAATAATAAATAATTCTTTGTGGCAGGGATTGGAATTGTCTCCTGTCCTCTTTCCCCAGTTGTTTGTCCTAAAGAATTCCCCATGGCTTTGAGGCTAAGGAAGGGGAACCAGGGAGGAAGAACTCTCCTTTACATGGGCCCAGCTCCTTATCGCTTTTCCCAAAGCATGGCTTTTTCAAGCACTTCTGCCCACATGACAACTTTTCACTGACCAGGGTCTATCCTGTCTCCTACACTTGCCTCCCCTCTGCTTCCCACTTCAAAATAAGATGGAGCTGTGAAAGACATCATCACTGATTATTAAATTCACCACACTCTCAGGGACTTGTCCCCTCTACATAAGATAGTTCTTTTTTTTTTGAAAGATTTTATTTATTTTGAATTTTATAATTCCCCCCCCCAGTCTTGCTTCCCTCCCCCCACCCCTCACAGAAAGTAGTCTGTTAGTCTTTACATTGTTTCCATGGTATGCATTGATCTAAGTTGAATGTGATGAGAGAGAAATATCATATCCTTAAGGAAAAAACATAAAGTATGAGATACAGCAGAATTACATAATAAGATAACTTTTTTAAAAAATTAAAGGTAATAGTCTTTGTTCAAACTTCACAATTCTTTCTCAGGATATAAATGGCATTCTCTGTCGCAGATACCCCCAAATTGTGCCTGATTATTGCTCTGTTGGTATGAGCAAGTCCATTAAGTTTGATCATCACTCCCATGTTGCTGTTAAGGGTCTACAATGTTCTTCTGGTTCTGCTCATCTCACTCAGCATCAGTTCATGCAAATCCTTCTAGGCTTCTCTGAATTCCCATCCCTCCTGATTTCTAATTGAACAAATAATGCTCCATCACATACATATACCACAGTTTATTAAGCCATTCCCCAATCGATGGACATTTGCTCAATTTCCAATTCTTTGCCACCACAGAGCTGCCATGATAGTTTTTTTTTAAAAAGCTTTAATTAAGTGCCTATTATATATGACTCTGACTTATTAGGTCCTAGGTATGCAACCCTGACCTCTCCTCCATCCCCCCCCAAAAAAGAAAAAGAATATCTTTTTCTTGGGGTGGGGGATGGGATAACTGTATTGTCACAAATTATTGGTACCAAGGATATTGAGGAAGGAAAAGTCAGTAACAGTTCACAATATTGTGATCTTGAAGGGATATTGTTAGCCTTGGTGCTAGGAAAACTTGAATTCAAATTGAGCTTCTGGGACTTCCTAGTTTTATGAAACTTGGGCAAGTTGATTAACCTCTCATCTATAAAATGGGATGGTTGGATTAAGTGGCCTCAAAAGTAGTTCCTTTCTAAGTGTATGATTTTTTTTGAACTGGGGTAGGGGTTAAGGGGAGGCCAGGCAAAGAAAGCTACCTAGAAAGAGGTGTCAGCTGACCTGAGCGAACCTTGAAGGAAAAAGATTCAGTAAGATTCTTTTTTTTTTGCAAGGCAGTGGGGTTAAGCGACTTGCCCAAGGTCACACAGCCAGGGTAATTATTAAGTGTGTGAGGCTGGATTTGAACTCTGGTCTTCCTGACTCCAGGACTGATGCTCTATCCACTGCACCGCCTAGCTACCCCAGAAAGATTCTAATCAATAAATGAACCTTGTCAGTTCTTCCTTCCTCAGTTCTTCTCCCCTTTCTCTTTCTGAGATCAAACAGGGCCACCTGATTATTCTAAGTCCCACTTTCTGGACTTTTTCAACTTCTCTGCACCTTTTAACTCTTCCCTCTCCAATGGTAGATTGGGGAAAAGCTCTGTATTTGGAAGTATAGTTATCCCTTCTGCATCCAGGGGTTTGGGACATGGTGCTCTCTCCATCTGGAAATTGGTCTTCCCTTCTCACTAGAGAAATCTGAATTTTTTCTTTTTCTTTTATGGGGTGTTTACAATACCTTATTGTAAAATTGGACTGATATTATACAATACATATATTATATCTATTTCTGAGTTTCTAAACTTTTTCTGTGTCCTCTGTTTTCCTCAGAACTCCTAAAAAAATTACCATTTAATTTCTGTACACCCAGATGGAGAAAGTCAAGATGTGGAAAGGATAACTTAGAAGACATGATTTCAAATGAATCTAAATACCTGTGTGTAGCAAAGCACTTCCCTCCTCCAGGCCTTTAGTTTCCTATCTTTAAAATGAAAAGGTTGGGGAGGGTGGACCTAAGTCTGATACAAAGAGCAGGTTGTTAATGATAGAACAAGGTTCAAAAAATGCATTGAGCTTTATTTGGCACAGAATATAAAACATGAACAAAACCAAAACAAGGCAAGAGAAAGGTAGGGTAGAGTGATAATAGAAAACTGGGAAATAAAGAGCTGACCTGGATGGGTAGGAGATAGGGCAGAGCAGTTGTAAGAGCCTCCTCCCTAGCCCTCAACTCACAGTTCCCGGGTTCCTTCTGTAAAGTACTGCAAGTGAATTCATATTCCAAACTGGTGTTACCCTTGACTACTTTATATATTTATTTCCCCATGTCCGAGACAATGTCTAGGTTTCTTGGGGGCTCCAGGGGCCTCCCAAAGGCTATTTTGTCATTTTTTTCTGTTTCATGGGGTGTCATGGCCAAAGTATTTATCACACAGTGCCTGGGTTTCTGTCCATGAGCTGCTTTGTCTTTATGGAAACTGAAGCTGATAGCTCTAACCATACCACAAAGCTTGTGTTTCACTGGGATGGCCTTGGAGAACCCAGGGCGACCTTAATACTAAGTTGGGGCATCAGAGCAGGTGCTCAATAAATGTCTGTCATCTTAAACTGAGTAAGAATTTTCTGATCCCCATAGAAGAGTATTCTTTGGGAAGAGAAGAATTGAGGAGTACATGGACCCTGTCTTAACTTCTCTGGGGAAGAGAGATTAGATTTCTTCTGCTTGTCCAGAAAATCAGGGCATATAGCTGAGGGTAATGGAAGATTTTGGCTCATGTTAGGATGTTAGGGAACTCTTCTTCAAAATCAAATCTGTCTAGAAGTTGAACAGCTGTCTCAGGAGGTCATCAGCAAGCATTTATTTAGCTCTTAATGTATACTAGTCACTGTTCTAAATTCAGGACTCACAAAGAAAGGCAGAAAAGATAGTAACTGGTATTCTAAGTGGGGAGATAATATATAAATATATAGGTAAATAGTGGAGAGAGGTTGATAGTATGTGGTCTGGAAGACAGTTCAAATCCTACCTCAGGTGTCTAATCTGGTGTATAACTAGGTGTATAATCTCTTGCAGCCTCTGTTTCTTCATCTCCAAAATGAGAGAGTTGAACTCAGAGGGTTCAGCCGTAATGACCATCTTAAAATCTATACAGAGGAACTGATAATCTGAGAGGGGAAGGCCCAAGCAGCTCCCAGGATGGTGAAAGGCCTGCTTCCCCAGGTGAGTCTGCAGGGAAGCTCCTGGGACCCAGGCACATCAGGAGGACCAGGGAAACCAAGGTCCTAAAATTCATGGGGGAGGGGAGGCTGTAAAAAACCTGTAAGTGGTCAGGTTATGGAAACTTTAAATGAGAAAAGAATTTTAAGTTAATCCTGCATGACATTAGGGAACCCTTGGAGCTCATTGAGTAGCAGGGTAACAAGAACTGTATTTTAAAAAAAAAATCACCATGGCAGCTGAAGTCGGGATTAGTCAAACAATCAACAAATGTTAATTAAGTGCCTATGAGGTGTCCTGTGATGGATGCATTGGAGTTTACTGTCATTGGAGACTAAACAACCACATGACCATTTAAAGCTATACAAATAGTAGTAGAGATTTAAGCTTGACTAGATAAACCCCAAGGTCACTTCTAACTCAGAGATTCTGTGATGCTTTTAACTGGGGTCTTAGATAATAGGGTCATTTGCTATTGACAAGGCCTAATTTCCTTGTTAGTCTTCCCCATTGTGGGGGGGGTAGGCAGCATGTTGGCTCAGAGGATAGAGCTTGGACCTGGAGTTGAAATATGGCCCCATACACTTCTAGCTGTGAGACCCTGGGCAAAAAACTTCACCCTGTCTGCCTCAGTTTCCTGATCTGTAAAATGAGCTGGAGAAGGAAATGGCAAACCACTCCAGTAGCTTTGTCAAGGAAAAACCCAGGGGCAGCTGGGTGATTTGGTGAATAGAGCATCAGTCCTGGTGTCAGGAGGACCTGAGTTCATTCCTGCTTCAGACACTTAATAATTATTTTGGTCTGTGACCTTGGGCAAGTTATTTATCCCATTGTCTTGCAAAAACAACAACAACAAAAAAAGAAAAAAACAAATTTGATTTTAAAGAGTCAGACACAACTAAATAACCAATTGTGAGGAAGTAGGGTAAGTAGGATTTAGGTTGTATTCAGAAATAAAGGTGCATTTAGGAAGTGAGAGACCAGGTATTTTTTCTCAGTCCTCCTGTTAACCTATCACCTCAGGCAAGTCACAGCTTCCACCCCCAGACAAATAAAAGGTTGAACTTGATGATGATGATGATGATGATGATGATGGATTCATCATCATCATCATCATCATCATCATCATGTCCTCTGTAGTCTCTTCCAGTTCTGACATTCTCTGTTCTGAGCTTCCTTCTGGCTATGGCTTCCTTCTATGCTCTGTGATCTAAGGTCCTGAGCTGATCAGACATTTATGTTCTAAGGGTGCTTCTAGTACTAACATCCTAGATTCAAGGATCCCTTCCAGTGGTAACAGTCTATGTTCTAAACTTCCCTGAGATCAAATGGTCTTTGTTCTGAGAACCAGTTCAGACATTCTTTGTTCTTAGGTCTTTTTTCAGTTCTACTGTTCTCTCTTTTATATGCTAACATTTTGTAAGGGCCTTCCTGCTACACCTTTGCTTTGTTGTTCTCTGTTCTCAATGTCTCTCATTCTTGTATTATCTGTTCTAAGTTTCTTTCCAGCTCTATTATATGTTCTGATTCCCTTTCTGTCCTGATAGTTAGTGCTTAATGCTGTGACTTTGTGTGCTCCAGGTTCCTTCTAGCTATGACATTTTGTGCTCCAGTTGTGATGGAGAGGGCAGTTCAATGTAGTCTTGACATCCACTCTAGGTTTAGGGAGAATGGTTTCAAAGGGTTAGAAGAAAGCATACATTATAACTCAGGGCCAAAGATTCTACAGGGGAATTTGGGTCAGAAGAAATGGAAAACTCAAGAATGGTATTCTGATGGCTCATAAGCAAATGATTTCATTTAAAGAAAGAAGAAGCTGTCTAAAGAGAATAATAACATCAACCAACTTAGAATCTTTTAAATGAATTTTTATAGTTTGTGTCTTTATATCACCTACATTTCTAAATATCTGTATTTCCTTTGCCTCACAAATGATCCATTGTAATAAAGAAGCAAAGAGATGGGCAAGTTCCTCAAAGCAGTTTAGCAAAACTAAATTAGGTCTGATGGCTGCTAGGAGGCAAAGTGAATAGAGTGCTGGGCCTGGAGTCAAGAAGATCTGAATTCAGACATGGCCTCAGACACTTTCTTACAAGTTCTGTGACTGAGGGCAAGTCACTTTACTCTTTCTTGCTGTTTTTTTTTCTCATCTGTAAAATGAACTTGAGAAAGAAATGGAACCCACTCCAGTACCTTTGCCAAGAAAACCCCAAATGGGATCATGGAGAGTTGAATAAAACTCAGTTGATTCAACCACAAAAACTCTACTTTTCTGTAATGTTTTATAAATGAATTTGAGATATGACTGAAAATTCGTTCTACCATTTCTGACGCATATGCTGTATTCCACTTTGATAGACTCCTTTTCCTTTTATTTTTTTTACAAACACCTGCATTGAATATGGAATCACAGATGGGTAATGGAGAATGAGTACAAAATAGTCACTTGGTCCTTTAAAAATGTTATTAGGAGAGCAAAAACTGCTGTTTGGCTGTAAGGGCAAAACACAACCTGAAAAGGCTTTTTAAATGATGTTGAGGACAACAGGAAGATCAGAGAAGGCCCAGGACTATAGCTAGTGTTAGGACTGTATAAAAGGATGATATTGGATCATGAAGACAAGGTGGGTAGAATAACTCAGTTGTTACTTTATCTTTGTTTCCACAGAGAAAGATGATCTTTGCATTGGGAAGGATAGCTTAAAAATGGTTAACAGGGAGTTTGTTAAAACCAAGGATATGTAAGTAGATAGTATTAGGGCAACTATTTGTCCTCAATGAATTCAAGACACTGGGCCCACTCAGATGAGCTACATTTGAGTTTGTTTTTTTTTTAATAACCAAACCAAACCACAAACTGGTGGCTGTTTTTGTTCAGCCATTGCCAGGAATCTGTGAGAAGTTTTGGATCATGGGAAAAGTTGCAGTAGGATTAGATACAGGCAAAAGATTGTCCTGTTTTCTAAGAATTAGAAAATTCAGATTTTAAGCTTGCTTGATGCCAGTTTGATTTCTGATAGCCCTTGGACATTATTATTTTAAATTTATTTTATTTTTAAAAATTCTTCATTAGCTTAATTTCCAGATATATTCCCTTTAATCCCTCATTTTAAGAAAGAATAAAAAAAAGTGTATGGGAGGGTAGTGGAAGGGAAATGGGCTGGGACTGGGGGGAAGCAGTTCAGCAAAACTAACCAGAAGATCAGTCAATCCTGACAGTATTTGCAACGTAAACCTTAATAAAGGTACAGTTTATGAGAATTTATAAAAGAAAGTAGTTATTAAAAACCAGCATTGTTTCAAAGAAGAGACGATTGAAGATCAATCCTACTTCTTTAAAAAAATAAACCACATATTATAAATTTTTTATATAGGTTTTTGGAGATTTTCGTTTTTTTAACGGCATAAATTTCCTCAGTTCCCTTCCCTTCTCTCTTTCTCCCCTCCCCTCTTTTCATAGGATTAGGTACTTTGGGGATGTTTAGGCTATGACAGTTGCCTGTCCATTCTTCAGGGAGATGAGAGGATGATGAGAGGGATTTGGAACCAGTTGAATGACCAGGTGCAGAGAGGGTAGCCATTCAAAGGTTGATACTAACTTAAGGAAGTGTCTGGTATACCGGCTTCCCCAGGGATACGTTAATTCGATGTTGAAGCTTAGAAGACATGTTTATTATGTTTACAGATGACATGAAACTGGGAAAGATAGTTAATACTTTGGATCTTAACTGGTTTCAGTAATATTCTGAAGCCTCATTGATATGGGCATTCCTTCCTTTGGTGCAGATTGAAACCTCTTCTTGCCTTGCCTCCATGTGTGAATCTTGTTCAGTCTTCTAGAAGCCTTCCTTTAGGTCTTTTCTCATTTAATAAGTATCACTGAAATCCAGTGGTTATCCTGTATTTTCCCTCAATCTCCTTATGAAATCAGGATACCTTCTTTTCTACTTATAAATTAATTTCCTATTTCATTTACTTAAATATTTTTTTGCACATATGACATTATGGAATTTTATTATGGTCTACTTGCGCCTATCCTGAAACTGACTCTTCTGATGTTAAAAAAAAAAATTGGTGTTTTTTATCAGGGAGCCCTTAAGAGTTAGTTGTATAAGATTCACATGGTCTTATTTCCCAAATCCAGTCTAGCCTACTTTTTTCCTCTTATCATTTCAAGACCCAACTCATATCTATATCTATATCTATATTTATGTGGGGCGGCTAGGTGGCACAGTTGATAGAGCACTGGCCTTGGAGTCAGGAGTACCTGAGTTCAAATCCAGCCTCAGACACTTAATAATTACCTAGCTTTGTGGCCTTGGGCAAGCCACTTAACCCCATTGCCTTGCAAAAAAAAAACGATATTTATATCTATCTTATCTATCTATCTGTCTATCTTATCTGTCTATCTTATCTGTCTATGTTCCCAAAGATTAGTTTTTTTTGGTACAATTTTTTTTCCATCTTTGAAAAATATATTAATTTAGGAGACTGGCCATCCTGCTGCATATCATAAACTGGATAACAGCCATTCTTCATCCATTTGTTTTATCTCGTTTGGCCTATTAGCCTGATTTCTTTGGCATAATCATGTATTTCATTGAAGAGGCCCTATAATGTTCTGGGACTTGCACTTGGCAAAGATGAGGTCATCAACAGATGTGAGCAGCTGGAAGACTTTATCCTCTCCAGGGAATCCCACTTTTATTTGGACCTTGCTTAGAATATCCTCTTTGACAGTGGTGATGCCTTTGGTGACATATCCTTGTTTTATGCCTTTTTTTTTGGCATGAATAATCAGATCATTGCTAAACAGTTATCTCTGATAGCATGGCTCTAGGAATCTTGAATGAGATATTACTTGCTGCATTTTTCTCTACATAAACAATAAGCACAGTAGGGTCTTATATTCTGCCTCCTAAAGATGTGGTCTGCCAGGGATAATTGTTTACAAAAACCTTTCTTTTACCTTCTATCATATTTTTCATCAAGAATACCATTAATAGGGGTGGCTAGGTGGTGCAGTGGATAGAGCACCGGCCTTAACCCTATTGCCTTGCAAAAAAGAAAAAAATACCATTAATCAAGATGAGAAATAGGTTGGTAGTGCCCAATGTCCTTTTAATCACCTTTTTTGGGGGATAGTAATATTGTCTCTGATTTCTTCTATTTTCTTCTATTATTAGGCCATCTTTCTTTCCTTAAGTGTGATGGATAATGTGAAGGATTGGGAATGAAAGAACCTTGGTTCAGATTCTTCACCTGTCACTTAACTTAATTGTATAACTTTGGGCAAGGTATTTAACCCACTAAGCTTCAGATCTTTAACTTAAAATGAGCAGGATCTGACTAGATGACCTTGATTTCCCTGTCACTCAAGATGTCTTAAAAGTAAACTTTTTTTTTAAGAACTTAAACTTTTTAAAGTGGATAAACCATTATTTTCCTTTCTCATCTTCACCACTCTAATTGAAAAAGAAAATGAAATCTTTTGTAACAAATATGCATAGTTGAACATAATAGATTTCTATAATGGCAATTGCCAGAAATGTTTGTCTCATTCTGCCTCTTGAGTCCATCACACATTTTTTTGTCAGCTGGTAGGATAGAAGTATTTTTCATCATTAGTCCTCTGGAATTGTAATTGGTAATCAAAGTTCTTAAGCCTCTCAAGGTCTTTTTATGGTGTTATTATTGTATAAATTGTTCTTCTGACTCTTCAGTCTAAATCTGTTCATATGAATTTTCCCAGGTTTCTCTGAAACTATCCCATCCCTTTTTTTATTTCTTGTGACATAATATTTCATTACATTCATATTTCATATTTCATTCAGCTGCTTCATGGCCACCCTCTTAATTTCTAGTTCTTTGCCATCACAAAAATCGCTCCAAAAAATTTGGTTTTTGTATATCTATTGGTATTTTGTCTCTTTCTTTGATTTGTTTGGAATATGGGCCTACTAGTAGTATCGATAGGACAAAGGATATGCACAATTTAGTAACTTTCTGGGCATTGTTTCAAATTGCTTTTCACAATGATTGGACCAATTTATCCTGTACTATTTTATAAAATTCCTCCATGCTTTCAAGACTATGTACTTTCCAGTAGAGATTTCTTTGGTATGCACTTGGTCTGGTTCAGCAACTCTTTTGGACTTTATCTTCTTAAGAACCATTTCTTTTGACTCAGTATAGCTCATTGGGGATTAAGGTGTGTGAGCTGAAGTGTGGCCGTTCCACTGTCATCAATGATGCCAATAGTTATGGAAGCACTGACAAATCTATTCTGTTTTCTATTTGTTCTGTTCTGGCCATTTTCACATAGAAATACTCTTAGAATAATACAACTTAGTGGGAACTCTTGCTTGTTTTTGTAGACTTGTTTTTGCCTCCCCTTTTCAGTTTCAAGGGATGCTTGTTGTCTTCTTCTACCACTGTCTTCTGGGGAACTGGATAGAACCCAGACCTTGAGTCAAGAGGACTTGAGTTCAGAGTCGGCCTCAGACACTTACTTGCTGTGTAACAGGTCTTACTTATCATTCCTCTTGCCTATCATATCTCTACTTGTCAAGGAGAATTGTATTTTTTGACAGAGGCAATTTCTGGGCTCTTTTGGTCTCCTTGTTTTTTACTTTATCCCATGAATCCAATGAAATGAATTGCTAGTAGATTTACTATATATACTTAGATTCAGGAAATCAGCTGTTTAAGTACTTATAGTATTAGGAAATTATGTAGGCAACAGATTTGAAAACTGAAGAAAACTGTGATATGGTGGTTTAAAAAATGCTCATGTGATTTTAAAGTGTTAAGTGAAGCATATTGGTAGAATGTAGTAGGACATTGATTGTCCTGCTGTCCTCTTCTCAGATGATTGTGTTCAGTTCTGTATTGCATTTTGGGAAGGACATTGCCAGACTCTAGAAAATCCAGAGGAAGGGTGACTTAGACTTTTGAGGAAACTGGTAACCATGCTGTTGGAATCCTCGTTGAAGGAACTCAGGATGTTTAATCTGGAGAAGAGAAGGCTTGGTGATTGCCATCTTCAAGTATTTACTAGACTGACTGAAGGACTCAGCACCAGAACTGTTTAGTTTGACCCAAGAGAGCAGAATTAGGAGCAGTGGCTGGAGAGAGCAGATGTAAATTGAATGTCAATAAAAACTTGTTGACAATCAGAGTTGACCAGTCCACAGGCAGTCCTAGTTGATAAACTTTGTATAGGTACTGTGCTTTCAGCAGAGGAGATACAAAAAGAGACAAAATGTAGTCCTTGCTCTCTTGGAGCTCCAAATCAATGTACAAATAAAGTATAAACAAGATAGATACAGGATCAATTGGAGAATAATTAATGGAAGGCACAGGAATTAAGAGGGGCTGAGAAGGGAAAGGAAAAAAATTACACAATAACTATCATATAGTTAAAAGGAATAGCAAGTTATACATAATTGCAGTTTCATGTATAATCACTTTTTTGTTTAGTATTATATTATACTATGTTCAGAAATGCTTGTGTTATTATTCCATACATTAAAAATAAAAATAAATTTAAATAAAGCAACAGAGGGATTGGGAAAGGCTTCTATGGAAAGTGATATTTTAGTTGGGACTTAAAGGAAGCCTTGAGGAATGGGTTGTTTCCAGAGTTAGAGGTTTCTCTTCATAGCATGTCTTCACACAAAGTGTGGATAATCACTTTCTAGGATGTTAAGGTATTGATTTTGGGGTCAAATGCAGTTCAGACCAGAAGTCCTCTTGAGATCCTATCCATTTTTGAGATTTTGTGATCTTTTATTCAGAGTTCTCCATAATCTGACCTTATCCAATTGCGAAGGTTTATTTTCCCTTACTTCTTCCTATCAACTTTGTTCTTCAGTCTGGGCAGTTTTTTCACTGTCTTATTGTCACAGTTTTTCTCAGGTAGAGCTAGATAGATAAATAGAGAATGTATTAAGTACTTAATAAATATCTGGGCTTTGCTAAACTCTTTGTATACAAATGGAAGCAAGCCAAACAGTTCCTGTGCTCAAGCTCAAGGAGTTTACATTTTAATGGTGAAAGATAATGCAACTAGGGAGCTCAAAAACTAGGAAGGTTCATAGAGGGAAGTGATGAGGAAGACTGCCCAAGCTTGATGTACTTAATTGCTTGATGTGAAGTGGAGGATTTAGGCATGACTGGTGAAAGTTATCCAAGGATGGTAGCAAGAATACAATGCCAGTAACATAGTGTAGAATTGAGCAGGAAGTTGAGTTTTTAAAAAAAAAATTATTTTTTACATGTTACATGTAAAAACAATTTTTAACTTTCATTTTTTGCAATTTTGAGTTCCAAATTTTCTCTCACCCTTCTATTTCCTCTTCATTGAGAAGGTACACAATTTAATAAAAATTGTATAAGTCCATTATAATCATATACCACAACTTGTTCAGCCATTCCTCAACTGATGAGCATTTTCTCATTTTCCAATTCATTTCCACCACAAAAAAGCTGCTCTAAATATTTTTGTATAGATAAGTCCTTCTTTCCCTAACTCCCCCTTTAAAAGCTCTTCTTAGGCTACAGATCTTGTAGTGGTATTGATGAAACAAAGAGTTTGTAGTTTTATAACCCTTTGGGCATAGTTTCAAATTGGTCCAGAATAATTAGACTAGTTCACAATTTCACCAACAGTACATGAGTGTTTCAGTTTTCCCACTTTCTCTCCAAAAATTTGTCGTTTTCCTTTTTCTGACATACTAGCCAATCCAACAGGGTTTTATTTGAAGTTTTTACATATAGGACAGAATTTGTTTCCTAATGTGTCTAATGAAGAGGTTGGCCTGGCAGCTCTCATAAGATCTTTTTAGCTCTAAATCTGGTGGAAGTGAGTCTATCCTCTTATTGAATGAAGCCTGAATTGTCTTCATGACATCTTTGGCAAGTATTGAAAGGCCTTTGTAAATTGTAAAGTGCTATATACACATAAAGGATTATTATAGTTTCAATTTTACTTCTCTTATGCCCTGAAGTTGTGGTTTCTAAGGCCGTTTCTAAATCTGGGCCTTCTAGCTCCCCCATTTATGGTTTTAAGTGCCCCATCACAACCACTCCATGCTTGTTGCTGTGATTGGATGCAGACACTGTAAGTCCACTTAGCCCAGTAATGTTAAATTTCTAGAGCCATGAGTCAAGCAAAGAACTTTTAATATTATTCTTTATTCAAACTTATAAATCTAATAATATGCCCAAGAGTTTCTTGGGGATAGGCTTGCCCACTATTCACTCTAAACTTCCACTTAGTTCTTTTTTTCTCAGCTGGGCATATTGGTAACCACTGATTGACTTTTTGCTTTTCCTCTAAGGGTACAAGCCTGGCAGTAGCAAGGTCTACTAGGATCCTGAGAACTTGGTTCTGATTTCATCTTGGTAACTTATAGGGAGTTTTACTTCTTAAGTTTCATAGGACTTTGTGCAAAAGCACTAAATTAAAAGCATTAAACATTAGGTCCTTGGTATGTGTATGCAAGTCAGATAGAGAGGACATGTATCCTGTTCTTAATTGAGGGGGATGTCAGGTACACAAATACTCTTGGAAGAAGAAAGAGAATGACCCTTGTGTAGATTGGGAAGTACTAGGAGAAACTTAACACTTCTGACTTTAATTGTATTGAAAAGGCTTTACTGAGAAAAAGTGTGGACCCTGAAAGAAGAGGGAGGTTTTTTCATTCAATATCATTGTTTGGGATAAGCTCTTTCCAGAAATCTAGATGACCTGAGCAGCATGGGTTGTGGGAGAGAGGTTGTTGTGAGAGTGAGGAATTCAATTTGGTGAGTAGTTCAGTTTGGCTGAAAAGATTCTGAGACTAGGAGGTGTGTGAGAGAAGGCTGGGTTAGAGCCAGCATTTTTGGAAGTACTTGACTGCAGGGATCAGAAAGATTTTTGTTGTAGTTTTTAGAAGTTAGCTACTGGAGATTGTTGAGTGATGTAGTTAACTAGTGTCTTAGGATTCAGAGGAAGGATCTTTGGACATCATTTAGGATAACCATTTCGTTTTACAGATGAGGAACCTGAGGCTCAGAGGAAGTAAGGTCACATATCTGAGTGGTACCTCAGGAACTCTTCCTGGAGTGGTGGGAAGTATGATCTTTAACAACCCTAACTGCTTTCAAATCCTATAATTCATGATTGACTAGGGCTAGGGAAAAGACTTTGGGGGGTGGGAGTGGGGTAGAAAGGATGAAGAACTTTGAATTGTGGCTTGGGGGAGCACAATAGACATGAATAAAGATATAAAAAATTCTAGAAGGTCACAGAAAAGAAACTTGGTAATTTAGACTAGGTAGAATATTTGCCATTGAATTAGGGGATAGAAACTCAACCTCAGTGGCATTGTTAAATTAAAGCCAAATCTACATCCCATAATCTGAGATATGGCTAGAATAGAATCTGCAAATGGGAGGATTGTGAGAACAGACAGTGCCAGAATCAGAGCCACCAGATTTTTGAAAGTCCTCTACTGCAGGGATCTTCATTGCACCCAATTAGGGGGAAAATCACTGGAGGACCAAGAAGTCCCAAGGTTTGAGTTTTGGCCCAGTTATTGACTCATTAAGTCAGTCTTGGGCAAGAGTTTTTCCCTTGGCTAGACCCAAGTTTTCCCTTCTTTACCCCTTGTCTCAAAAGTCTCTTTCATATCTGACATTCTATATTCCCTAGACCCTGCTAGCTCTGTTAGCCTATATGCCAAGGTCTTTTCTAGTTCTGATGCCATAAGAGTGAGCTCTCTGGACCTGGAAGGCACTTATGAGACTATCTCTTTCATTTTACAGATGAAGAAAATGAGACTCATTGAGTGTGGAGTGATTTGCCCCCAATTAGAAAATCATAGATCAGAAATGAATTTGAACCCAGATTCTCTAACTTAGGAGTCAGTGCTCTTTCCGTTGCACCAGACTGCCTTCGTCATCCTTTCTAGCTCTGGTTTTCTGTGGTGGGAATTGAGAAAGAAAACATTGCTTAAAAAAAATCCAATATATGTTGGTGTAGTATCTTTGAATGGGGAAACAGTGTCTTTTTGGGGGACTGGAAAATTGGGAGAGGATTCAGTGACTATGGGGGAAAAAATATCTGTTCAGTTTCTAACATATTAAGTTTCAGGTGTTTTTGCCACAGGGGAACATTCCCCAGAGACTCCTCTCTGAGAAAGGAGGGCCAACATTACTCATCTTTGGGAGCTCCTGAACAAGAGCTATGACATGCCTTAACTGGGAAGGTGCTCCAGGATTCAGGTAAGGACAAATGTTCTTCATCACCACCAAGGTAATGCCCCCAGGTGGATTTCCCAGGCCTGCAGTGCTGGAAGGCTCAGAAAAGAAGGGAGTTGTTACTTGGCATGTTTTTATGGAAAGGTGGTGGTTGACTGAAGTAGAGTGGGCTCAGACTTGGAGATTGTTCATCCTTGAAGAAATCTGTGTAGTTTGGATCCATGTAGTTTAGTGGGCCAACCCCCCCCCCCGTGTGTGTGTGTGTGTGTGTGTGTGTGTGTGTGTGTGTGTGTGTGTGTGTGTGTGTGTGTAGGAATACAGAAGGGAAGATAATCTTTGCCTTTATGGAGTTTACATTGTACTGTGGGTGTGGGTGTGGATACACTGTGTTTACTTCTAAGTAAATACAGGACTTGTACAAAGTAATTTGAGGGTGTTAGACACTAACAATTGGGGACATCAGGCAAGGTGTCCTGGAGATAATATTTAAGCTGATTTTTTTGAAGAGAGTTAGGGATTCAGCTAGCTCTGTTATAAAGACCATACCTAGTTTCAGGAAGATCTAAATTCAGTTTGACCTCAGACACTTAATATGTTGTATAACCCTGAGCAAGTCACTTAACCCTATTTGTCTCAGTTTCTTCATCTCTCAAGAGTGATCTGGAGAAGAAAATGACAAACCACTCCAGTATCTTGGGCAAGAAAGCTCCAGATGGGTTCTGGAAGAGTCAGCCATAATTGAAAAACAATTAAAAAAAAATTTAGAGATTCCAAGAGACAGAGCTGAGGTGGGAGAGTCTTCTAGGCATGGGGAAGTGCTGTGCAAAGATCCAGAGATGGCAGATGTGGCATTGTGTATAGGGAACTGCAAGTAAGTTAGCTGGGTTGTAGCAAAATGTATATGTGAGGGGTGGTGACAGATATTCAACTTCAAAAGAACATTGGAGCCAGATTGTGAAGGGGTTTAAGCTTAAGTTGTGTAGTTTTTATATTCACAATACAGTGGGAAGCCATTGAACTTCTTGAGGAGTAGAATAATGACATGATCAGACCTGCGTTTTGTGATATCCATTTGGCTATTATGTGAATGGTAGTGCACGGATTGGAGAAGGAGTCCAAACAAGCATGGATAAGGACCTGGATCTAGAGCAGTTGGACTGTGAGGAGAGAGAAGGGGTCGGTGGGGTGCCAGAGAGGTTGAAGAGATGGGGTGCAGATTTGATCGGGGTGTTGAGTGATAGTGAAGAGTTGAGGATGCCTGGAAGAACACAGAGATGCGAAGATGAAATTCACCCATTTCAAAAACCACCTACTGTCAAAATGACAGCCCCTCTCCTCAAGCTGCTTACATTCACATGTATTCATGTGAACCACATGTATTCCTTCCTACACCTGCATAAAAATCTCTCCAAGCAAGTCACTTCTTTGGAGCTCAGTTTTCTCCTCTATTATAAAATGTGGGTGCTGGAATATATGACTAATAAGGTCTCTTCTAAGTTTCTCTTACTTCTCTCTTGTGCAATTATTTCATTCTCTTGTGAATTATATAGTAGTGATAATAGAGTTTAAACTATATTATTAGACTGTGAGCTCTTTTAGGGCAGATTAAAAAATTTTTTCTGTATTGTTGTTCAGTTGTGTCTAATAATTCCTGATCCCATTTGGGGGTTTTGGCAGAGATACAAGAGTATTTGCCATTTTTTTTCTCCAACTTATTTTATAGATGAGGAGATTGAGGCCAACAGCTTTGAGTGACTTGCCCAGGGTTTCATGCAGCTTTTTAAGTGTCTGAGGCTAGGTTTGATTTCAGGATGAGGAGTCTTCCTGACTCTGGGTCTTACACTCTAGTCACTGTGTCACCTAGCTTCCCTAATCTCTAAATGTTCCTTCAAAGAAAATTAGATGTTTGTTATAAAGAAAAAAGAAGTAGACTATTAGTTAAAAGACTATTTCAACTTCATAGTATCATGGGATTTAGTGTTGGAAGGGATCATTGTCTTAATTACATCATTTTAAAAATGGAAAAACAGACCCCAAGAGATGAAGTGACTTGTCAGTAATTAAACAGGTAAGTAAATAGAACTGGCATTCAAACTTTCTAATTTTCTTCCTCCTAATTCATTGCATTAGACTATCTCTGCAAGTTGTGTGACTTGGGGCAAATCACCATTGAAATCCCATCTAGTAGCCTATCTTCTTATTTATTGGTGTTAGTCAAATAGATTAGAAAATTCATGCAACTTGACTTAAACTAGAGGGGCTTCGGTTAACTGTGTGATCCTGGATAAGTCACTTAGCCCTGTTTCCCTCTATTTCCTTATCTGTAAAATGAACTGGAGAAGAAAATGGCAAACCACTCTAGTATCTTTGCCAAGAAAACACCAAATGGGGTCATGAAGAACATGATTGAACAACAACAAAAAGGAATTCATTCAGTGAATATATATTAAGCTCCTGCTATTGGGATAATGTTTGCATCATCTCTTTCAGGATTATTGAACACACCCTTATGAATGTGAACCTCTCTTGCTGTGACTAGGAGCTCATGAATGACTGAGTGAATGAGTGAAGGAGGCAGCATTGCTGTCAGATTAAGTCAAATTTCTACCTCCCTGCTCAGGATCTAGTGGTCCCCAAGAAGCTTTGGTTCCCTGGGGGATTTGTTAATGAAATCCCTGACTAACTGGGAAGAAAAAAACTGAAGAGGTCAAAATGTCAAAGATGTCAGTCAGTCAGTAAATATTTATTAACTGCCTACTATGCTTTAGATATTGTGCTAAGTGTTGAGTGAAAACAATCCTGCATTATCGTCTAATGTTTACAAATAGCCATGTATGAGCAAGCTACATAGACAAAGGATAAGTAGGAAAAGCACTTGAATTAGGAGAAGGCATCCTATATAAAGTTGACTTTTAGTGGAGATTTGAATGAACCCAGAAAAGCCTGTAGGTGGAGATGAGGAGGGAGACCAAAGGAAGCATGGGAGACAGACAGCCAGAGAACCACAGGACACCATTGTCACTGGATCAAAGAGTTATGGGGGTATCTTAGTGGTTAGACTAGAGGGGGGGGGAGTTATAAACGAATTGGAATGTCAAACAGGATCATCTGAACAGACCTTACAAGGAAGTGCAATGCAGAATTTGGAAGGGAACAGAAAAGGAAGGGTGAAACTGAGGGTAAAAGTCAGGATTTAATTCATATCAACATTTTATAAACAATCATCTGAGGGGTGAATCATCCTGTGTCACAAAGCCAGTTAGTAGTAGAAGTAGGAATGATTTGAATTCAGGTTTTTACTAATTTTTTTACTAATCTTTTTACTAATCTTTAACTCTTTGAAAGCAGAAACTTTCTCCTCTAGTGCAGTAGTAATAGTCTTGTCAGAAAACCCCAGGGGTTTAAGCATTTAGAGCCCTTTATAATCTGACTCTACCTTATTGACTTATTGTACTCTAATACTGGCCAAAGGGTCTGACCAGGTCTACTTTTCTCCTTTCCTCAGTATTCTCAGTCTATTTGCACTTTCCTTCTCATTTGAATCCTGTGCACAACTCAAAGTAACCTACCTGCTACATGAAATTGTCTCATACCTTTCCAAAAATAAAATTACATCATATTCACATACAGTTTCCCCTGATAGATGATTGAATTTAAGTTCTTTGAGGGCAGTGTATTTTGTCTGGATGTCAGAGCCTAGCACAATAATTGGCCTTAGTAAATGTTTGTTAATCTGGTAGTTTCTGGAAGGAAGAGGCAGAATTATCAGGGGGGCAGGAACTATTTTGAAGTCATTAAGATGCTGAATTAGAAAAATGGGAATGAGTGCAACTATAACAATAATTCTCATTTATACAAGGTATACAAATTTGTTTTCCCTAAAACAACCTTATTGGGCAGCTAGGTGACCCAGGGGATAGAACACCAGCCCTGGAGTCAGGAGGACCTGAGTTCAAATCCAGTCTTAGACACTTAATAATTTATTCCCTGTTTGACCTTGGGCAAGTCACTTAACCCCATTACCTTGCAAAAATAAAAAAAATACCAAAACTTTATTAAGTCAGCATAAATATTATTTGCTAATTTATATTTGAAGCATGGAGGACTTACACATTTTTTTTCAGGGTCTCTTTAATCTGTTTTTTTTTTTTCAATTGGAAGTGCCTTGTCAAAGGTAACACAACTAGTAAAGGTACTATTCCAGTTATTTTAAACCCAGGGTTTTTCAGTTACTCCTCATCTCAAAAATTTGCCCCATAAGGTTATAGATTTATTTGTGATACAGGTACCTTGAATGTCTTTCTGTTTTATTGTAAGTTGTTGTCCAGGGACCATGAACCATAATAATAATAATGTTTGTCCTTCATTCTCCAAGAAGACCATGACTTCAGGGAAGAATTGATGCCATGACAAGTACTTGAATTGAATTTGAGTTGGGGGGGCTGTGCTAAGTCACCAATCTCACTTTCTCCTCCATCTGGGTCCAGTGGCCAGACATTAATCAGGACAATTGGAGATGGCCCTGAATGTGTGGCAGTCAGGGTTAAGTGACTTAGTGGATTATACAGCTAGGGAGTGTCAAGTGTCTGAGGCTGGTTTCAAACCCCAGGCCTTCTTCTAATTTCCACTGTCAGGGCTCTATCCACTGTGCCACTTAGCTGCCCTAAACCATGAGCCATAGAAGAAGACTGAGTCTGTAGAGTCTTGTGTGCTTTTACCCTCCTACTTCAACTCAAAATAGCTCCTTAGGGTCTCAGACTGGCAGATCTGAAAGAGAGCTTTTTAATTCATATAGTCTATCCTACTTCATGTGACAGAATAGGAAACTGAGGGCATACCAAGATGTGTATATAGAGTAGTCCTGTCTGGAAAGTTCTAATCTCTGCTTGGAATCCTGGTCTAGGTGAGTTTTGAGTGGAGTTTACCAGCTGTAGAAAAGCTCTAGTTCCATGGCAATGAAATATGCATTTGTGCCAAGCCCTATTTCAAGTGGTAAGGAAGCGGAGCAGTTACATTAAGATAGATAGGTGGTTGTTTTTAATGTGTTTGGGACATTCTTTGCCTAACCATTGAAGGCTTGCTGGAGGAGAGATTTTGAAAAGTGGATGGTTGTGGGTGCATAGCCAAGGAGGGGATAGATGAATAATAACACATTGCATGATTTTCCCTAGGGCTTGGGGGAGGGGAGAGAAGTTGTTTAAGGATTGTTGGGGGCTGAGTGGAAACCCAAGGGGGACTTGGAATCCTTCTAGGTCCTGAAAAAATCCTTAAACTTTAATTTTCATTTTAAAAGCAGTAAAGGAGGACTGATTCTTTGTGAAAACCATGAATCCTGGGGTTGGGGTGTTGGAAAATGCAGGCTCCTGATTATCCTAGCCCTGATTTGTGAGGCTTCGTTGAAGCCCATTTGGGCCTAGTTGTTACATAACTCGGGGAGTTCCTTGGCTGGAACCAGTGTCTCATCTCCCAAGCCTCCTGGGCCAGTCAAGTCATTAAAGTTGCAACGGGCATTAAGCCAGCGAGGCAGCCCGGCCGGTGTCCCCCAGCGAACTTTCCCTCCTTCCTAAGCAATTTTGGGTATGAGTGGGCGCAGGCCCCGGATGCGGTGGAGGGTGGTAGTGCCCCCCCCCTTTTGCTGTACTAAAAGGCAGCGGCGGCGAAGGCGAAGGCGAAAGTCGGTTCCCAGGAGAAGCCGGGCCCGGCCCTGCCCCGCCGCAGGGAGGAAGGCTGAGCTCAGGCTGCACTAGAGGGCCATCTGCATCAGCGCCGAGAACTGCAGCGGCGGCGGCGGGGGGCAGGCTCAGCCCGCAGCCTCCTCCCGGAGCCGTGGGGGCACCTCCCGGGACCGCACATGCCCTTTGTTTATTCGCCCTCTCGCCCCGTCTGGTGTCTGGGTGCATTTCGATCAAGTGCCGAATAATTAGGGGCCTCCTGCTGTCACCGTGGGCCGAATAGGCCAGGGAGGCGCTGGGGACCGGCAGGTCTTCTCCCTGGGTGGCCAAGGAGCTCAGGCAGCAGATCGCGGAAAGGGAGCGCGAGGGGGAATTAGGGAAGTGAGCAGTGCCCCATCTCACCCGCCCCTGGTCCCTGCAGACCCTAGCCCTGGAGAGCTGGGAAATCCACCCTGGAGGGACCCCCTTTGAGGCTTTAGGGCAGGAGAGAAAGAAATGTGTATGCGGAGGGTTAGGAGCCCCGGCTGAGAAATACCGGGACCAATACCCTGGGCTGGAGGAGGAGGAGGAGGAGGAGGAGGGTGGGGGAAAATGGGAGGAGGGAGACTCAGGCAGGAGGAAGGGAGCCGGCCTCGAATCTGGACCTTGACGAATGAGTGGGGGCGGGACGGCAAGGGCCCGGACCCCGAGAAGGACGGACCGAGACACGGACCTGTAGGCTTGCAGACACGCTTGCAGGCGGGCGGGCGGGAGCTATTTACGGGGAGTGGGACCGGTCGCCCTAGCTGCGGGGTGGGAGGGGTGGGGGATGGTCCCATAAATCTTCCCCTACCACTTCCCCAGGGTTGCCCCTAGGACGTGTGGGGGGGCGGGGCGGGTGGTCCGGACGCCCGAGGGTGGGGACCGCGGCCCAGGCCGAGCTGCAGGGTGGGGTAACCCGACCCAGGCTGCTGGGCGCTGCTGCACCACCATCAGCGGGGAAGGGGAGGTGGGAGGGGGGCATGGGAAGAGCCAGGCGGGTGTCTCCCCCCCATCCCCCCCCTCAGCTGCAGGGGGCAGCCGCCGAAGCCGCAGCCCCTGCCCCGGTGCCCAGCCTGCCGCCGCCCCGAAGGCCCGGCCTGAACTGGGGAGCCAGACTTTGGGGCTGCTCCAGGTTCGTTAAGGGAGACCAGCAGCTGCCTCCATTTTGTTTCCTGCTCTGCTGGGTCGGTGGTGGTGGTATCTGTAGCTATCTAGCTAATTGGGGGGCGCCGGAAGATCACCTGCAGCCGCCACATCGGGGGGGGCAGGCTTGAGGAGGTGGGGAGGCCCCCCCGGCCCGGGCACTCAGGTGGGCCCTAGAGCTCTGGGAGGGGGAGGGGACTGGTCCAGGCCCGGTGGGGGGGGGCAGGTGCCCAGTGGATGGGGAGCCCTGGTTGTAACCTAAGATGGAGGCCGGGACTGACGCGGGCCGAGCCGGGTCAGGCGGGCAAGAGGGGAGGGAGGGAAGGCCTGCGGGCCTGCAGGAGGAGGAGGAGGAGGGAAGGGAGGAGGAGAGGCGTGGGCCAGGCCGCAGCAGCGGCAGCCGCCGCCACCGCCGCCAGGTGCGGGGCCGGGGAAGGCCAAGTCAGGCGGCACCCCCTGGCACCGAGAGCCCGGGGGGCCGCGGGCAGCGGCACAGCCATGTGCGGCCGCAGCCGGGCCCGGGGCGCGGGCCCCCAGAGGTGTGCGGACGGGCCGCAGCCGCTCCTGCCTGACGTCGCCGGCCCTCACCGGGCTTCCGACGGAGGCGGCCGCCACCCCCGCCCGCCCCAGCCGGCCCTCGCCTTGACAGTACAGGGCCGCGGGGCGCAGTGGGCCCGGCCTCGGCGGGCCGGGCACGAGGAGGGTGGCAGGTGGGGGGTCGTCTGTGTAGTGGGGGGGGTGAGGGCGAGGGGCGGAGCTGCTTGGGTGGCGCCGTCGCGGACCGGCCTTCACCCGCACTGAACCCCAAGAGTGAGGAGGAGGGAGCGCGCTGGGAGACGAAGCCCCGGGGGCGGGAGAGGGGAGCACGCGCACACGCGCACGCGCGCTTAGGGGCCCAGCGCGCGCCGTGGAGGGTGGAGGAGGGTGGTGGTGGTGGTGGTGGTGGTGGTGGTGGCGGCGGCGGCGGGGGGGAGTGAGAGGGGCGGCAGGAGGAGGAGGAGGAGGAGGAGGAGGAACAGGCCGGGGCAGGTCGGGCGTTTGCTCGCTGCCTTCAGCCTGGGAAGGGAGAGGCGGGTAGGGGGAGGGGGCGCAGCGAGCGACTTCTTTCTCCCCATTCACCGCTCACCCCCTGCCCCCTACCCAGCGTAATGAGGTCAGCCCCCCTCCCCAGCAGCCAGGCCGGGGAGGGGGCGCCACGGGCGCTGAGCGGGGGAAGGCCGGCCCGGGCCGGGCCTGGCGGGGAAGATGGTGGCGGCCGTGCGAGGTGAGGGGGCCGTGGGGGGCGGGGCGGCCGGGGAGGGAGGGGGCCGGCCGAGCCGGGGGGGAAGGACACCCAGCCCTGCCCGGCCTGCCGCTGCGGCCGCGGCCGGCGCGACTCTGGCCCAGCCCCGCGGGCCCAGCCGGCCGGCCCGGGCCGAACCGAGCCGGCGGAGCAGCAGCGGGAGTGTGCCCCCCCCATCACTGCCAGCCGCGCTCGGGCCTAGCCGGCCCCTGCTGCGAACTTCCTCCCCTCCCCCTCCGCCGCCCGGGTCCTCCTCGGGCCCCGGGGCCCCGGGGCCCAGGTACCCAGGGCGGCCCCTCGGGCCAGGAGCGGGCAGCCGGGCCGGAAGGCCTGCAGCCTGGCAGGTGGGAGGTGTTGTGGGGGCCGGCTGCCGGCTGCAAAGTTTGCAGGCCGCTGAATATTGATGAGCGTGCGGGGCTCTGGGAAGGAGCGGGCTGCCGCGGGGGCTGGGGGCAGGCGGCACCAGCAGCAGCCATGTTTGTCAATCTGCAGCCGCCGCCGCCGCCGCCGCGGCCCCGGGTCCTCGCCGGGCAGCCGCGGTACTGGCCGCCGGGGCGCCGGGGCGGAGGGAGGAGGCCCCCGAGGACTCGACAACAAGGAAGGGAGAAGGGACGAGGGATCGCCCGCCGGCCTCCCGGCGGGGCTTTGCGGGGCATTGCAGGGTTGCAGCGCTATTGTGACTGGAGCTAGAGGGGGGGGGGTCCTTTTTGTGCCACCACACCAAAGCCCACCCCCAGCTTATGTTCCCAATTAGGGAGAAAAGTGGCGCTCAGGGCTCCGTTTGTCCTTGGGGGGCGCTGACTCCTTCCTTTGAGAACCCATTTCTAAAAATTTCAGGTTATTTTAATTTTTAGTTCAAGACCAATTAACCACCTCCTTTTTCCTCAGCACAAGAAAAAGCTGCTGTTGGGAGACCATGTGCAGGCATCTTCACGTACCCCTTTCCCCTGGGAAGATGGTATTACAGGTTCCTGAGCCCAGTTTGACCTGATGGACCTTTTTTTTTTTTTTTCCTTCTGCAGAAGTTAGAAAGGCTTTGAGGAGAGATGTAGGCCTCTTGAGTCGTGCTGCCATTTTGGAGAGCAAAGGAGACATGATTCTCTTCACTCTCATTGATTACCTCATTTTTGGTTTGCAGGTTGATGCTGACCCAGAATGGATCAGACCTGTGAACTGCCCAGAAGAAATCGCCTGCAGCTCTTTTCCAACACAGTGGATTTAGATGCCCCTGAAGAAAAGGACACCCCTTTCGGTAATGGTCAATCCAATATTTCTGAGCCTCTTAATGGGTGTGCTATGCAGTTATCGGCTGCCATTAATAGTGGAACATCCAAAATTACTTATGGACAAGATCCATCATCTTGTTACATTCCACTGCGGCGACTACAGGATTTGGCCTCCATGATCAATGTAGAATATTTAAATGGGTCTGCTGATGGATCAGAATCCCTTCAAGACCCTGAAAAGAGAGATTCAAGATCTGGGTCACCAATTGTTTGCACTTCCTTGAGTCCTAGTGATCCAAGAGCACTTGCTATGAAACAGGAACCCACTTGTAATGACTCCCCTGAGTTCAAGGTAAAAATAACAAAGACTGTCAAGAATGGGATTCTACACTTTGACAATTTTGTTTGTATGGAAGATGCAGATGCAGATACAGATATAGAGTCTGAAATGGACACAGAGCAGCCAGGCACAGAGGATGACAGTATAGACGAAAACTTTGAGAAAACAAGGCGAGACCTAACTAAGACAAATGCCACCTGCAATTACGAGCCCCAATCAGAGAATCATATAGAAGTGCTCATGGGAATTGAACAAGACAGCACAACAGAAAGTTGTGAAATAAAGTCATCAGTTTTACCATTAGCTCCTCCAAACGAAATGCAGAAAAATAATCAAAGAATTGCCATGGACAGCAGAATTGAAAAGCCAGAGCTTCACTCAGGCCCCTGTTCCCTAGGAGATACAAATATTACATTAGAAGAACAATTAAACTCCATAAATTTATCTTTTCAGGATGATCCAGACTCCAGTACCAGTACATTAGGAAACATGATAGAATTACCTGGAACATCATCATCATCATCATCATCATCATCTACTTCACAAGAATTACAATTTGTAAGCAGTTTTTGGTACAACTTAACATGTATTACAGACAACTTTAGGAACTGATAATTGCTAGTAGAGTTTCTGTTGTGTGTCATTTTGTTTTTGAAAACTTGGTCATTGTTGACAAGGAAAAATCTAATGTATTTTAAATTTAGATCTATATTTTCTTTGGGCTTGGTTATTTCAAGTGGTTTTTCAGATAAGTCGGGTTTAGTTTCAAATCTACTTGGAAAACAAAACTTAGAGCTTATGGTATACATTTATTTTAACTTTTTTTAAGTGGCTTGCCCAAGGCCACACAGCTAGGTAATTATTAAGTGTCTGAGGCCAGATTTGAACTCAGGTACTCCTGACTCCAGGGCCGGTGCTCTATCCACTGCCCACCTAGCCGCCCCCATTTATTTTAACTTTTGAAGCTAATACTGATAAGCTTCATTGCCTATCAGTGACACGTGCTTTTTTTTATTTGGTCTCCAATTTCTTAATTGAGTCACACCTTTATAGGAAAGACTGATTCCTTTTTATTAAGGTAGATAAGGTTGCTGTTGCTACACATAGAACTACATCTCTTTGACATAAACCAAAAGCTTCCAGTGCTCATCATTCATATTAGGTCAGATTCCTCTTAAAGTTCTTGGTTGCTGCTCTGAATTTCCTGTTGTTGAAGGTATGATTTTTGGAGACAAGGCACCTCATGGTAATTTTAATACTAAAGTAATTGATTATTTTAGTGCTTAAAAAATGAATCGAAAGTTAAAAGGTTATTACAGAATAGTCCAACTGCCATTGTGAAGACACTTTACACCTCAGTTTCCAAATCTGTCGCAAGAGGATTGAATGAAGTTTTGAAACTGAAAATTTCTTTACTCCTTTATACGCTGTCAATGATCAGTGTTACTTAAAAAAAAAAATTGCTTTGCCAGCAAGTGTTTCAGAAATAACCATTATGGGGAAAGGTTTATCATAAGATAATTTTATGGTGTGTAGTGATTCTTTGGGGCATTTGAAGAACTCTACCAAATAACTGAGCTGTCCTTTAAAGTTACTGAAAGAGAATGTGGGTGTGTCACTTTTGTTTCTGTTGATTCATATCTTAAGATATGTCTCCACTCTCCTTGAAATACTCTTTGATTCCTTAATGTGGCTTTGTGTATATGGGTTTATTTCTAACTACTGCCAATCTCTTTTGGTAGTGCTAGAGTATGTCTTGATTTAAGAATTTGAGATTTATTTGTTATTTAGACTTGTTGGAAATTGAGGCATATGAAATAATATTTCTTGGTATTCATTTAAATTAGTTGTATGTATTAGTTTTACCTTGATCTTCTTATAAAGCCTGCATGTAAGGCCAGAGACATGTTTTTCTTGAATGCATATATTCCTTGGAAGGAAGAAGAGGGAACTATTAGGAGTCATTTCAAGGAAATAACTCTCTAGGGTATTTTGTGTGTTTCTTTGTGTTTTGGCTTTTTTGGAGATATTACCAGATGTTATACATATTCTATTTGAAATAGCCTAAGCTTAAATAAATTTGGAAGATATGGACATTTTAAATGGAGACTTTAAATTGACTTGAAGACTGCTGTGGGGTTTAATGAAGATAATTCCAATCTTAAAGACTTTTGGTTCAAATAATAGGTGAATCAGGTGGTTCAGTTTTTATTTTTGGTCTTGATCTTTAAAAATAGAATTTTAAAAAATATGAAGTCAAATCAGTACCTTAGCATTTGGAATGAATTCTTAGGGAAACAGTATGTTATGTGAATGAATTGTTGCTTTCCTAAGTTGTAAAAACCATAGAGTATATATAGAGTTAGTATGGAAATTGAAGACATTTGAGGAAAAAAACCCTCAAACCAAGTTTCTCTTGTTATTTTGATTGTAAGAATAATGAATTGATTGATTTTCCAGGACACCTTTTTTTTTTCTTTCAGGTTTTTGAGCTAGGTAATTATTATGTGTCTGAGGCCAGATTTGAACTCAGGTACTCCTGACTCCAGGGTCATTGCTCTATCCACTTGTGCTACCTAACTGCCCCAATGAATTGATTTTCTATTTGAGTTTTTAAAAAATACACAGTAGTCAATTATCCCTGAGATACCCACTTCACCCAAGTTGGAATACCTGAAATTAGATTTTTAAGTCTCTCCTTCCCCAGCAGTGAGAATTAAAAGCTACCAATTAATTTAAAAAAGTACTGTCAAATATTAGGGATCACAGTATTGAAACTGAAGGGAACCTCAGAAGTTGTCTTTTCTAATAATTTTATATTTTATAATCTTCATCATTTTACAAATGATGAAACAGAGGATTAGAGAAAATGTGACAGATCACACAGAGAATAAGTGGCAAGGCTAATGTTTGACCCTAGATCCTTTTCTCTTTCCATTGTATCTTGCTGTTTCTCGAATGAATAACAATCCAGTCTTCTCATTTTACAGTTGAGGAAGTATCCCGATGCCAGTGAAATACTACATATCCTCAATCCTTGATGTTCATACTGAATTTTAGAGGAGAGATGATTTAATAAACTTAATTTACTTTTAAAACAGAAAGATAAATCACAACAACAAAAAGACATGATCACAGAGATGCTAAAATTTTAATTGAGCGCAATTTCTATTCCTTCCATCATTTTTTTTGAATATTCAAATATGTGGCCAAAAGCAGGTAGTTTCTTTTCCTAATTTATATTAATCTCTTAATAAGAAAGGAAATTCAACATTACTGGGAATTACAGGGTTACAACTTTAGTTAGAACATAACCTCAGAACCTATATTTATTATATCAGTTCTTACTAAATTCAAACTTTTTTAAAGTTAGTAATAGACACTTTTAACTTTTTCTTTAAAATATTTTAAGTATTAGGTTCTGTAACTAATAATTCTGAATAGTTAAACATAGTTTTTTGTTTGAGAAGTTATGATCAGGTTTCAGTGTGTGTGTGTGTGTATTTGGAGTAGCTATGTGGATGAAAGCATAGGCCCATTGAGCGTGTGTGTGTGTGTGTGTGTGTGTGTGTGTGTATGTACAATTTATTCGAGGTTTCTTTGTTGTGTTTTTATTCCTTCCACAGATGCAGATTACAACTTTTTCATGCTGTAGTTAAAATTTACTAGATAGTGTAATTGAACTGCTGTGATCAAAAAGTTCAGCTGATGGCCATCTTTTTGGACATAACTGTCTTATCTGAGGTAGGCTGGCCTTTGGATAATAGATATGGGTTATCCCAGGTCTCCGAAGTTGCCCTTGTACAACTTGTGCTTTGCTGGCATTGGCTTAGTGTCACCTCTATGGTTATGATGTAGTGGAACATGACTTTAGTGGAAGCAGAGAGTGTACCTACTGCTTGTGTGCACATCCATGCGCTGTGTCTCTCTGTTTCTCTCACTTTCTCTTGTCTGGCATTTAAAACCTTTTAGAACCTGGTTCCCATTGTCTTTAAGATCCGTTACACATTACTTTTCTTTGGGGTGTAGCCAAAATGACCTCCTTGCTGTTCTAACTTACACTGTTTTCTCTCCCATGTCTCTCTTCACTTCCACCTTTTAAAATCTCTAATTTCCTTTAAAGCTCACCTCAAGTGTCACCTCCTATGTGAAACCTCAATTTCTTTCAGTGCTAGTGCTTCCATCTCTTACCATAGGTTTTTTATATTTTTATGTTTACATTTTTTCTTAGCCATTAGAATAGAAACTCTTTGACAGCAGAGACAGAGAATAGAATTTTTACCTTTTTGTTCTTAAGGTATTGCTTAGTACTTGTGGTGCCTGGTAGATAAATACTTAAAGATTGATTGATACCAAGGTTGTTGTACAAATTCAAAATAGACAATTACTAAATATTATTTAGCTTTTATGTAGGGGTGAGTACTTTAATTGATGACCTGATTCCCACCTAAAAGATACGACTAATATGGAAAAGACAAGTGTCAGCTAATTGTATGATTAAAATACTGTATAATTTATTGCTAATTATTACTATTTTACTTTTGATTATTGGTACAGAGATCTCCTGTTACATATCAGCAACTGGTCTACAATTTATTGTCTTAGTGAGTTGCATGGGACCCTGCTTTCTAAGTCTTTGCTAGACTGACTCTCAAATTGTTTGAGTAAGACTATATTTACGGAGAAACTTGAAGAAAAACATCTGAAACTTGCAGAAGTCTAGGAAGACTTCATGGATGAGGTGGGACTTGAAATTGGGAATGGAAGGTTAGCTTAGGTAGGATTTGACTAGGTAGAAGGGATCAATAAAAACAGGACTCTGGCTTATTTATGGGATAGTGAAAAGAGCCTGATTATAGACCTGATGCTTTTGAATGTGTAATGGAATTAGATTAGGAAGGACTTCAGAAACCATGCAGAGGAATCATTTCATGAATTGGGAGCTTTATGTAAGATTATTCTGGCAGTGAGTGTAGAGAATGTATTAGAATGAAAAAAACCTGGAAGAAGTCATCTGGTCTCTTACACTGTAGGAGAAGGGATTAGGTTGAAACATCTGACTATGGGATTGATTGGAAATTAGTAAATTGATATTTGACTAGCTGTGTTAGTATTTTAACACAGAAACTAGGTGTACTCTTTTTTTTTTTAGGTGTACTCTTGTTAGATTCTTCTCTCCCCCGCATATTGGTAAGGAGTTGGAGACAAAAATGGATATGTATGAAGGATGACCCTAGTGTTTTCCAGCATTGGCTAGGACAATGGAAACAGAATGTTGAGGGAGAAGTGCTTTTTTGTTTACTAGAGGAAGATCAGGAATCTTAGACATATGATGGAGGCTTTGACATGAATTTATCCTAGTACTTTTTCTAATGAATTCTTTTTTTTTTAGGTTTTTTTTTTTTGCAAGGCAAACAGGGTTAAGTGGCTTGCCCAAGGCCACACAGCTAGGTAATTACTAAGTGTCTGAGACCGGATTTGAACCCAGGTACTCCTGACTCCAAAGCGGGTGCTTTATCCACTATGCCACCTAGCTGCCCCTCTAATGAATTCTGATAAAAAAAAAAACCTCTTAGTTTCCAGGTGTATTTTGTGATTGCTTATTGTTTGTTACATACTGGTGCTTTCAGCTCTGGCATTATAGAAGGGTTTAGATAAGTCCTTCTGCTTACCTAACTTCAGGAGCTTCCATAGAATCATTTATCATGTCACATAAGTGAGATCCTTTTAGGTCCTTTAGGACCTGCTTATTTGCAAATCTTGTTTTGTCAATGTTTGTCATTAATGATGATTGGTTATAATTCCATCAATAATAACAACAAACTTTGACTTCTTTCACTGAATCTTCTTAATTTATTCAACCTGAATAATTTGCTGTTTGACCCTTACTATTGGTACTTCTAGCATATTAGTGTCTCAACCTTGCGAAAAGTCTTAGGTATGAATATTGCACAAGCAGCCTCTGAATTGGACTGAGGTCCAGGAACAATGGTGAACTTTTTTTGTTGTTGTTGGAGTATGCTAAGTTTCCAATTAACAGGACTATTTTTGAAATTCTGTTAAGCCTGTTAAGGAGGTCCAAGGTCACACAGATAAGATTTAATAAGAGTCAGAGATGGATGGTAGTAGGTAATCATAATCGGATTCTATGTATGGCTGTAGCAAAGAACACTATTCAGAAGTTTCTATGAATCTTTGCAAGAGACTTTAAAATTCATATAGTACTGTACATATTAGGCTAAGCCTGTTAAGCCATTCAAGTTTTTTTTTAATTAATTTCTTCAAAAATACTTTTTTTCATAGATTGAGAAGTGGAAGAATTCCAGAGGTAGATGGCCTTACAGTCCAGCCCCCTCATTTTATAGATGAGGAAACTGAAGTTCATAGGAATTGTTTTGCTAGGGTTTCATCATGGAATAAAGTGCTAGGGCATAGCTTCAAATGCAGCACTCTTTGCAAATCTCGTAGAAATGAGGAAATCATATGTGTTTGTAAATTTTTCTTAATATGTCTCAATTTGTTTTTAAAATAAAAGAGTGTCTTTTAGGTGAAATGTAATTTTGTAAGGTTTCTGAATCCTCATATTTAGTAAAACATTATCACTCATAAGCATTACTAGAAGGAAAAAGAATTCATTTTAGGGGATAAACAATTACATTTGCACTTTGGATTAAATTAAGAATAATTACTGGTTATGTGATATTCCCTCACATCCCAGTAAAAGTGTAAAGGTAGTTTTTTTTTTGGTTTTTTTTTTTTGGCCATATTTTATGAGGGCCCTGTGTCAGCTCTAATTTCACCTACTGATGTAATTGGAGCTGTTCAGTTCTCCCTGGTGAAAGTAGGCAATGTGCAAGTTAGGTATAATCCAATGAAAATAACACTGGAGAAAACTATTTGCCTAATATTCATTGGGATTTTCATTTCAGAGGACTTCTCTGGACATGTCATAGTTCAAATAAAATGTTTTCTGATTTTCTTGATGTGTGTGTGTGGGTGTATGAAATATAATTATATTATGTTACTCTCTGAAGAATTAGAGAACAATAGGTAGATAATGTTCAATTTTTTAAACTGTTTCCAAAAATTGAACTTGGCTTTTCACAGAAATTTTTTTTAGTGTAATAATTATACTGCTAGGGTTTGATATTAATTAGGATTAAAGGCTAATATGTGTAGTGCTATATGAAATTCAAAGCCTCTTCCAAAGATTTATAGGAAACGTCTGAATAGTGTTCTTTGCTACAGTCATACATAGAATCTGATTATGGTTACCTACTACCATCCATCTCTGATTCTACTAAATCTTATCTGTGTGACCTTGGGAAAATTAATTCATCTTTCTCAGACTCAGTTTCCTCATCTGCTAATTGAACATTGAACTAATTGTCGTCTATGGTTCTTGACTATCTATGTTCTTGTGATCTTATGGTATATCTTAATGCCACTTTTAACAGTGTTAATGCTGTTTTACTTGAGTAAAACTCTTAATGGTCCCTAGGGAAGATTTTTTTTTCTTAGTTTTAATAATGTTTTTCAATGAATAGCTTATAATACTTGTGCAGTAATTCTGTTATTGATTTTTCAAACTGAGGAGTTATCAGACAGTGGCCTCCTGATTATATAGAACCAGTTATTACTCTTAAAGTGAATGACTAAAACTCAGAATGATATTGCAGAAGATAACCCTTATAGGCAGAAGTTTAAAAAAAATGACATGAACTTCATTAATCTGGAATTTAAAAAAACAACTTAGCAGAACTTTTACCCCTCAAAGAAAAAATACATTTTCAGGTTTTGTGATAGGGTCATTACCAATGAGAATTTTATTCATTTGTCTTTGAAATCTGTAATTCTGAGTATCAGTTAATTTGCTAAATGACTTCTGAGATTCGTTCCAAGATTTTTGAAATAGCTTCAGAATTTTCAAATAAAAATGAATTTCAGTGTAGTCTTTAGTGTTACATATGTAATACTGTTCTGATTTTTTGAAATTGGTAAACTAGGTATAATAGACTATTAATCAGAATATCCCATTTCCAGACTGTGCTAGATAAATTTGTTTATTATACTATATCTCGAAACTAGTTGCAGTCATTGTCTGAGTCTTTCAAGGAGTGAAATCAATATTTCTCTATTTCTTTGACTCATAATGCTAAAAATATTTTAAAAATTAGTTTGTAAGACTGAATTTTTTAAAAATAATATTTTGTTTTATTTGTTTTTTTAGTTACATGCAGTGGTAGTTTCTACTAATCATTTTTTTGGCAAGGTTTTGAGTTTTTTTCTCCCTTCCTCCCTTCCCCCCCCCTCCCCTCTTCCCCTTCCTTTAAGCAGTCTGTTATAAGCTCTACATTTATAATCATGTTAAACAATAGATCCATATTGATCATGTTATGAGAGAAGAATAAAACCCAAATGAAAGGGAAAAAAATGAGGAAAAAAATGACATAATAACTTTAAAAAAATTGAAGATAATAAGCTTTGGTCTTAATTTAAACTACCACTGGATATGGATGGTATTTTCCAACGTAATTCTTTTAAAATTATTTTTTTGTATTGCTGAAATGCATAAGTCCATCATAGTTGATTATTCCCCCTCCCCCACCCCCACCCCATGTTGTTGTTGATGTGGATAATGTTCTTCTGGTTCTTCTCATTTTACTCCACATCAATTCATGCAAGTCTTTCCAGGCTTTTCTGAAATCCTGTCCCTCATTATTTCTTCATGAACAATAGTATTTCATTACATTCATTTACCACAGGTTGCTTAGCAACTTGTGGTAAATTCCTCAATTGATGGACAACCTTTCAATTTCTAATTCTTTTGCCGCTACAAAAAGAGCTGCTATGAATATTTTTGTACATGGAATTTTTACTTTTTTTCTTGACCCCTTCAGAATACAGACAATAAATAGACTACAAATAGTGGTATTGCTAGATCAAAGGGTATGCACAGTTTTAATTGCCCTTTGGGCATCATTCCAAATTGCTCTACAGGAAGGCTGGATCAATCTTAGGGAATATTTTTTTAAAATTTTATTTTCTCTCCCTCAAACCTCTCCTTTCAAAAAGAAAAAAAATACTACTTGTCATTTCTTATGAAGAGCAATAATAGAACATTTCAGTGGTATAGTATAGTATAGTTATATAGTATAGGTATAGTATAACTATAGTTATAATAGTCATTCCCTAGTTGTTTTTTAATTTCCAGTTCTTTGCCATTATAAAAAAAGAGTTGCAAGAAATATTTTTGTTTAATAAGGATCTTTTCCTTTTTTCTTTGAATTCTTTGGGGTTTTAGGCCTTATAGTGGTAATGCTGTTTGTGCTGTTTAAAGTGTTTCATGAGAAGAGGATGATTTTAATTTTACTTAGAAAAATTGCTTATTTTTTTTATTAGATTACTGTGACATGTCCTTTAAGCTTTCTCAAAGATTTATTTAGACTTTATTCTGAGGGAGATAAAAATTGTAAATGATATTTCTTTTTAAAATTTTTTTATTTAAGGCAGTGGGGTCAAGAGTGACTTGTCAAGGTCATTTCTTGCCCTCTTAAGAATTTATTATTAAGTGGTGGCTAGGTGGCGTAGTGGATAAAAGCTAGGTGGCGCAGTGGATAGAGCACCAGCCCTGGAGTCAGGAGTACCTGGGTTCAAATCCGGCCTCAGACACTTAATAATTACCTAGCTGTGTGGCCTTGGGCAAGCCACTTAACCCCATTTGCCTTGCAAAAACCTAAAAAAAATTTATTATTAAAGAAGATTATGACATTTATATAAGTGTAACAGAAATTAGAATATATTAGCCAGCTACATAGTTGAGTAAATGAGGCAGAATGAATTCCTTCTAGCTGCAAAGAATCATGAAAAAGAAGTAGTGAAACAAGTATTCAAAGAATACATTCATCTCCTTTCCAGTAAATATCCTTTGGGTTACCTATAATTTTGAATATTCTGAGATCTTGTTAACAGTCATATTGATTTTTATCAGAGAATATTGTTAAAAAGTGTCATTAAAAAAAGTAGTTTGGATCATTGAAGATTATAAAGTTCCTAAAAGGTTTGCTCTCCCATTTATTTATTTATCTATCTATCTATCTATCTATCTATCTATCTATTTATTTATTTAGGTTTTTGCAAGGCAATGGGGTTAAGTGGCTTGCCCAAGGCCACACAGCTAGGTAATTATTAAGTGTCTGAGGCCGGATTTGAACCCAGGTACTCCTGACTCCAGGGCTGGTGCTCTATCCACTGCGCCACCTAGCCACCCCTCTCCTATTTAATCTTAATCCTAATTCATTGTTTATATACATTCAATTGCATTTGTTCATGATATATAAATTGGGCTTTGATTCTCCAGATATGTCATAATTTTGGCAGTTTCATCTATTTTTAATTTTTCTACTATTAATATTTAGGGAGCACACTTACAAGTGGAAAAAGTTTGAGTGGTGACTTGCCCCCATGGCTATATGTTGCTTTAGTAACAAATCATTGGACAAATAATAGACTATTAGCAGATTTTCATTCTGTAGCATTTTTCTGTATGAAATTTTTTTTTTCATATTTAATACTACTTTACCATAGACTTTTTAATAGTTAAGTTTAGGAAGGTTTTGCAAATTGTGTGAACAAAAATATTAGGCTTGTGTTTTTTTTTCCCCTTTTAAAAACCTTATTTTTATTTCACTTGATCAATTAGCCAGGTAGAAGGTTAAATGCATACATGAAATTCAATTCTTTATTGTTTATTTAATGTTGTGAGAGATTTGCTAGTTGACAACACATTTGAATTTTTTTGGAAAAATAAAATGTGTTTGAATTTTTGACTCTGTACTTCATATCTTAACTGATGTGATGAAAGAGGGCACTATGTTCATACCCCTTGGAAAGGTGGAATTATATCATTTAAATAGATATATGCTTTTAAACTATTAACCTCATCTGATCCTCAGTTTGCTTTTCTATAAAAGTTACTCTTCTACTTCATGGAGTATAGAGCAGATCAAAATTTGACAAACTTTTTTTTTATCTAGGAATCAGTCTCCTAATTTTTCAGATTTCATGTTTTAATATTTAATAATGTCCAAATATTTTTGTGAGTCGTATAATTAGATTACTGTATATAGAAAAAAATCTTGGAGGTTGAGTCTCTGTGTCTCTCTCAGGCTAGAAGTGAAGTGTCTATTTTCAGGCTTAATCCCACTACTAAATGGCACAGAAACTTTGACCTTTTGTAACCATAGTTGGTTTGTCCCTCCTTATATCCTTTCTCCTGTATTCACACACTCCATCCCAAGAGCCCTCCCCGTAATGGTACCAGACTGAATGGATACCTAATCCACTTTGCCTGCTGATGCTCAGAATTCTTGAGCTCTCAAGCAGTCTACTACCATCAGCAGAGATTACAAGCTACCATATTTTGTAGAAAAAAATTAGTATCTTAAATGAGTTTGAGTATTCTGACATTTAGATTCTCTATACATTGTTTCTGACTCCATTAAGAGAAAAATTTGTTGGCTTGGCTTACACTTGGATCAGAAGGATTGAGGTGGTAGTAACTGAAGTGTCACTTAAGAGTTTTCAGTTTTCAGGCTAAATTGTATCTTCCATTACTTTTCCTTTTTCTCCCTCAAAATTCCTTCAAAGTTAACTCACCCTTTACTAAAGCATCTGGACCTAACCCAAATCAACCATATTTTCTTGTTCTCTCTCATATACCTTCTCTTTGGGAAATCTGCCATTTCCATTATCTAACTCAATTCTCAAATAGTAGTGATTTGGTAATATTGATAGGGTGCCATGTACATCTGGTGACTGGAATTTTTTGAACCTTTTAGTAAGTGATGTTGGATTCTTTCTGACCATAAAATTCCATTCGATCTTTGTGTACTTTGATTAAATCATAAAGATCATATAGTGCAAATTTGACAATATTTTGCTTAAATTCTATAAATGGTCTTACAAAGTAATGATACCAGGTTTTTGTTTGCTTTTTAAAAAAAATTCAGATGATAAAATTCTTTTGTAGAAAATTGTTGTTTTTCAGGTAAAATTTCTAAATGTAAAGTCTTATTAAAAATATAAAGCATTTGGTTGTTAAAGTGGTATTTTTGACCTTCTCAAATCTGTTGTCTTCAGAAACATGCTTTCTTGTTGCTTCTATGAATAGGGGAAGCAGCATGCTTAAGGTAGGAAAAGTGTGAAAATAGAGGTCAGGAGAGAACTTCTGTTTGAATTTACCAAACAGTTTTTGTGTGATCATAGGTCGCTCCTTCTATTGAATGGAGATAGTGTGGTAACACTTGTACTACCTAACTCATTGAACTGTTTGATTGTCTAATAAGCTAGTATATATTATAAATATATATTCGTGTGTGTGTGTGTGTGTATATATATATATATATGTACATATATATGCATATATAGAACAGTTGGCAAATCTTAAAGTACTATATAGAGCTCTTATTTTAGTTTAGCAGGTGGAACAAGGGATTTGTATGGGATCCATTGTTATAATGAATGTCTTCTCAGCTTATAATTTTCAGAATGTAACCTCTTGGTTTGAAATACTACAGAGAGCAGTTGTATCCTTTGTTGTATCCTTTGTCATTTAAGTCTTATATCTATCCTTCAAGATAGTACAGAACACTGAGGGGTAGCTAGGTGGCGCAATGGATAGAGCACCGGCCCTGGAGTCAGGAGTACCTGAGTTCAAATCTGGCCTCAGACACTTAATAATTACCTAGCTGTGTGGCCTTGGGCGAGCCACTTAACCCCATTTGCCTTGCCAAAAAAAAAAAAGATAGTACAGGACAAGTTTGATTTTCTTTATTTTAGAAATGAAATTGGAACCTCTGAAGGCTGCAGTTTCTCAAAGGCATTGCCAGTTACTTCAATATTAAAGCCCAGATTTTCTTTAGTGTTTTTTTCCTATGAGATATTATTTTTCATTTTGACTTTTTCTTCCAAAAATTTATTTTGAAATTACCTTCATTTCTCAATATATCCTTTTCCCTCTTCCATTCAGAGAGTCATCCCTTATAATAAATACAGAAAAAAAGTTAAGCAAAACCAGTCCACAGTCACTTTCAGATGATGTATGAAGTGTTCTGCATGCCTAGCTCCTTAATCCTTCAGAGAAGGAAAGCAGGGGACGCTCTCTCCTTGTCTGAAGAGAAGTAGCTTTCTAATTGGGTTTTCAGAGTTTTACAAAATTCTGCTGACCAAAATTTAAGTTGAAAAATACAAACATTACAGAGATCTTCTTTTTCATGTAAATGAAAATAAGTTTTTTTAATGTCATATGATCTTCTGTCTTCAATAGATTATATTTTTACAAAGAAAAATGTTTTCAATATTGGTTTGCGGATTATCTATGCACAGGGTCAATATCATGTGACCTCTTTATATTGACTTAGTGTCCTTATACTAGCCATTATCAGACTAATGCTAACAAAAAATTTTGACAGTATTCTCTGTATTTTCCAAAGCTTTAAAACTCTTAAAAATTATAGCTATATTGTAGAGTATACTTTCTTCCTTTTTAATATTCCATTGAGGCATATTCACACTTAATAGAACAGACTGTTTAGCTCTCTTGCAAGTTCATAAGTCATGATACAATGGCAAGAGTGCTAGCTCTGGGCTCACATCCTATCTCTTATTCTTACTTCTTGTATGATTTTGAACAAGTCACTTAAGCTTCTTTTGGCTCAGTTTCCTTACCTTAAGGATGAGGTATTTGGACTAGATGATCTCCAGGGTTTCTTCTAGCATTAAATTAATGATCTGATTCTTCCTCTGAAAGAAATAAAAAGCCCAATTTACTGATGGTTTTTAGAGTTGTTCATCTCCTTAGAGAGCAGAGCTTGAATTCTCAAGAAGGCCATGTGAAATCCTGGGTTTGAATCTCTGTTCTGATATATTGGATATTTGACCTATTACATTATATGAAGAATTCATTGATTCAACAAGTTATTTTTTCTTTTTCTTTTAAAATGTTTTAAGTACACTTTTTGAAAATCCTTTTCACTTTACAGTTTTTTATTTTCTCACACCCTCCCCTCTCCTCTGTAACAGATCATTACAGTCAAAAACAAATCAACAAATTTATGGGTAAAAATGTATGCCTCATTCTCCATCTGTCATCTACTACCTCTGCTCAGAGTCCAGAGATGTGCTTGATCCTAACCTTTCCTGTCTTTGCATTGGTTAGCATTCTGAAGTCTTTCCTGTTTTCCTTTATATTATTAGGATCATTTAAATTGTTTTACTAGTTCTTCCTCATGCTTTTGTCAATTTATAAGTTTCAGACATGTCTCAATTCTTCATTTTTATCATTTCTTAAGGCACGATAATATTTTATTATATTCATATTCTACAGTTTGTTTAGCCTTTCCTCTATTGCTGGACACTCAGTTTCCCCTTCAGTTCTTTTCTATGATAAAAGTGTGTTATAATTATTTTTATACCTATGTTACTTTGATTTCAATGGAGTATATACCTATTATCAGAATCAACAGGGAAATATATTGCCTGGTCAAGAAGAGTTTATTAGGAGCTGCTAGTTGACACAGTGGATAGAGCACCAGCCCTGGAGTCAGGAGTACTTGAGTTCAAATGTGACCTTAGACATTTAATAATTGCCTAGCTGTGTGGTCTTGGGCAAGTCACTTAATCCCATTGCCTTTCAAAACCCCCCTCAAAAAAAGAAGGCATTTATTAAGGACATTTTGTATTTATAATCTGAGGGAATAAAAAGGACCCAAAAAAAGGCCTTGTTTCAAGGAAATGGGACTAATGGAGAAAACAAAACAACATACAAATCACTATATGTACAAGTAAGACATGTGTAGAATAAATTAGAGTTATTTGCAGAAGAAAAGCAATAAGATTAAGGAGGACTAGATAAGACTTTAGTGACTTTTTTGTTTTTCCCGAAGAACTGGACCAATTCACAACTCTGTATTAGTGTGCCTCTTTCCACAGGGCCTTTGACATTTACCATTTTCATTTTTATGGTTCTGATGAGTCAGTAAGTATTAGACACCTATTGTACAAAGAGAACTATGCTGTGTGATGAGGGACGAACAAACTTTAGAAAGACATTTGCTTACTCTTGTTTGGTCTCACAGTCTAATAAGAGGATGAAATACCAATTCAGATAAATACAATAATATTTGTACTACTTATCTCTAAAGATTGTTTTAAGGAAAGCACTTAAAATGATATTGAAATATAATTATCATTTTTTTATACTTGAATATTTAAATGTTCTGTGATTTCATTGTTTTGATTATTATTTGCAGTTACAATTTGCAACTCCTTCATGATTAGGTGGTGTGGTCTTGAAGCCCTATTTTTGCCAGCTTGATGAAGAACCTCTCTGAAATAAAACAGGCTTTTTCTTGGGTGAAAAATATATAATCTTTTAGCAATAAGACTACATTGTGATAAGACCTAACAGAATTTTTATTGTACTGGTAAAGTTCAATGGGAACACTTGGATTGAGACATGCTTTAGTTGTTAATTAAGTAAAGAATACTTTGAATTATTGTTAGTCCAAATTGGAGTACAGACTATCTGTATTTAATTAATAGCAGGTATGATGATAATTTAGGTAAGATCTATTATGCATTAGTTAATACTTTTACCTTGGATTATTGACTAATTTTTACCGACTAATATTATACTATACTTTTTCACAGCCACTTTAGTCCAACTTGATTTTTAAAAAAATCCAGCATTTATTTTATTTCTCTTCCATTTTCTCTTCCCCTGCCCCCAATTAGAAAAAAGTAAAGTACTTGTAACAAATATACTTAATGAAGCAAACCTGTTCTTTTGTGATGTCTAATTTATGAAGAGTTTAGATAACATTACAAAATATAAGGCACAAATTTTTGAAATCTTTTTTTTAGGTTTTTTTTTTTTTTACAAGGCAATGGGGTTAAGTGGCTTGCCCAAGGGCCACACACAGGTCATTATTAAGTGTTTGAGGTAGCATTTGAACTCAGGTCCTCCTGACTCCAGGGCTGGTGCTCTATCCATTGCGCCACCTAGCTGCCCCTCGAAGTCTTAAATGTAGTTGGAATGACTATTTGACTTGTATGAATTCTCTTAAGATTGTCAGGTTGTGTCTCATTTCATTCGTCTTTCACTTTTACTTTGAGAATATTTGTGGTTCAGTTGATAGCTTACTACACAAAAATCTGTTTATGGGCAGACTAAGAAATATTTGCCTGGTGCCTGCTTATATGTTCTGTGATAGAGAGCTATTACTAAGTATGTCTATCAAGACATCTTTCAGAATACATCACATTCTGTTGGTATTAATGAAGATTTTATTCATTAATTAACCAAAATTGAATACTTCCTTTGTACAGGGCTCAGGTGTTTTGTGAAGCTACATAATTTTTCCTAGTCATCCACATGTATATTTGCTTAGGTGCCTTATACCACTCTTGTCCTCTTGAAATTCACAATGTCGTTTCTAAAAACTATTTCAACCTCTAACTTCATCTGTCTTCTAATGATGTTATTAATATAAAAATTTTTGTTTTCTTTTCTTGATTTGTACTGTGGTAGGGAAGGCAGGGTAAAGTAAAATTAAGATCTAGATTCCAGCTTCCTCACTTATAAAATGAGATGAAAAATTGGGACTTTCATAATTTATAAAATAGAATTGATAATTTCTGTCTTGCTTCTTTCATTCAGTAGTTATAAGGATCAGGTGAGATAATGAATGAAAAAGGACTTTATCCCTATTAATCAAGATGTTTGGATACGAAGGCATTATTTGGAGTTTTTGCTTAGCTGTGAACAAAGTAGAAACTTGTGTTACATTCCTTATGGCAAAAATGTTCTAAAAATATATTCAACAAGTTGCTGCCTTAGTAAAGGTAATTTTAATTTAGACTTAGGGTTATAGAGTGATTTTAAGCTATCTTAACTATCAGGTAAATTATAGCAACATAGAGGACAGAATCTGAATCTGTAGTAACACTAGTAACATTCCTGAGCATATTTAAATTTGAGGTAAAAATAAAACAAAAAACAACCCCTGAATTCCTCTATTCCCTATGATATCTGTTTATTTTAGCGCCATTTGTTTTTTATAGTAGAATTGAAAAAAAATGTTTATTCAAGGATTTCTGTTAACCAGTGTTTATACCTAATAAGATTATAAAAATGGAAAATTCCAGATATCTGTTGGCTACCATTAAATGATAATTTTTTTTACATTGTCTCCATTTCCCATTATATTTGGCTGTACATACCCTTCCCTGCCTCATCTCTCTTAAAGATCTATTCTTTATAACAATAACGGAAAAAGGGGAAATGAAGCAAAAGTAGCCAGCATATCAACAAGTTGCAGCCTGTTGTGTAAAGTTCCATACCTAACCCCCCCCCCCAACTTCTTCAAATAAGTCAAGAGAGTATATCTTAGTATATCTTAATATCTTTTCCTTGGGGTCAAACTTGGTTATTCCATTTTGACAAGATTTCATTTCTCTGGTTATTCTTTTCCTTTTATGCTGCTATAATCATTATGTGTATTGTTTTCTTGGTTCAGCTTTCTTCATTTTGTACTGGTTCAGATAAACTTTTACATGCTTTTTTATAGTAACAACATTCATTGTTTTTTTTTTTGTAAATTTTATTTATTTAAGACAATGGGGTTAAGTGACTTGCCCAAGGTCACACAGTTAAGCCATTATTAAGCATCTGAGGCTGGATTTGAACTCAGGTCCTCCTGATTCCACTTGCTCTAAACATTCATTTTTTTTTTTTTTTTTTTTTTTGCAAGGCAATGGGGTTAAGTGGCTTGCCCAAGGCCACACAGCTAGGTAATTATTAAGTGTCTAAGGCTGGATTTCAACTCAGGTACTCCTGACTCCAAGGCCAGTGCTCTATCCACTGTGCCATCTAGCCACCCAACATTCATTGTTTGTTACAGCAGTCATATTGCATTCATTCACATACTACAACTTGTTCATCTTTCCTCATTTGATGGGCGTCAACTTTATTTCCATTTTTTTGCTGCTACAACTGCTGCTGTTGTTGTACATGTAAAATATGCATGATTTTTTTTAAAGTTATGAGAGCCTTCTGTAGATGTAGCCCTGAAGGACGTTTTTTCCCATGAAAGTATGAGGGAGTCTGGAAAGGATCTTGAGGAAAAAGTGAATTGTGTTTTAAAATGTGCAAAGCAGTGTGTTTCATTAATAAGTTTGTCATTTACTTTGATAACCTTTTTAGACACACAAGATTATAAAACATTGAATTCAGAAAAATTTAGAAATCATGCAGTAAGGAGATTAAGTGATTTGTTTCAAATGTTGCATTGCATGTAATTGCATTTGCAAAAGAGAAATGAGACTTGAATAGATACTGTTTTGAGGAGATATATTGTGAGAACTAATATTTTAGGGTCAATCTAAACGTGTTTCTAATTTTTCCTTGAGACGCAGAACATCCAACGTAATTTGGAGCCATTGATTCAGAACTAGAATAAAAGGTTCTAACTGGTAATACTTAAAGGAGTTAAATTTCTACTAATGACTTTCACTTAGTAGGAGTATAGCAAATTTTAGCCAGAATAATTAGACCTTGTTCTTTATTGACACTTAATGCTTTAGATTTAATTAATTTCATTAATGCCAAACAGTACTACAATGTTTTGTTAATCTCTGAGATTTTATTTTGAATTGTTAGTTTCAATATTATTTATCTATAGTGACCCTTTTAAGGGAACTTTATGCTTTATTGAATAAAAATTATTTTTGTACTATAAACAATTTGAAAGTCAAAACATAGGCTATATGTAACTTTTTTTGAGCAAAAGTAATTCTAAGCTGTTGCTTAATTGGGATATCACTTAATCCTCCCATTTAATTGTTGTATGGTTTTCTGCTCTAGGAAAGTAGGTTGAAGTAACTTGGTTGTTTCTATTTTGCAAAGTGGACTGTTAAAAGACATCCCTTTATGTCTCCTAATTGGTAAATAATAATTTTCCTATAGATGAATTTATAATTTATCCTTATTCTCAGATATTTATTTGTTGGCTCAGTATTGAAAATTTTTCCCTTTTTCTTTCCCTAAATGTGGTTTTTTTTAATCTCTTGGCAAACCTATTAAATTCATTAAACTAAGAGTTTTAAATTTATTTGCACATTTATCAAATATTAAGCACCTGTTCTTGGCAGGTTGGTGAGAAAAAGTTTAGATTAGGGAACAGTTTCTGCCTGTTTAGAATTTTCAGTCTAGAAAGTAGTTAAAACACAGAGAAGATAATCAATATTATGTATAAATCTATTCACAAATTACAAATCAGGAAGAGTTTTGTGGACAAAAGCTTGGCAATTTGATTTGAGCTTTAAAGGTTTATTATGAATTAAACAGCAAAGTTGGAGAAGAACGACATGACAAGCCTAGGAAAAGGTGGAAGTAAAGATATGTAGGTAGGAAAATGCAGTACATGTTCAGTAGGCAATGCATACATGTTCAAGGAAAGCAACTGACTAATAAAGCAGCATCTTGTGCCTGGCAGACAAAGGAGTTTAAAGTTTATCCACATAGGCAGCAGGAGTTGTTGAGGATTTTTAGAGCAGAGTTCTTAGATTTAGAACAGAGAATCCAGTAATTATCTAGTTTAACCACCTGATTTTAGATCTGGAAAAATGAGACTCAGAAAGAAGTACCCGAAACAGGGTCAGAATCAGTACCCAGGTCCTCTGACTCAAAAATGGCATGGTTCTTTTCACTGTACCACACTGTTTCTAACAAAATAATAGTTAACATTTATGTTGTACAGGATGTTTTGCAAAGGGCTTTTCTTCCAATGATCCTCTGAGAGAGATAGTTTTCAGGTATTGTTATCTCTACTTTACAAATAAACTGAGTTTCAAAGAGATGAAGTTACTTCAAAGAGATGAAGTTAGTTTTAGATCCAGGACATTATTTATATATATATATATATATATATATATATATATATATATATATATATATATTTTTTAGGTTTTTGCAAGGCAAATGGGGTTAAGTTGCTTGCCCAAGGCCACACAGCTAGGTAATTATTAAGTGTCTGAGGCAGGACTTGAACTCAGGTGCTCCTGACTCCGGGGCGGTGCTCTTTCCACTGCGCTACCTAGCCGCCCCATATATATTGTCTTTTGATTCTTTTAAGTTTAGTAATCTTTTCTCCATCAAACTAGACTTCTTTGACATGAGCAAGGTTTACTTATATAGCCATACCAACCATGGGTAAGAAAATTAGTATGAATAGCAGGATGAAGAAGGGTTCAATGCTAGTGAAGAGAGCACCAGGCCTTCATCAGATGTGCAGTGGTAATAATAAGTAGCACTTACCTTTTATGGTTGTTGTGTGGATCAAATTTGAGAAATATTGTTAAAAGCCTTTAGCAGTGTCCAGTACATAGTATATGCTGTTTGCCTTTCCCTTCTCTTTTTCCCCCATACCTAATTGAAGCTTCATTAAAAATAATTGATATATTTTGGTTTTAGATCACTATCATTCATAAATGTATAAGTACATTTACAAATGTATTCATAAATACGTTCATCTTTCAGTCAGCATGTTATCCCTTCTAACAAAGGTAGAACAAGTTCATAGAACTAAATAACACACCAGCCAATCCTGGCAGCATAGGTCCTATATCTTGGATATCAAATCTCTGTGAAGGGTGAACTTGCATTTTCTTATTTCTTCTTTGGATCATTGTAACTACTTTGTTTCAGATTTTCTTTTGGTGTTGGTAGTTCTTAGATTTATGTTACTATAGTTGAAATTTCCTAAAACTATATTGTTCTTATATACTCTTCCTAATTAATGGTTTCCCTACTTCTTTCTATTTGTTTCCTTAGGTACAGTAGTGTTCTATTGCTTTTTTTGTACAAAAATTTATTAAGGTATTGCTGAATCATTGGATATCTACTTTGTTTCTACTTCTTTGATACAAAAAAACCCTGCTGCTATGAATATTTTGGTATTTCCTTTTGGTATTTGGTATTTCCTTTTGTCTTTGACCTTTTTTTTGGCTAGATGCATAGTTGAGGGAAATCTTCATAAGGGATGCAGACATACATTAGTCATTTATTTTTAGCACTTGTTTTTCAGAATGGTTGGACCAATTATAGTACCACTACCAGTTTATTATTGTTTCTACTTTACCACCCTCCTTCCAATATTGACTATTTTCATCTATTGTCTTTTTGCCAACTTATTAGGTATGAAGTAGAACCTGAGTTGCTTTGATTTGCATTTCTGTTATTCCTAGTAAGGAATATTTTTTAATAGATTGTGGTTTCTTTTAGAACTTTTTGTATCCTTTGACTACGTGTTTTGGAGTATGATTTTTGGTTTCATGTATTTGTATTGCATAGCTTCAGAGCTGCAAAGATTTTTTTTCCTCCCTAATTAACATTTAAGTTCATTTTTTGCTTTAGTCATGCTTTTATAGCATTTTTGTTAACTTTATTGATCTTATTACACCGTATTATTAATGTGAGTACTCCCTTTGCCAGTGCAGAACATTATCTTATGTGCCCCAGTAAATTGTTTTTATGAGTTATGGCAAAACAAAAAAATTGGTACCCTCATGCTCAACCTTCTGATGATGAGCCTTTATATACTTCCTTTTGCTAGTCCTCTAGAGACAGTTTATGCTCAAAGTCATCATCTTGTAGGATCTGCTATAGGAAGAAGACTTCAGTTTAGGAATGTTTGATAGTTTTTGTATGAAAACAGCCTGGGGACTGCAAAAATAAGGGGGGGGTGCTAAAGCTGGATCTATACACTGAACAGTATAATTAATGAGATTTTTAAATTTAAAAGTTAATTTTAAAATATTCTACCCTACATATAATTTGTTCGCCTTAAAGTACTAGACTAACAATTGCATTTTAGACCTAGGGCAAGCCAGTTGTCCCAGTGTCTTTCCCTGTTTGGTTTCTCTTCTTGGATTCCTACTTCTCAGTCTTTAGCCTTTTCTTTGTTACCTCTATCATCAGGCAGAAAGTAGAACCCGTCTGTCAGTGTCTGTCCCTAACTTTCTTCTGCCATCATCTGGCTTTCCCATGTCACCTGATAATAGTTCCTGGCATCAGGAGAATTTAGGAATTTTTATCAATATTTGTTTCCAATTCCACACAAATTTCCCATGTCACTAGTCTCTTTAATGGGGCTTCTAACTTCAGAAAAATCTATATTAATAAAATAATTCCCACCAACATTGATAAGTTTTTTAAAATTTAATTACTACTAGAAATAGCACATTTAAAAAAAGTTTTGATATGAGTGACATTACAGCTAAACGCACTAAGATAATGAATTGCATACTTAGAATTGCACTAGACAGTAGTCTGGTTTCTTTAAAATTGATTTTCTTGACAAATTACGGTCTTATGGGGTTTTTAACCTCTGTAGTTTTCCTGAGTTCATCCCTTCTCTTTCCCCTCTCCTCAACTCCCTCTTTACTTTGTCTGCTTTAGTGTTAGTTGGTTGACTACAGAGACAGGTAGTAGTAGCTCATTACTACCAGTTTCATGGAGGCTTGGAGACCTTGGAAAAGTGAGTCACCTGGCCAGTCCTAATTTGAGATTTGAGTACTCCATGGGAACAAGATTAACCAAGGCCTGAAAATGGTTTAATATACTTTATATTGGTGATCCTCACAGTGTGTAAACTAGAAGTCTATGCTAAATCTTTGTAAGGCTTTGTAGAGCAGGCTGGAACTCCATTAGCAGCTTGATACTTCTTGGTGATGAGCAAATAGTGAGAAGCAAACAAATAGCAACAATGAAAAAGATTTCTGGTATGTTTCTTGTAAAGTTAAAAACTCAGCTGTTAATATCTTGCATTATAATAAAATCCTACACGTACCCAAGAAATTATGGCTTAGTTTCAGGTTCAGGTATCACAATGTACAAAATAAGATGTTAATGCACCTAAAACTTTTGTTGTAATAATTGTGGAAGAATATGATATTTTGGGACTCAATAGATTTGTTATGTGTGTGGGTAACAGAAAAGTCTGATTTCCCTTCCTATATTCTGGTACCAATGATAATCTTACAGCAACACAGGAGAATTGAATTTGCTAGCACTGTGATTTATACATCTGGTTGGGAATCTGTCAGCTGATTTAATATATGTAAAGTCCTTCAAAGTACTGGCTGTTCATATGCTGAATTGGCTGTCTTAACTGCAAGCAAAACAGTTTTACATGAATGAACATTTAAGAGGACACAGACCATAGGAATATAAGGACTCAATCTAGCTTTAATTAGTTTAGAAACTAAACTTCTTTTTAAAAAATCATTTTTATAAATATTTATTAGCCCTCACACTGTTCTGTTTTCCTCAACATTGAATGTTAAAAATGAAAAAAAATCCCTCTTAGTAAATATGCATCCCACATATAGGAGATAAATATTCTTTAATTTTCGACTAGATTCTTTTTCCTAAACCTAGTGACCCCTGAGAATTTTCTAAAGGTTCCACCATATTTTTATTCATAATTCAATCTGTGTGTTCCCTAACTCCTCTTATTTGAATACCTCACTAGGATCTAGGATAAACTCTATTTATTCAAACAGATGATAATCTCCTCCTTGGAGTTGAATCATTCTTTTTTTCTGGTTTCCTTTTGTATCTGTTGTCTTAGATTCCTCTTTAATCTCTGAGTCAGTCTGCCTGGGGCATTTCTTGTTTGTTTGCTAATAATGATATTTTTTAACCTTTGAATACCCCAGAAGGTACTTTTTAATTATATCAAAGATACCTTTTTAAAAATTTTAAAAAAATTTTTTATATCAAAGATATATTTCAGATTTTTTGTGTTTCCTTTCTGCACCAGTTAGGTCCATGACTTGCCGCTTCTTTTTGGACTCTTTTTTGCAAGGCAATAGGATTAAGTGACTTGCCCAAAGTCACACAGCTAGGTAATTAAGTGTCTGAGGATAGATTTGAACTCAGGTCCTCCTGCCTTAAGGGCTGGTGCTCTATCTACTGCCTTACCTTAGCTACCCTGGCTTGGCCACTTTTTAGATCAGTTTTACTATTACAGGAAAAGTAGGATTTATATCTCTGATGTAGTGCATATGGGAATAGTTATTAATTTCTTTTGTAGTTGTCTTAGACAAAGTAAAGATGGATGATAATTTATTTTAAAAAAAATACTAGAAGGGGGGCGGCTAGGTGGCATAGTAGATAAAGTACCGGCCCTGGAGTCAGGAGTACCTGGGCACTTAATAATCACCTAGCTGTGTGGCCTTGGGCAAGCCACTTAACACCATTTACCTTGCAAAAATAAAAATAAAAATAAAAAAAAAAACAAAAAAATATTAGAAAACCCAGATCCTATTTCTTATTAGTCATGTAATTCTTTTTTTTTTCAAGGCAAATAAATGGGGTTAAGTGGCTTGCCCAAGACCACACAGCTAGGTGATTATTAAGTTTCTGAGGCTGGATTTGAACCCAGGTACTCTGACTCCAGAGCCAGTGCTCTATCCACTGTGCCACCTAGCTGCCCCAGTCATGTAATTCTGATTGTCAGTTTCCTTTAGTGTAGTCTTCTTTTTCTCATCTGTACAATGGAAATAAGCCATTTTGTCTACCTCTTAGAATAGTTTTATAAAATAAATATAAAATGACTAGATAATTAATGAAGACCCAACTCTTCCAGTCCTGATTAAGGCTCTGTGGTTGAAAAGACATGAATTTGAAATCTAGGTAATTTGAAATTGAGGATTGATTATAATGTGAAACTGGTAAATGGTAAAAGGGAAATTTACAAGATCTTGATGGGTTTTTTAATTACTTGTAAAGGCAATTTTTAACTTCATTTAAAAAAAATTTTTGTTACACATTTTCTCCCTCCTTAGTTGACTGTCTCATCCCTAAAATGGTAAGCTATGTATATAAGTTATATATATGGACTGTCATATAAAATATTTCCATATTCATCTTGTGAAAGAATAAACAGAACAAAGGGAAAAAGCAAAAAAGATAAAGAAAATGAAAATAGTATGCTTTCTTCTGCATTCAGATTCTATTCAATTCTTTCTCTGAATGTGGATACCATTGTCTGTCATGTTCCTTTGGAATGTCTTCATTGTATAGTTGAGAGGAGATAAGTTTTTCTTAATTGATCATCTCACTGAGCTGCTACCTGTGTACAAAGTTTTCCTGGTTCTGATCTCTGTACTTAACTTTTGCATCCATTTATGTAAGTCCAGAGGTTTCTGAGATTCTTCTCCTTGTCATTTCTTAGAGCACAATAGTATTTCCTTACATTCACATAATACAACTTGTTTAGCCATTCCCCAATTGATGGACATCCCCCTCAGTTTCCAATTCTTTGCCACCATGAAAAAGAGCTACTATAAATACTTTTGTACATTAAAGTCCTTTCCCTTTTTTTATGTTTTCTTTGGTATTCAGTCCTATTTGTTATATTGCTGGATCAAAGGTTATACATAGTTTGATTGCCCTTTGGGCATAGTTCCAAATGGCTGTCTAGAATGTTTGGATTGGGGCGGCTAGGTGGCACAGTGGACAGAGCATTGGCCCTGTAGTCAGGAGTACCTGAGTTCAAATTCAGCCTCAGACACTTAATAATAATCTAGTTGTGTGGCCTTGGGCAAGCCACTTAATCCCATTTGCCTTGTAAAAACTTAAAAAAAATTAAACAAAACACTTGGATCAATTCATAACTCTGCCGGCAATGCATTAATGTCCTAATTAATTTTTCCATGATGTCTAAATTGTTTATCCTTTTCTGTCATAAGAGCTAATCTGATAACGTGTGAAAACTCTGCATTCATATTTTTTGACCATTTATTAATTGGAAAATGAATTGTATTCTTACAAATTTGACTCAGTTTTCTTTATAATTGAGAAATGAGGCCTTTATCAGAGATAGATGCTATAAAAATTGATTCCCAGATTTCTGTTTTCCTTCTAATCTGGATTGCATTGGTTTTCTCTTTGCAAAAACTTTGAATTTAGTGTACTTCAAATGAATCATTTTACGTCCCACAGTGCTCTCTGTTTCTTTCTTGGTCAAAAATTCTTCCTTTCTCCATAGATCTGATAGATAAACTATTCCTAATTTGCTTTTATGTCTAAATCATGTATGTATCTATTCTGAGCTTATCTTTTAATATTGTATAAGATTATGATTTATACCTAGTTTCTGCCATATTGTTCTTCAATTTTCCTAGTAAGTTTTGTCATTTAGTGAGTTCTTATCCCAGAAACTATGTACATACAAGAAATCCACATAATGACCTAGCCAAATGGAGATATCCAATATCTCGCTTTGAAACCCCAAGCATAGTTTGGCATAGGAATCCATACTTCTTCCCTAGGCATTCTGTCCACTTTTGGGACAAATCGGAATCTCTTAGAGTAAAAATCACCAAAAATGATACAGTCCAGGAATGATAGTGGTAGAGCTCATTGTGATAAAATGAGAAAAGCATTGAATTTGAATTCAAAAATATTCCAGTTTCTAAACCTACCTTCCTACTAAACTGTGCCACCCAAAAATGAACAAATCATTCAGTAAAATGAGAAGCTTGGATTAGGAAGTAGAACTTCCTTTCAGTTTTCTGATCAAAAGAATATTAATCAAAAGAATATTATGTTTTATGTAGTTGACATCTCTTAAATATGTTCAGAGATTGAATAAAACTTATATGAGGGTTATGCAAATATCAGAAAGTAGTATAAAATTCATAGGTATATATGATGGGACTAGATTTTGTGGACCAAACACAGTTGCTAGTTTTTTTAAGTGGCATATTATCTATTTATAAATACTGATTACCATTTTGTTACTTTATACAGTGGTTTCTAGAAAATAGCCTTGTGAAGTAGAGAGTACAGGCATTGTTTCCATCTTACAGGTAATGAAACTGAGGCAGTATCTCAGATTGAATGATTTACAAAAACAGAACTAGAATTTGTCTCCAGGCTTTCAGCAGATATTCTTGCCCTGTATTGTTCAAATCATGTGCTTCAAGCTCTTTTACCTCTGTGAGAAAGAAGTGGTGTGTTGGTTGGTAAAGAGGAATAGATTTGTAATCATTAGGACCTGGGTTAGAATAGCTTGTCATTCACCACCATTGTGACTTTGAGCTAGTCAATTTCCTCTTCCCTAAAAATAAGAGGATTAGGCAGCTCCTGCTGATATCACCATTTGGTGACACTACTTTAGGAGGGGTCCTAGTCAAGTGTCTTTATGAATGTTGCCTAGAAAAGATGGAGGCTTAGGAAGGCAGTGAGTTCAGAATCCTGGACTTTAAACTGGCAGAGGTCAGATGGTTTTATTTGGCTATCTTTTTTTTTTTTTTTGCAAGGCAATGGGGTTAAGTGGCTTGCCCAAGGCCACACAGCTATGTAATTGTTAAGTGTCTGAGGCTGGATTTGAATTGAGGTACTCCTGACTCCAAGGCCAGTGTTCTATCCACTGCATCATCTAGCTGCCCTTTATTTGGTTATCTTAACATTAACTGCAGAGTAAAGCAAATTCATGCTAATTCCTAGTCACATTGTTAAAAGTAAAACATGGTCACTTGACTCTAACCCAATACAAATATATAATGAAACAATTTTAAATATGAGTTTTTATCTTTTTTAATATAACAACAAATAATAAGTGTATTACAAAGTAATAGTTATAGAAACCAAGCATTTTTTAAATATATATTTTTATTTTGTTAAATATTTCTCTGTTATATTTTCAGAATTTTTAACATTAATTTTTTAAAACATTTGAATTCCAAATTCTCTGTTCCTTTTACCCTCCCCCTCCTATTTGAGAAGGCAAGAAATATATTGATTATTCATTTGAAGTTATGCAAAACATATTTACATATTAGCTGTGTTGCAATAGGAACCCCCTCTCCCCCCAAATCCCAAGGAAAAAAAAGTGAGAAAAGCATATTTCAGACTGCACTTAGAATTCATTATCAGTTGTTTCTGGAGGTGGATAGAATTTTTAATCATGGGTCTTTTGGAATTGTTTTGGATTATTATCTTTATCAGAATGGCTAAGCCTTTCTCAGTTGATCTTTGCTATAGGCAGTGCTGTTATTCTTTGCAATGTTAAGGTTTTGCTCACTTCATTTTGCATCAATTCTTGTAAGACTTATCCAGGTTTTTTGAAACTATCCTCATCATTTCTTATAGTTATAATAGTATTCCACATCACAATCATATACCCCAACTTGTTGAGCATTCCCCAATTGATGGGGGATCCCTTTAATTTCCAAATTTTTCTGTCATAAAAAAGAGCTGTTAAAAATATTTTTGTGGGGTGGCTAGGTGGCGCAGTGGATAGACAAAAACCTAAAAAAAAATTTTTTTTGTACAAATAATATCTTTTCATTTTTCTTTGATCTCTTTGGAACACAGACCTAGTAATGATAATCCTGGGACAAAGGGCATGTCTGATTTTATATTTCATCATAGTTCCAAATTGTTCTTTAGAATGATTGGACCAGTTCACAACTCCACCTACAATACAATTCCTATCCCAGTTTTTCCACCTCCCCTCCTGTCTTTGTTATTTTCCTTTTTTTGGTCACATTTACCATTCTGATATATGTGATATGGTACTTCAGAATTGTTTTAATTTGCCTTTCTCTACTTGATGGTGATTTAGAGTATTTTTTCATGGTCTATTCATATTTGATTTCTTCTTCTGAAATGATTCATATCTTTCAACCATGTATCAGTTGGGAAATTCATCTTATTTTTATGAATTTGAGTCAGTTCTCTATATTTGAGAAATGGAATTTTTATTTGTTTTGGCTTTTTTTTTGCAAGGCAATGGGGTTAAATGACTTGCTCAAGGTCACACAGCTAGGTAATTATTAAATGTCTGAGGCTGGATTTGAGCTCAGGACTTTCTCACTCCAGAGCCAGTGCTCTATATACTGTGCCACCTAGCTGCCTCTGAAATGAAACTGTTATAAGAGAAAATTGCTGAAAAATTTTTTTCTCAGTTTCCTTAGAAAATTTAAAAAACAAAAATATTACTGAATATTATACCGAAAGTTAAGACTATGTAATATGACAGAAATGTCATAATCGACATTTAAAATTACTTTCACAGTCTTTTTACTAAATCATTATATATTCCTGGTAGGTGAGAACTTTTTCCACATTCTCATTAAGTTTGTACATTAACATACTCATATAACAAATCATCCAGGAGGACCTGGGATGATGATCTGGAATCATTAATGCCCCAGAATGAGTAAAAACATATTGTCCTTGAGATAATTTTTCAACAGTTGTACAAAAATAACTTGAAAACAAGTCTTTAGATCATCTTTGGAAAAAACTATATCTTTGGTCACCCATTCTTTGTTATTTGATCATCAAAGAAGTGGAAGTGAACAGGGATTATAGTCTTTCAGAGTGAGAGGATTTGAAGGTGTATAAAAAAGATTTTATATTAATTTAAAATCACATACTATATTGCAGTATTTCCACATAGAATTGTTAGTAGGTGATCCTTAGACAGCTTAAATCTATATTGAATTTTGATGATTATCATATTATTTGATCCTCACAACAATCCTGAAAGTTAGGTATGATTATTATCTTCATATTACATATGAGGAAAATGATGCAAACAGGTTAACTGATTGGCCCAGGGTCATGCAGCTTGTGTTTGAGGTTGAATTTGAACTCAAGTCTAATGCTCTGTCCAAAATGCCACCTATATACTAATATGCAATGAAACTTAATTTTTAAGCAATTAGATCAACCAAGACTAATAGTAAAAGTTTCTTTATTTTTCCTATCTCTATTTTTCTTTCACTTCCTTAGTTGCATAAACTTGAAGATTTTGTCTAAATGACTGAGGATATACAGCTGCCCCATTTGCAAACCACAAATAGTTGATTCAACTTGGGTCTGTTTTGTTTATTCCATCTGCATATTTTGTAATATTCCTGAGAGCAGGCATTCTTACATTTTGTCCTACTGTTCAATTATATCAGATTTTTGTTCTGTTGTAATAAAGAGACTTTTTTTGTAGTGGCAATATTTTTTCCTTTTATCCATTTTATAAAGCACTCAAAAAATTAACACAACTGTTGATAACATGGTAGGCTGTAACATGGCACATTTAATGTATGTTGATAGGCAAGTGCAGACTGAAGAAATATTGACCATTTACTTAAGTGTTGCATTAATTGGATTTTGGCTCCTATTAAGTTCAACTTGATGTCATTTTATAATTGATATTAAATAAAATTTTGCATTATGGGAATACTCATTAATCATGACCTACTGGTTTATGAAAAATCAAGCACTTTGTTAAAATTCTGCATTGTAGTGATAGGAAAAGCTATATTTGAAGGTTGGCTTCAGGTTGTGGTGCAGCACATGATAATGACAGTTTCATACCCTTTGCAACTACTATTCAGCTTCTAAAGTGGGCTTCTGCATTAGTCCCCAATGTATAGGATCCCCATACCTCATCTCATCTAGAAAAAGAAAGCACAGATGCTTAGCTATTCTGGGCTCTTCAAGTTCTTCATTTTTTTTTTTTTTTTTTTTTTCGTTTTGTTTTGTTTTTGTTTTGTTTTTGCTAGGCAGTGGGGTTAAGTGACTTGCCCCACACAGCTAGGTAGTTATTAAGTGTCTGAGGCCGGATTTGAGCTCAGGTACACCTGACTCCAGGGCCGGTGCTCTATCCACTGTGCTACCTAGCTGTCCCTCTTCAAGCTCTTCAACATTACAATCATTGCACTTGGGAGAAAATTTTGACTTGGAGGTATTTAGTTATGAGATTCTCCATTGCTTCCTCAGTCAAGCACTTACCTTAGCAAGTCCTTTTCCCTCTCTGGAATTCATTTCTCCTAGTTATTTTAAAATAGCAATTCTCTAGGGTTCTAGACAAAGATAAATAATAATAAGTATAATAATAGGTATAATAATAAGTATAATAAAAGTATAATTTACTTTTTCAAATTTCTCTAATTCTGTTTTTTAGTTACTATTTTTTTATTTTTCTCATATAGCCTTCTTGACAATACTCACTCTGTTAGATTTTCTCTCCAGAATAGAATAGAATGGAGTTATGGGATGGGCAAAACGTCAAAGGAGATTTTGGATCCTGTTTCAGAAACATTTCCCAATAACTCAAATTTACAATACAGTTCCCAATAACTTAATTTTTGTATTTAATACTTAACAAGATCTACAGTTTCTTTGGTGAGAATACTTTACCCACAATTGTATGCATATCTCTTTAGAGGCATACTAAATGGTCTTAGTGTTAATTTGCTATCAGTTAGCTACCCTTTTGGCATTTACTCAGCAATGCTGACCCTTAGATTAAAACTGGTTCCATTTCAAGGCTACATTAAAAAAGTTGTTTTTGAGTTTAATGAGACTTACTAGGACTACTTGAATATTATATGGGAGCATTTAAGTAGGTCTTTAGGGAAAATATCGTAAATACTTTAATAGATAATTTTAAAAGAAAATGGTATAGGTGCTTATAATACTGGATCTAAAGTCAGGAAGAACTGGTTTCAGAGTCTACCTCTGACATTTAGTTATATGATCTTAATCACGTAAATGATTTAACAGTGCATATAGCACTTGTTTAACGTTGACCAATTGGATTATGGAGACCCCTCTTTTGTAAAATGAGAATTATGATACCAGTAATGCTTATCTAAAACTTCTGTGAGGTTCAAATGAAATGATGTATGTAAATTAAATGGCAAATTAAAGCACTTTTATAGTTTATTAATAGACTTTAAATATAATAAGTGATATTACTTTGTGACTTACTTTTTCTGCTATAGACATATGGGATTGCTCCATTAAATGGCCATACCATGGGCTTTTTATCCCATAGTAGTTTTGCAGAGGTAATGTGGATAACAAACAGTATGAATAGATATTTTGAATTACATCTCTGCTTCTGGATAAATAACTAGAAGTGCATTTCTAGATTATATTGAAACTATGTATTATGAGTGGTTAATTGGTTTTAGTAAAACATTTGGAAGAAAGTTTGAGAGTAAATGGAAATTCCATATATATATATATTATATTATATATATATATATATATATATATATAATACATATATATTTGTCTAACCTTTTACTAAATGATCCTGTTTAATAAAAATCAGGTATTTTAATATTAGACTTATCATTTGATAAAAATACTAATTTTTGACTAGTAAATGGGGGATTTCCTTATAAATGTGATAAAATATCAGTTGAAGATCAGATTAGAGGTCACCTTGGTCTTAACCTATCCTTGATTTACAGGATAGGATGAAGGAGGTTAAAATTGAAATTACCTGTCAGTCCTAAAATATTTCATTTCAAGCCTTTCAGTGTAAACAAGTAAAGGCACTTAGTAGAAATTACTTACCTTTTTCTAGGAGTTGATACAATCGAGAATATGTATATAATGTTATAGTAACAAAGTGAAGGTTTGAGCCAGATGATCTCAGAGGACTCTTCTACCTCTTACTATATGATTTTTTTTTTGTCTTACAAGACGAGTTGTTTAGATATAAAACTTTTATTTATAGTATGTTCATAAAATCAAGAGATTTCATGTTGGAATGGTTAGAGGTTATGGAGAGGACCATTCAAGACAAATAATACATTTTTAGAGCTTTGCTTGAAGTTGTTGAATGCTCGGAATCAAGAAATAACATGAAGCAATGTCTTGATACAGTGTAAAGTTTGTTGCATTTGTAGTTAGAAGTTCAAGAAATGAAATTAATTCTCTGATCTGTAACATAACTTTTATATACTTAGGCAAACTACTTAATCTTCCTAGACCTCAGTTGTCTCAGGTGTAAAAATGAGGATGTTGAATGACCTCTAAAATTTATTCTAGCTCCATGATCTTATGATCTAACTATTTCTGACCTCTTAAGATGTGCTGAAAGTAGTATGTCTCTCACTGCATATTGGCAAAAAGGTTGCAGTTCTCATTGCAAGTCCCCAGGATTGTAGTATTTTGATGATTCTTCCAAGTCTCTGCTGATCTTTTGTCCAGGACTTTCTCTGAAGAACTATGCTACGTCAGAAATTGGTTTAAAAAACTTGTGGTACATGGTGAGCTGAACTTTTAGATCTCTCCAGGAAATTGATACCTAGGAACTATTAATTCGTATTTCCTAATATTTTGTTAAAGTTAAAATATTTTATGGTAGAACAAAAATTCTAAAGCCATCTCATCTCTAATCTGATAAAATTCAATTTAGCTACAAATACCATTTTTTAGTGTCTGTTGATATTCTTTTCTATACTTGATAATCAGATTCTTGGAAAACAGGCACATTGATCTCTTGTAGGATCCATATTTGAAGCTTTCTTCCTTGGGAGGACTTACCAATGCTTTGACACCTCAGCAATATTTCCTTGCCCTGAGGGAGTATTGGAATTAGACTTTTGTGGAAGCATTGAAGCAGTTTTGGCTTAGGTTACTATTGTAGTTGAATTTTTGGGATTAATTAATGAATCTTTCTTGAAATGCTGAGACCAAAGATCATGTCATATGAGGGATCAGCTGATGAATTTTAGCCTAGAAAAAAAAAAACTTAAATGAGATATAAAAATTTTCAACTATTTGAGAGGTGTTTATGTTGAAAATTAATAAAACTTGATAGTTGGACTTTTTGGGCAGAACTAGGAATAGTGAATAAAAGTTATTGAGGCAAGTTTTGATTCAGTGATGAGAAAAAGTTTTTAGAATGATGGCTATCCCAAAGTGGCATGGTCTTTGTAAGTGTTATTTTCCTATCACAGTAGATCTTCTAGCAGAGTCTAGGTAACTATTACTTTTTGACGAGTTCTTTAGTTTGAATTTATGAACCTATATTTACTACCCTTTAGCTATCTTTATGAAACTCATTTCTGTCTGTAGTTATAAAAATATACTCATTTAAGTTTATTTTATTTTTTATGTTACAAATTTAAATATCAGTTTTATATTTTATTTTTACATATTTTATATAGATAAAAGTATTTATTTTATTTAGTTCTATGATAGCATTGATATCAGTATGCATTTTCTCATAGGGCAGATGAAGCTTTTCCAGAAACATCTCATTTTGTATGATCCTTATCTCTACATTTCCATAAATCTCCTCTATGGAGAATCTAGCAGTTCGTTGAAGCCCTATTCTGGTTCTTTTATTTCTTTATTAAAATAGTGTGTACTAATGTATGTAGTATAATGTATATAGTACTTGAGCAGCTTGTTCCAGTTACTTAAGTTTTTTTTTTTCCGTTTGTTTGTTTTTGCAAGGCAATGGGGTTAAGTGGCTTGCCTAAGGCCACATGGCTAGGTAATTATTAAGTGTCTGAAACCAGATTTGAACTCCTGACTCCAGGGCTGGTGCTCTCTATCCACTGCGCCACCTAGCTGCCCTTAGTTACATATGGTTTTATTAAAAATGAAAGAGAACTTCCAGTGGTTCTAATGGTTTTCAGTGTTTCAAACAGGAATGAGATACCTTCCTAAACAATGTTAAGATTTCCTTTTTAACCAAAAAAAAGTTATGTAGTGGTTTTTTAAACAAAATTAATAAATGAGAGACTTTAGAAAAATGTGGGGTTTTTTTGCAAGGCAGTGGGATTAAATGACTTGCCTAAGGTCATACTGCTAGGTAATTATTTGGTGTTTGTGGCCAGATTTGAACCTGGTCCTCCTGACTCCAGGTCTAGTGTTTTATCCACTGCACCACCTAGCTGCCCCAAAACATGTGATTTTGGGTCTATTTTTTGTGTGTTGACAGAAACCCCAGAGTTAAATTTTTAATGCTATTTTCTAGACTGGAGACGAGAAATCTAGAAGATGTTTGTTGGCTTTTTGCAGTTGTCCTATTCTTGGGGTGAAGTGGCAGGGTACTAGGGAAGAAGAAGCAGAGTAGGGAAGAGTTGAAAACCTGTGATTTTGGGGGGGAGGGGGGGTTTTAAAAAGCTTTTTTTTTTTTAAGGTTTTTGCAAGGCAATGGGGTTAAGTGGCTTGCCCAAGGCCACAAGGCTAGGTAATTATTAAGTGTCTGAGACCAGATTTGAACCCAGGTACTCCTGACTCCAGGGCTGGTGCTTTATCCACTGCACCACCTAGCCGCCTCAAAAAGCTTCTTGTCAGGAAGTAACTTCTGACACAAATCTATAGATCTTTTGTACATTATAAGTCTCTTTTTTTTTAAATAAAAGAAAGATTTTATTTATTTTGAATTTTACAATTTTTCCTCTATTCTTTCTTCCCTCCCCCACCCCTCCACAGAAAGCAGTCTGTTAGTCTTTACATTGTTTCCATGGTATACATTGATCTAAGTTGAATGTGATGAGAGAGAAATTATATCCTTAGGAAAATAAAATAAAGTATAAGAGATAGTAAAATTGAATAATAAGATAATGTTTTGTTTTGTTTTTTTAACTAAAGGTAATAAATAGTCTTTGTTCAAACTCCACAGTTGTTTCTCTGGATACAGATGGTGTTCTTCATTGCAGATAGCCTAAAGTTGTACCTATTTGTTGCACTGATGGAATGAACAATTCCATTAAGGTTGATCATCACCCACCCCCATGTTGCTGTTAGTGTTGTACTTTATAGTCTTAAATCAGGGATTTTTTTTTTAAGGATTTTGCAAGGCAAATGGGGTTAAGTGGCTTGCCCAAGGCCACACAGCTAGGTAATTATTAAGTGTCTGAGCCCGGATTTGAACCCAGGTACTCCTGACTCCAGGGCCGGTGCTTTATCCACTGAGCCACCTAGCCGCCCCTTAAATCAGGGATTCTTAATCTGAGATCCAGGAACGTGGGTTTTTTTTTTTGTTTTGTTTTGTTTTGTTTTTTTACAAGGCAACGGGATTAAGCAGCTTGCCCAAGGTCACACAGCTAGGTAATTAAGTGTCTGAGGACAGATTCAAACTCAGGTCCTCTTGACTCCTATTCACTGTGCCACCTAGCTGCCCCCCAGGAACTGATTTTGTTAAGAAGAAATTTCCGTAAGTATATTTTAGTGTAGTTTTTAGTTTCCTTTGCTATCCTATGCATTGTTTTATATGCTTAAATATGTTCTGAGAATGATCCATAGATTTCTGTGGCTTGCTATAGAATTGCCAAAGGGGTCTTTGGGAAGGTGGGGGGTGCCAGAACTCTGAATTAAAGAGTTTCCTAGGAGTACTGAGAGGGCATTGAGAGTTTTAGGGACTTAGACCCAAGATCATTTAGTTAATGTGTCAGAGTGGGGACTTAAATTCAAGTCTTGATTTTGAGATTGGTTCTGTATCTACTGTGCCAGCTTGCTTTCTTAGTCTTCTTTCATTCAAAGACAATGTGAGGATATGCTGTTTTGTTTTTTTTTTGGTTTTGTTTTTTTGGTTTTATTTCAGTCGACCAAAATCCACATTTTTGACCCTTTCCCACTTCCATTGAGGGAGAAAAAGAAAATTTCAAACTCCTAAAATGCTCTTTTAGATTGACTTGGGTAATGCCATGTCTTTTGGTCTTGATTTGCTCCCTCCAATTTAGAGAGAAGAAATGACATGGGGGCAGCTAGGTGGCACAGTGGATGGAGCACCGGCCTTGGAGTCAGGAGTACCTGGGTTCAAATCCAACCTCAGACACTTAATAATTACCTAGCTGTGTGGCCTTGGGCAAGCCACTTAACCCCATTGCCTTGCAAAATCTAAAAAAAAAAAGAAATGACTTGACCATTTCATATAGCTTTTCTCTAGTCCACATTGTGTTGGAAGGAAGGAAGAACGGAAGAATATACATTTACTATGCCATTTGCCAGGCACTGTGATATATTTGATCCACATTGGAATTTTAGAGAAATTAAGTGATATTCTCAGAATCACTCAGTTGTTACTTAGTTTTTCATGACTCTCCAGGTCCAGGGTTCTATTCCTGCTCCAGAATTGTGAGTAAACTTCAAAATGAATGCGAGACAAATATATTGTTAATAAACTTAGTAACAGTAATATCTTAGTTCTCTAAAGTTTAGAAAGTACTCTCTCTCTATATATATTACTTCTGTTGAATCTCACAAAAGTCTTTTCTACTTTTAAGATGAGAAAACTGAGCCTCAAAGAAATTGTGACCCCCCCCCCCCCATGGTTGCATATTTAATGTCAATGTTGATTTTTTTTTTAAGGCCAGGCTAGTACTTAGTTCTCTTTCTATTTTATTTCATCACAATTTTATTTTTTTTTATTGTATTGTGTTGTTTTCTTTCCTTATATTTTTGTCCCAGCTCTCCTGTCACTGTATATGGCACAAACAGATTTCAGTTCATCCAAACATACCTTTTTTATTTAGGTAATAAAGTTTCTGACATAGCTTTTTATTCTTTTTGGAGTCTTAACTCATTGTTATATATTGGGATTTTTAGGGCCTTAGACTGGAGGAGAATTATGACACATATTTTTTACTCCAAAAGAGATTCTTTTCTATTTAAAGACAAATGAAATAATAATATAAGGACTGATCATCATTTAATACTATATCATGTAACATGTGCCTTCCAGTGCTAAAGATTCAGAGGATGGAGATCTCCCTCAGGTAGGGAAGAAAGTAGGGAATCATTGCAAATCTTCAAAGAGGATACTCATACATACTAACATAAGTGTCCCCTAGGTCTCTAAGTTGGGCCATTTTCTTTTTCTTTCTTTCTACTTAGCTTGGTGAACTTATCAGGTCCCATGTATTAATTATTTTCTCTGCACTGATCATTCTTTAATCTAATTCTTCAGTCTCATATCTCCAACTATTTTTCACATCTTGATGCCTATCTGCTCATCTATACTAATTTGGGAACAGGATTTACTTTTTCATATAAAGAATATAATATTTTCCCATAAAGCATATTTACTTTAACATTGAATCTCTTTTCACCAATTTTTTTCAAAGCTATTGAGCCCTTTTGTCAGGGTTTATTTTTAGTTAAATTTTGCTCATGGGAATTTAGCTTACCTGAGTTTCTGCAACCACTATTTCTATTGTGGAGGATTGAGAGACGGTAGTAAGGGAAAAGGGGTCATTCTCCCTAGTGCTGGACTCCATCCTTCATTCCCTCAGGACTAGGCTCATGGCTCCAATCTCAGAGTTTTTCCTATTTGAAAAATGGACTTTGGAAATGAAAGTCGCAGATTTTGGCTCCTTTCCTAGGAATCTCTGAATTTTCTCCTTGAATTGGTACTTGGGGATTCTCATAGTTCTTTTTTTGATCTTTCTCACTGATCCAGTGGTTTCTAAGACTTAATATAAATAAAATATTTCAGAATTAATGTCTGTCAAATAAGTAACCTTTCTAAATTTTTTTAACTTTAAAGTAAAAATCTTCCTTTGGGAATGAATGACACAGGAAATAAACTCCTATAATAATTGTTGAAGTCATAGGATCTAGAGTTAGAAGAGACTTGGGATGATCTAATCTTAATTCTCTTCTCCACCCTCTGCCATTATTTCACAGATGAGGAAAATGAGGACCAAGATTGATTTGCTTTGCTCATAAAGGTAGTAAGGGTAGAGCCAGGATTTGACTAGACAGTGAGAGGTAATGGTGAAAGTTTCCTGGATTTGGAACCACAGGACCAAGATTCAATTTCTCTCTCTCCTGTGACCAGTGAAGCAAGTAGTCTCTTAGCCTTTTTGAGACTCATTTCATCTCTGAAGTCTCTTCTGCCTTTAAATCTCAGGATCTGATCACCTCTCTGCTAAGGAAACAATCAGTTTTGCTTGAAATCATTGAAATATGTGAATCTAAGAGATTTTCCAAAGATTTTGCCACATAGATGGCAAACAAGTCAGAATTCAAAACTCAGGTCCTCTGATTCTGTATGTATTGTTTTTCCTTCTAGTATAAAGTGCTGGTCATAGAGAAGAAGGGAAAAGAGAATAATAATGATAGGGAAAACCACCATTTTATTGCCTGTTTTATCTGGTTGCTTCTATATTGTCCTTGAGGGAACCTCTCTTCTTGGTCCTTACTTGACTTACCTTAGATCTTGGGAATCACTCCCTAAAGGTCTTCTGAACTTCCCATCCCTCCTGGTTTCAAATAGTACAATAGTGTTCCATCACATAAGTATACCACAGTTCATTAAGCCACTCCCCAGTTGATGGACTTTCACTCAATTTACAATTCTTTGCCACCACAAACAGGGCTGCTATGAATATTTTTGTACAAGTGGTGTTTTTACTCTTTTTCATAATTTCTTCAGGGTATAGACCCAGTAGTGATGTTGCTGGATCAAAGAGTATGCACATTTTTGTTGCCTTTTGGGCATAATTCCACATTGCTTTCCAGAAAGGTTGGATTTACCACATCCCTTCCAGCATTGATCATTGTCCTTTCTGGTTATATTGGCCAATCTGAGAGGTGTGACGTGGTATCTCAGAGATACTTTAATTTGCATTTCTTTAATAAGTAGTAATTTAAAGCAATTTTTCACATGACTATGGATTGCTTTGCTTTCCTCATCTGTAAGTTGCCTTTACATATCCTTTGACCATTTGTCAATTGGGAATGGCTTATTTTTTTTTAATTTGACTCAGTTCTCTGTATATTTTAGAAATGAGTACTTTGTCAGAAATGCTAGTTATAAAAATTGTTTCCCAATTTGCTACATTTCTTTTGATCTTGGTTACAGTGGTTTTGTCTGTGCAAAAGCTTTTTAATTTAATGTGATCAAAATTGTCTAGTTTGTTTTCAGTGATGTTCTCCGTTATAAACTGCTTCCTTTTCCATGAAGTTCTTGTAAATTTACTTCCTTCTACAAGAAGCCAGTTCTGCCTTTCTTTTGGTCATTTGTTCTGCTTTGTTATTCTATCTAAGTGTTGTTATCTCATTAAATTGAATTTCTTGAGAATAGGAATTGTCTTTTGCCTTTATTTGTATCCCCAATACTTGGCATGGAGTCTAGAACATAGTAGGCGCTTACTAAGTATTTATTTAGTGACTGAGGAAGTGTTTCAAAACAGCATTCTGTAGTGTTTCCATTCCATTCTACAAATATGTTCAGAGGGGAAAGATGGTAAACTGGACATTATCATGTAGAGGGGGTTCCTGAATAAGTCACTTTTATTTTAGAGTCTGATTCCAACACCATAAAGAGAAAAATTACTTCAGTTTTGCATTGAGGCACTGGTTCCCAGATTAGTTTGAAAGGAAAATTTTTTCAAAGTATTTTTAGGAATGATGAAACAGAGGGAGCTTGAGCATACCTGGACTGGCCTAGTGTACTTCTTGGGTCATAATTGGGACCTAACAGAGCTTTGATGGGTGCAGAATTTTCTAGTCCTCTTCCTTTACCATCCTTTCCTTTCCCTTAAATATAATCATAAGGTAGAGTCCCAAACAGGTCCCCACTGCTGACTATACTAAGTTGCATTGTCTTATCTGTTAGAGTTTTGGGAAAATAGTAAAGTTTTACAAAAAATAAGACAAATGGAGTATATTTTTGTAGTTTAGGGTTGGAAAGTAATTAGAATTTAATAACATAATGTGGGTTTACTTAGGAAATTACTGGTCTGTCTTAACATAATTTTCTGGAGATATTTTATTCATCTTTTGAAATTGGAAGGACCAGAATTCTCTTGTTAGAATGAAGAATAGAATAGATGCCAGCTTTGGTGCTAATTCTCTGGTGTGAGATTTCTCATACTTAATATTATTTTGTAAAAGACTAAATATTTTTTCTTTGATTTTGTTTAGAATTAAATGCTGGACCTTTTAAATGCATATGGCAAAAACTCTTAAGGAATAGAATCGGATCATTTGAGACATTATACTTTATTTGGTGGTTTTTTTTTAAAGTGATCATTAAATTTTTTTTGTTGTTTTTTGGCTAGGCGAGTTACTTGTCCAAAGTCACACAGCTAGGTAATTATTAAGCATCTGAGGCCGAATTTGAATTCAGTTCCTCCTGACTCTAGGGCCAGTACTCTATCAACTGCATAATCTAGCTGTCTCTCAAGTGATAAATGCATTAGGGCTTGTGCAAAGATATCTTGGTTTTTTTTTTTTAAATATACTTGTGCATGTTTACATTTATTACATTGTTGTACCAGTCCTCAAGTTTATATACAGAAAATTTTTTACCATGCCTGCTTCTATGAAACACCCTATATTTAGCCAAGTCAAGTATTACTTAATTATTTAAAATAGCTTATATTTAGATTTAATCATGCTATGGAGGTGTCCCTGAATTCTTGAAGGGTATGAGAGCTCTGGCAGATCTGATCAAGATGTAAATATATCTGATCAAGATGTAAATATATGGGGGGGGCAGTGGGTGTAGTTTGGGCAATTGGGATTAATTGATTTTCCCAGGGTCACAGAACTAGTAAGAGTTTGAGGCCAGATTTGAACTCAAGTTCTTGTGATTTCAGAAGTGATTTTTTTATATCCACTGCATCACCTACCCCTTTACATATGGTACTCATGATAAATTTTAAGTCCCAGATTAAGTCTGGAGAGCCTGAACCAGTTGGTTGCAAAGTGAAGAACTTTTTTAGTCCTTAAATCTACAAAGATGTAGAGTGGGTACATTTAATTCAAGGGTGGGAAGAGAGCAGAGGGCTGTACTGATGAATGAAATCATAGATCTTTGAAATATTGAAGTACTTAAAATTACTGTTATGAACCCAACACCAACATATATTGTTCTGTGTCACATAATTATCTTTTGAAATTTAAACATGGCAGGGTTATATTCATTCAGATTTTATTTTCAGAAGTATATTTCTTTGACTGTTATAAGATATCTTTGTCAATAAGATTTCCATTTTATTTACTTGCCCCTGTTCTGTTTATCCAAAGGGTCAACCCAAGAAAAAGCCTGCTCCTTTGAAATACGGGGTTGGACAACTTGTCTGGGCAAAATTCAATAGACGTCCATGGTGGCCTAGCAGAATTTGTTGCGATCCATTGATGAATACTCATTCAAAAATGAAAGGTAATGTCTGTGACTGATTTTAAAGATAGTTTTCTGTATACTAATGAATTTATATTAAATTTATTTATATAATTAAATGAATTTATATTAAATATATGATTTAATATATAATTCATATATAATGTATCGATTTTAATTAGACTTTTAGTTTAACAGATGAAATTTCAGTCATGAATGAATTTTATCATGGTGCTCTTTTCCCTCTTTTAAAAAATTTTTTTAAATTAATTTTTATTAAAGATAGTATTTGAGTTTTACAATCCCCCCCAATCTTACTTCCTTCCCCCCACCCCCCACAGAAAGCATTCTGTCAGTCTTTGCTTTGTTTCCATGATCCAAATTGGGTGTGATGAGAGAGCGATCATATCCTTAGAGAAGAGACAAGAAGTCTAAGAAGTCTAAGAAGTAACAAGATCAGACAATAAGATATCTGTGTTTTTCTAAATTAAAGGGAATAGTTCTTGAACTTTGTTCAAACTCCACAGCTGCTTATCTGGATACACATGGCACTCTACTTTGCAGACAGCCCAAAATTGCTCCCAATTGTTGCACTGATGGAATGAGCCAGTCCTTCAAGGTTGAACATCACTCCCATGTTGCTGTTAGAGAGTGTACAGTGTTTTTCTTGTTCTGCTCATCTCACTCAGCATCAGTTCATGCAAATCCCTCCAGGCTTCCCTGAAATCCTGTCCCTCCTGGTTTCTAATAGAACAATAGTGTTCCATGACATACATATACCACAGTTTGCTAAGCCATTCCCCAATTGAAGGACATTTACTTGATTTCCAGTTCTTTGCCACCACAAACAGGGCTGCTATAAATATTTTTGTACAAGTGATGTTTTTACCCTTTTTCCATCATCTCTTCAGGGCATAGACCCAGTAGTGTTATTGCTGGGTCAAACGGTATGCACATTTTTGTTGCCCTTTGGGCATAGTTCCAAATAGCTGTCCAGAAGGGTTGGATGAGTTCACAGCTCCACCAACAGTGTAATAGTGTCCCAGATTTCCCACAACCCTTCCAACAACGATCATTATCCTTCCTGGTAATATTGGCCTGCCTGAGAGGTGTGAGGTGGTACCTCAGAGAAGCTTTAATTTGCATTTCTCTAATAATTAATGATTTAGAGCAATTTTTCATATGGCTATGGATTGCTTTGATCTCCTCATCTGTAAATTGCCTTTGCATATCCTTTGACCATTTGTCAATTGGGGAATGGCTTTTTGTTTTAAAAATATGACTCAGTTCTCTGCATATTTTAGAAATGAGTCCTTTGTCAGAATCATTAGTTGTAAAGATTGTTTCCCAATTTACTACATTTCTTTTGGTCTTGGTTACAGCGGTTTTATCTATGCAAAAGCTTTTTAATTTAATGTAATCGAATCATCTAATTGGTTTTTGGTGGTGTTTTCCAACTCTCCCTTAGTCATAAACTGCTTCCCTTTCCATAGATCTGACAGGTAGACTAGTCCTTGATCTTCTAATTTGCTTATAGCATTGTTTTTTATGTCTAAGTCCTGTAACCATTTGGATCTTATCTTGGTAAAGGGTGTTAGGTGTTGGTCTAATCTAAGTTTCTTCCATACTAACTTCCAATTATCCCAACAGTTTTTATCAAAGAGGGAGTTTTTATCCCAATGGCTGGACTCTTTGGGTTTATCAAACAGCAGATTACTATAATCATCTCTTGCTTTTACACTTAGTATATTCCACTGATCCATCACTCTATTTCTTAGCCAATACCAAACGGTTTTGATGATTGATGCTTTATAATATAATTTTAGATCAGGTAGGGCTAAGCCACCTTCTTTTGCACTTTTTTTCATTAAGTTCCTGGCAATTCTTGACTTTTTATTTCTCCATATGATTTGGTTTAGTTCTTTATATTCCCTTGATTTTATCTTAGGACCATTTGACTTTTGTTTTGATGAAGATATATTCTATTGTAGTTATCATTTTCAACTTAGAATTTGGGCTCTAGTAGGAATCTTTTAATTTAGAAAGAATCTGCCTTGTTTTTGAAATAATCACTCTAAAAAGGTTTTAGTTCTTCAGAAAACAGCTAGCTACTCAACCTGATTTCCCCTGTTCTGCCTTTTTTTTTTAAAAGAGAAATGAGGAATAATCCAGTTTTAAAAGGCAGCATCAAACTTTTGCTTTCTTTCTATAAAGTAGTGAGTTTTTATCATTCATTTCAGCTAAATATAATCAGATATTTAGGAGACTTTTTAGAATGTCAGAGAAGGAAAGGACTCCAAATTCTAAAATATTAGAACTTCCCAGGACCATTTAACAGACTATTAGAATAGAATATCAAGGATACTGAAATTAAAAAGTAACAATAGAAAAGGAATCTTACAAATCATCTAGAATGACTTCCTCATTTAGGAAACTAAGACCTAGGGAAGAAGTGACTTTTCCACAGTCACATAGCTAGTTAATTTGCATTATGAAGATATAGCAAATGCTCTTAAAATCTACCGATGAATTTTACATGAATCCTGTTAATTTGGCTATTATTCCAAATGCTATGGAGATTTTAGAAAGCAGTCACTGCTGTTTGTATATGCAGTAGAGATTATATTTAAAATTTCATCACTTTTTAAAAGTAATTAAAAGACATACTTAGTTTAACTATTTTTTTTCATGTTTGTCATATTTGCATTTGAAAAAATAAGAGTAATTGATTCAACTGTCATTGTATAAGGTATCTCCTATTTAGGTCTTCCCACTTTGTGTTTCTATGAAAGTAGTATCTTTCCTGTTAGAGTTAATAAAATTGAAAACATGTCACTTTATAGTTTGTCCCTATTCTTCATGGATCACTGGATTATAGATTTAGATTTGAAAGGAGTATTAGAGACCATCTAGTACATTCCTGCATTTTTTGGATTAGAAATTTAACTGGCCTTCTTGAGGTCAAAGGAATTTAAAAAAGCTATAAGTTGTTTCCTTATCTTAGATAATAAATGAATGAGCATAGATTTTTAACACTAGGTAGAACCTTAGAGGGTATATCCAAATCGCTTGTTTCGCATATAAGACCTAGAGAGGATAAAAACTTGACTAGAAAAGTTAGTTAATGGCAAATCAAGGGCTAGATAGAACTCAGATTTCCTTATTCTAAACTATTGTTGCTTTTAATTCACTGTGCCATAACATACTGTGATGATTTGATCCACTGCAGTTATCTATTTTCAAATTGCTGTTGTGCCCTTGCCTGTTGCTTACTAATTGTTGATAGTCATCTGTCAGTTTAGTATATTACAAAGTAAGTAAAGACTTAATGCTCCTATTGATCACATGTCCTTGCCTTCTCAACTATACTGTGATTATAAGGGCATTAATACCTAGCTTTCAATTATGGAGATCCTTCAATGTTTGCCTCCTCCCCCTCCTTCTATCTTTGCTCCAAAGCCTAACCCTTCACCATTGCATTTGATTCTATTACTTTATTTTCCTACAGTTTCTTGCTCCATTTAGTATACCCTCTTTTTCTTTTGTGTCCTAACTCCTCTGGCCCTCTACCGTCCTACAATGTTTTGGCCTCCCCATAGTAATTAAATAAATTTTTCTTAGACCTTACTTGTCTATTAAAACTTGCATCTTATTTCCTTCCTTTTATAAACATCAAAAAAAATAGTAATTTATGTTCCCCTGCTTCTTCTTATTCTGACTTATTATTTGTTAGGGCAGTATAGTTTATTTAAATTTCTTGTCTGTGCCTCATCTCAACTTTTCTTATATCAATAATGCTTTCTCTGGGACTGATCAGTAGATTCTCATTGCCTATTTAAAAAAGTAAATTCTTTAGTTTGACCTTTATACCCTGTTGCTTCGCTGGTTTTGGACTTTACTTTTCCTATTCGTTGCACATACCATTGCCATTGTGCACTTGTTTTTTTGCCTATATACTTCTGGTTGTGAAATTTTTTTTTCCAATCAGATAGCTTCCTATTTCTTTTTAAATTGTTAATATTCTTTTCCATCCTTAAGGTTATGCCTTGAAGATAACATTTTATTAAAGCCTTTCACACCCAGTGTGATTCCTATTCCTCCTGTCAAACCAGAGCATATGTAGCACTGTCTTGACATTTGTTCCATTCTACTTTTTATTAAAAATTGTTTATATTTTTTGTTTTATCTATTACATTATAAGCTCATTGAAGCTAGGACCCCTGACTTACCATATTTACCTAAAAATACGACTGAGTCTTATATTAATTTTTGCTCCAAAAAAATCCACATTAGGGCTTATTTTCAGGGGATGTCTTTTTTTCACATGTACAACAATCTACATTTATTCATGTGCAAAAAAAAATCTACATTTTACCATGTCCATTCACTATCAAGTGCACGTGTTTTCTGGGGATTGTATTGGTCATTTGGCTGTAAGTTTCAAGTTTATCTGTTTTTACTTAGGCATTTTACCCCTCATCTAAAGGAACTCACTTCGGTATTTGAAAATATTTAAATTTTTATTATTTAAGTATTAATGTTAATGTTGTTATTTATTTATATCTAATTATAAATATTATTGTTTTGTAATTTAATATGTCATTGTGTATTGAAATGGATATACTGAATGTGTCCATCTGACTGATAGTCTTAACTGCATTTTATTTTTGGGGTAGGGCTTATATTATGAGCATCCTGAAAAAATCATTTTATTTTCCAGTTAGATCTTTTTTTACCCCCCTGGGAAAATAAGGTAATTATCTTTACTCACCAACTTCTATTGTGTTTTCCACATAGCATATATTCATAAAATATTTATGTAAATCATATTAGATAAACAAGAGACAAGATTTTGGGTAAGGTGAAACCAAAATATTATCTATGTTTACCTTATCTTTGTATTTGTTCATTTGCTCTATTCATCCTAAAATAATACTGTCTCTTTGTTAGTTCATGTGTTTTAGCTAGGCATTCAAGCCTATTCAGACTGACTTCAGCATATTTTTTCCAATTTCATTTCATTCCTTCCCTACATAGATTCTTAGCTTTAGCAAAATTAATTTGCTAAGGTTTTCCCTTGATTTGTTTTAAGCTTTCCTTAAGACAAGCCCAAGTCATTTTGGAGTGTCCTTTACCTTTTACTTCCTCATCTAATTCCTAGCCAAATCTATCTTACTCATTGAATCCTGTGCAAATTTAAGATAATGCTTTTTTTGTTTGTTTCAGTAAAAGATTTTGTGTATATTGATTGCTGATTATTTCTTATATTTGATTGTCTCACCTTCAAACTTTTTAATAGTGCAAAATATGTAGACAATGTAAGAAGAATCAATGTATTGGTCTGTTTGTTTATTTAATTTGCAGTTGAATTATTTTGACTAATATCTAAAGTACTATGTTCCTAGACAACTAAACTTTTCTTTGTTCCTAATTTTTTTGCTTTTGCTCATAATCTTTGTGGAATGTTTTCTTCCAATCCCCATCCTTTCTTTAGAGCCAGTGAAGTTTTACTTTGTTCTTTCTCATATGGCATTAATCGGTTGTATTCTACATTGTGCCTTATTTATGTGTAAATGTAAACTTACTTCAATTAATTGTTTTTCCCTGAAGTCAGGGAATCCCATAAATTCTAGTAAAGTAACTTATAAATGGATGTTTAATAAGTTGAATTGAGTATTTTTTAACCTTTCTCAGAAAATTATTTGAAAATTTTTTCGTAAGTGGAATTTTCAACCAATGATGAAGTTTTTGCCATTTTCCTCTTTCTTGTGCTTAGCATTCACCTTCTTGAGATAAAAGATATGTGTGTGTGTGTTTGTGTACATATATATATAAATATATATAAATAAATTATACGTATGTCTTTCACTAGTTTCCAGCCAGAGGCCTTATCGGCAGTACTATGTGGAAACCTTAGGAGACCCTTCTGAAAAAGCTTGGGTGGCAGGAAAATCGATTGTCTTATTTGAAGGAAGACATCAATTTGAAGAGCTTCCTGTATTGAGAAGAAGAGGCAAACAGAAAGAAAAAGGCTATAGACATAAGGTAAAGTCAAGGTTTTCTTTTTTCCTAATAGTTCTGATAGTTCCCTGCCTTTAGAAGTTTAGAAGGGTGGATATTTGCAGTAACCTTTAGGAAATGTTCTAAGACTTTTTGATATCCACATAAGTATCTGTGTGGAACCAGATTTAGCCTCCTTTAAATGGTTTTTTATTTTTCAAATATTTATGATTCTTTATCAGTATGATTACTGACTTAGATCAAAGTATCTTCATACTTCAGTAGACTATTTCAGAAGTTTATTTGGCCATGGAAATCACAGTTTCTGGCTAATTCTGGCATATTTTGCTGGTGCTTATACAATAGATATGTAATCAGTTACTGACTGCAATTACCTTTTCTAGGAGTCTTTTTGGCTTGAGTAGGATCTGTTGAGAACCCAAGGCCATCTAGATCTGTTCTGTTGGTTGTAACTAAAGAAAATTCAAGTCTGTTGAGATGAAAATAGGCATTTTGATATCCTAGCAACATTTTCCTGACAGTCCACAAGATGGAGACATTTTTCCATGATATAGGACTGTTTGGTCATCAAAATAAGAAAGATTGATAACATCTCATTTCATAAAATGAGTTTTATATTAGTTTTTTCATATATTTGTGTGTGTATGTGTATCTAGAAAGAAAGAAAGAACGCACAAGCATTTGAATGAGCTCTGGATTGTATAAGCCAATAAACAAACCATTTTAAAGTTGAGTGATCAGTGTACTAGCTCACTTTTTTAATAGCTCTTTTATATTATATATGTGATCATTTGAATGATGGATCTTTGTTGCCTGCTCAGCCCTTTTATAAAAACTGTCTATATCATCCCATTAAGATTTAAATTAGCCCTAAATCAAAGAAGTGAAGTTCCCCTGGATTATACTACTAGTCACTGTTAGAATCATCTTTGAATCTAGGTCTTTTTGACTTTAATCCTAGCCCTGTAACTATTATGCCATGTTGTGTCATATATTACTAGATGGTAGCAAAATACAAAATTTATCTTTAGATGTAAATTATGCAAAACTACCTAGGGAGTAGGGGCAGCTAGGTGGTGCAGTGGATAGAACCCTGGTCCTGGAGTGAGGAGGACCTGAGTTCAACTGTGGCCTCAGATGCTTGATAACTACCTTGCTGTGTGACCTTGGACAAGTCACGTAACCCTCTTGTGGTGCAAAAAAATAAAAAAAGAAAAGAAAAAACTACCTAGGGCATTACCACTTGGCATATAACTTGTATTTTCTCTGATTATTTCTGCTGGTGATAACCAAGTGAACAGCTGAATTTTTCCCCTTGGGACTACTATGACCTCCTCTTTCTCTCCCATAAATATTCATGAAATTTGATGTCTGTGCCCCAGTTGAAAAGTTAGCTGCGGTAGGTTAATTTAGATTTTTCGTGTGCCTTAACTTGGGAATAAAGCCATTTTTTTCACAATCATCATTACTCACATAATCTTAGCCAAGTCATTTAACCGCTTTAGACTTTAGTTATCTCATTTGCAAGAAGAGGGAGTTTGATAAAATATTCATTAAAGTTCTTGACTTACGGTACTGATCTTTTTCCTTTTGTCCTTAGTCCTTATGTGTAGATTTTTCTATGGTTTATAGCAAGTTGTGTTATTGAAATGCTGAAAAATAGGATTTCTCTTCTTTTTTTTTTTTCATGGTTTAAGTTATTTATTTCAATACATTCTGTCCCCACAAATTAATTAGAACTATTTTGCCATATCCACTGTGCAAAGGAAGACCCCAAGGGCATGCAGATGATGAGGTACAGGGACCTGTTCACTGCTGCATTCTGGCCAAAGTGCACACTGGCGGGCTGCTCTTGTTTGCTGATTGTTTCCAATCCAGATGTCCAAACAGTCTTTCATCCCCAAAGCAAGCTCAAAACAGTAGGTTCAGGCATTCCAGGATCTGCACCTCTCCTGAATCCCAGGTAGAGCATGAGGGGTATGAGTGGATGGTAAATTGGCCTCCCTGGAAGAGCTGCTGCAGCCACTGCTTGAACTCCTTGCTCGGCTTCACTGTGGTGGCGGCGGCGGGAAACCAGGGCCCCTGGCAAGCTTGGACTCCCGCGGCCTCCTTCCTAGGATTTCTATTCTTAATGATAACTTTCATCTTTCCATAAAAGTATATATTTTTGTCTCTTTGTAGTCATCATTTCCTCTGCTACCACAGGAATCTCAGAACCAGTCACTGATGAAATTAGTTTGAAAGAAATATCCAGGGCAATAAAGTTAGCTTTAGCAGGAGGCTCCCCTTGTGTTGGCCCCATCATGATCTCTGAATGCTATGGATAGTATTCCTGTTATGCTTCTTCCTTTCGTGATCATTTCAGCATTACATGGATTATATGGTGGAATAACTCCTTATAATTCACAGAAGAGTAAGAAATTTTGGGGGATTGTGGTGAATGAATGGAAGAGGCATTCAGATGTTTCTCTAAATATTTGGCATATTTATTATCCCAAGTCTCACTGTGGAAAGGACAAGTATGACAGGAGATGTATATAGCAAGAAATATATAAGAGAACCATGGAACAGAAATGATCCCTTTGACTTCACTGAATCAGTAGTATAAAGCATCTCCCTCCCCCTCACTTTGTTTTGTATAAGTAGAACTATAGTCTTTCCTTTTGGGTATGGACATAGCAACTTCTTTCTAGAGTTGATAAGCTCTGTAGCCATGGGAGAATCCTGTGGGGGAGAAAGAGACAGAGACAGGACTGAAACTTTAATTACAAATCTAATGAGGAACATTTAAAGATAATCTTTTTTTCTTTTTATCATTTAAAAGTAAAGTCAATATTTCAACAGTTTTTTTTTTTTTTTTTTAGATTTTTCAAGGCAATGGGGTTAAGTGGCTTACCCAAGGCCACACAGCTAGGTAATTAAGTGTCTGAGGTCAGATTTGAACCCAGGTACTCCAGACTCCAAGGCTGGTGCTCTATCCACTGTGCCACCTAGCCGCCCCCAACAGTTTATTTTTTTAAGAAAGATTCTATTTATTTTGAGTTTTACATTTTTTTTCCCCTAATTTCTGCTTCCCTCTCCATACCCTCCACAGGAGGCAGTCTGTTAGTCTTTACAATGTTTCCATGGCATACATTGATCTAAGTTGAATGTGATGAGAGAGAAATCATATCCATAAGGAAAAAAAAAGTATAAGGGATAGCAAAATTGCATAATAAGATAATGGGGTTTTTTAAATTAAAGGCTATAGTCTTTGGTCTTTGTTCAAACTCCACAATTCTTTCTCTGGATACAGGTGGTATTCTCCATCTCAAACATCCCAGAATTGTACCTGATTGTTGCACTGATGGAATGAACAAGTCCATTAAGGTTGATCATCAACCCCATGTTGCTGTTAGGGTCTACAATTCAACAGTTTTTGTAAGGTCCATCTATAACAATAGAAATTATCCATTTAATTCGTCCATTGTGTTTTCTTGAATGATGGTCAAACTTTGGTTTCAGAGATTTGGGTATTGCTATACTAGACACTTTTTCACTTTTCTTTGATGTGTGATCTCACCTTCTTTCTTTTTCTTTTCCCTTTCAAATTTTAAGGTTCCTAAGAAAATCTTGAGTAAGTGGGAAGCCAGCGTTGGACTTGCTGAACAGCGAGATGTTTCTAAGGATTTTAAGGTCAGAAAGCGTATCAGAACTTCAATGAAACTAGACAGTGAGGAAGATATGCCCTTTGAGGACTGTACAAATGATCCTGAATCGGAGCATGAACGAGTATTGAATGGCTGCCTGAAATCACTTGCCTTTGACTCTGAAACCTCTTCAGATGAGAAGGTGAAGCCATGCACTAAATCTCGAATCAGAAAAAGATCTACAAGCCTCAAAAGGACTAGTATTAAAAAAAGCGGCATATCATTTGAAACTCATAAGGAAGAAAGAAGGGAAAAGATTACAGAGTCTCTTGGCCTGAATTATCTTTCTGGTGATGTGTCTGATAAACAAGCTTCTAATGAACTATGCAGAATAGCAAGCAGTCTTACAGCAGCATCCAATAACTCCACAACAAACTACTTGTTTTCTTCACGTGGGAAAACTATTATGAAAAAAGAGTTTGAATCTTCAAATTGTGATTCTCTGCTTGGTTTGTCTGAAAGCGTTTTGAATCCAAGCAGTTCTATGGAGAGGAAAAAACCTCTCCGCAGCATAGTTCACAGTGCAAAGTCAACCCACCCATGCTATATCAGTGCTGGTGATGAGGAAAAGAGAAGTGATTCAGCCAGTTTATGGACCACCTCTGAGGATGAGAGCAGTGACAGTGATCTGGACCCAGTTGACCAAAGTTCTGAGTCTGATGAGAGTGCTGTAGAAATCAGTGGCTCTTTTGATAAAAGTGAAAGTGAGTTACCTTTGGAGAAAAATGAAAAGGTTAAGTATTCCAGGTATCGCACAAAGAACACTAGAGTAAAAGCAAGAAAGAAGTCTAGAAAAACTAGTTCACATCTAGACCACTTATTAGATTGTACTAAAGCTCCTGACCCTGGAAGTGAAGAATCTCAAGGTGCTGATTCTGATTCCAAAATGCCCATCATTGCTAGAAATGACAATCTTTCCACCAAATATACCATGCCACAAAACATTTCCCATGAGAATTCTTTTGTAAAGAGTGGTCTTACTAATCAACCTCTATTACAATCAAAACATAAACAACCTAAAGCCAGGAGTATAAAATGCAAACACAAAGAGAGTGCTCTTGCAGTAGAATCCTCTGTTTTAGAAGAAGATTTCAGTTTAAAGTGCTGCTCTTCTGATTCCAAAGGGTCTCCTTTAGACTGTGTTGTCAAAAGTGGGAAGCTTGATAGTCTAAAACTACTGAGCAACATGCATGAGAAACCCAGGGATTCTGCAGAAATTGAAACAGCTGTTGTAAAACATGTTCTATCAGAATTGAAAGAACTTTCTTATAGATCCTTAAATGATGACATAAATGATTCTGGTTCTTCTAAAATAAACAAACCTTTACTTTTTCCTTCTTCATCTAGTCAAAGTCGTTTGCCAATTGAACCAAACTACAAATTCAGCACCTTATTGATGATGTTGAAAGATATGCATGATAGTAAGACCAAGGAACAGCAGTTAATGACTACTCAAAATGTGGTGTCCTATCGTAGTCCTGGTCTTGGGGACTGTTCCAGCAGCAATGCTGCAGGTGGTTCAAAGTCCCTGGTTTCAGGAGGCTTGACTCAAAAGGCTGAAAAAAATGGAGATTGTATTCAGGACTCTATTTGTCAAAACCCTGCTGGGAGTGAGTCTTCTCTCATCCAAGACTCTTCCAGATCTTTAACTGGATTGCTTTCTAAGAAAAGAAGGCTAACAGCTTCTGGCAAACGTCGAGCCAACTGTATTACTCGGCGGAATTGTGCAAGATCCAAGTCATCCAAACTGCAGGATGGTTTCTTGGCACAAAGGGAAAAGGACATAGAGAGCAAAGATTTAAAATCAGAAAGGAAAAGGAAGTTAAACCAACTATCCAGTATGACCATTGAGACTGCACTGGGTGAATGCAAAGATGTTCCAGGATCAGTAAATAAGTCTCTAAGCAGCAGGTCTGCAGATTCCAAAAGAAAGCAGTCTCTTCAGTTAATGGAACATTTAACAGGTGAAGACCCTGCACATTTTTCTGATGTCCATTTTGATCCCATGATTAAAAAATCTGACCCTGATAAAAAGCCTGAAAAGTGCCCCTCTTTTGAGAATGGGGAAGTCTTAGAGCTGGACTCTGAAATGAACAGTGAAAGCTCCTTGAGTGATGAATCTAATGATGTAAACCATGTGGCACCCAAAAAGCGGTGGCAGCGTTTTAACCAAAGCAGAGCTAAATCCAGTAAGCGCATCAGTAGGTCTGGTAGGGAAAAGAACTCAAAGAGTGCCTTTGGGGACCTGCACCCTTGTGACTTTCTGCTGGAGGGGAAGGAGGGCCCAGAGGATAGACCTTCTAGCCCTTCAAAGGTGCTAGAGGAAGAAATTAAACAGAATTGTGAGGGTCACTTAGATATAGTTGTGCCACAGTTGAATGTGTGTGATAAGCCAAACAGTGATGGGCTGCACAGAGAATCAGGGCTTTCCAATTTTCCTCCACAGCCTGAGCTCTCCACACAAGGTAAGAGCTTTACAAGTGCATGACAAGTGGATTTGGGTATATTTTCTTGCCTTTTTATTTCTCTCTTCCCAGTGTTGTATCATAGCAGAGAATTTATATGTAAAAAAGTGTTTGGAAAGGTTAAGACGGGAAATTTTTCTTTAAGAATAAATAGACAAAAAAAATAATAAATAGACCAAAATATTCTAACTTTTAAGGAGCTCATTATGTACAACACTGAGGAATCTTTCTTATTTTATGACAAATTTACTTTTTTTTTAAATTTCTGTTTTTTAGTTGGTTTCATATAGTGGTTATCTTAGAGAAATATGACAAGGAAAGTACCTTTATCTGGCCTGGGATCAAATCATGATTCCATTATGAAGGAAGTAGCTTTTGAGTTTGACCTTCAAGGAAATGGGTAGTGACATTAAGAGATGCACTTGGGGAAGGGAATTCATTCTGGCCATGGGTTTTGGAAAAGCAAATAGATAGGACAGAATAAGAAAGGAAAAGAGGAGATACTCACTTTGACTGAAACAGAATATATGAAGGGAAGTCATATAAGAAAACTGTGAAATAGATTTTGTTGGATTCAATTCGTGAGATACCTTGAAGGATTATCCAAGGAATTTTGAGAAGTGATGTACAAATGATGTTTGTTTTCATTCTCAAAGAAGACTGACATAAGGGAGGTGATGCTATGACAAGCAAGTGAATTGGATTTGAGTAAAGGGGAACTGTGCTGAGTCATCACTTCACTGTCTCCTCCAGAGCCATCTGGGTCCAGTGGGCAGCTAATGGATCAGGATGACTGGAGATGACCTTGGATGTGAGGCAATCAGGGTTAAGTCACTTGCCCAAGGTCATATAAGTAGTAAATGGCAAGTATCTGAGGAGAGATTTGACCTCAGGTCCTCACTACAGGGCTTGATACTCTGTCCGTAGCACCACCTAAATGCCCAACATATAGAGTGATATGTAGGATAGATGACTGATAGTTTATGATGGGTTTTGGTTTTGAGTGGGGAAACTAAAGGTAGAAAGACAAGATAGGAAGCTAGTTTCTCAGCAAGTAGAAAGGAGGACTAGAAGAAACAGTCTATTGCTATTATGGAAACATTTTTGCCATCTGCGGTTTCCGGTGATTTCAGTGGATTTGTGCTTCTAAATTCCTAAGTCCTCCTGTTGGGAGGCATGAAACCTGTAGGGCAGTGAAGTTAATTTAAAAACTTATTTTTTGAGGGCAGCTAGGTGGTGCAGTGGATAGAGCACCAGCCCTGGAGTCAGGAGTACCTGAGTTCAAATCCAGCCTCAGACACTTAATAATTACCTAGCTGTTTGGCCTTGGGCAAGCCAGTTAACCTCATTTGCCTTGCAAAATCCTAAAAACTTATTTTTTTATTCTGGATTTAGATGTGAAAACAATTACTTGCAGAAGTACACAGAAAATTATGTATCATATTTTTAGGGAGTAAGAATGAATTGATTACATTTCTTCATTGAAAAATTAATAGAAACTTCTAAAATAGGGAAATTAGCCATTATAGAAGTTATGTGAGGAGATTTTTTCCTAAATGACAGGAGAAAAACTGGGAGAGAAAAGGATATGGTGCCAAAAGACAACTGCTATTTCTCCTGCTGTTACCAAACATCCCTCTCATTTTGAGGGAGTTTCAAAGTTTTATGTTTCTCCAAAACTGAGAATGAACTATGTTCTAATTGATCAGTTTCTTATAGGAAGAAATAGTACTTGGGCTCCTATTTCATCCTTCAGAATCCTGTTGAACTTCACTTGTAGTTCACACTACTGAATTTTAGTACCCAGTCACAGTTTTAAGTAATGATTACATGAGAAAATGTGGTTTTTGATATCCCAGATTTTAACTGAAGTTGAAAGGGTTCAAATATAGATGAGTGTACAGAGAAGAGAATAAATAACTAAAATAGTATATGTTGGCCTACCTTTGTCACCATCACAAGGACCTTTGCTTTCTCAGAATCACCCACCTTCCTAGAAGTTTACTTGTGACACAGGCAATAGTATAAGATAGAAGGAATGCCCTAGAGATTGTGACTCTCCACTACCCTGTTCTTATGCATTCCAGTACTTGTGCTCATTTGCCTCAGATGAACCTTTTTTGGGAGTTCTTGGTCTTAAAAAAAAAAAGATCTAGTGACAGGTGCATTAATTTTTCATGGTGGTTTTCAATTGGAAGTAAGAAGTCCACATCCGTAAAATAGTTTTCTATTTTAGCCTGAGTGTTCTTGTAGCAAAATCTTGAAAGGAAAGAGCAGTTTTTTTAGAGTAGTTATTTTTAAATTGGGTTTGAATTCATATTTATACAATATCATTAAGTTTTCATTTAGGCGGGACCTCAGGACTATGGTCTGACCTATTTCTGGAAAAGGAATTCCTACTATACCGCATCCACTGAATGATTATTTAGCTTTTGCTTTAGGACTTCTAGTGAATGGAAACTCACTGCTTATCCAGACATCCTATTCCACTTTTGGATAGCTGTGATTTTAAGAAATTGGCAAGTGTCTGAGGAAAGAATCAAAATAGGTTATTAAAAACATAATATGTGCTACCTAAATCTGCTTTTTTGCAGCTGCCCTTAATTCTGTCTTCTGGGGGCAAATGGAACAAGCCTTAATTTCTCTTCCACATGATAGTCTTTCAAGTACTATTATGTCCTCTCTTCTCCTCTGTCTTTCCATACACACACACACACACACACACACACTCACACTCACACTCACACTCACACTCACACTCACACTCACACTCACACTCACTCACTCACTCTTCAGTCAGCCTTCCAGTGAAATAGACTCAAAGAAAGTTCTTCATCGAACAGGTTGCACTCTAAATACTTTCCAGAT